>NC_141689.1:1415344739-1415772239 GCF_964263255.1 Lissotriton vulgaris
GTGGTGCCCTCCTTAGAAACGACAGAACCAGTCGTAATATATCAAACAGGGAACCGATTGAAAACCGGTAAGGAGGTACTCACTCAGGCAATTTTCGATTTTTAGACCAACTGCTTTATTTTCAGCATACTCGTCCTAACCCAACGCGTTTCGCCTTCAGCCGAAGGCTTGATCACGGGTGTTGGGCTCTAACACGAGCCTACTTTTATTTCAGTGCACAGTGAAAAAAGACTTTACAGTGAAATGCATTGCATTGTGGGTGATGTAGTCGTTCACGTGAAAAAGGGTGTTAGAGTGCTCAATTTACAGTGAAATAGTATGGGAGCAATTATGAGGATTTGTGGACAGCGTAGAATAATGTTTATAGTTCTATTTTTCAGTCATTGGTGACTCATAATCACAGCTGTGATTGTGTCATCATTCATGCTCTCTGGTGAGCAATTTCACAATAGTTATAGTTATTCAGATTTGCCATTGATGTCTCCGAATGCCATGGTGACTGGGAGGGTGTCATCTCTCCGGTAAATGAGTCCTGTGCTGTTCTTAATTACTGAAACCAATATTATGTTTTCATGTGCCTAACGGTTTTCTCAGTAAATTACAGATGGACATGTAATTCTTCTGTTTGGTTGAGGCCAAAAGGTTCGAGAGTCCTGAAGCTAATGATGTGTTTTGACTCCTTTTGTCTCAATGCTTTTCTGCAATTTCCTCCTCTTTTTGAGATTGCTTGTTGGTCGATTGCACAGTACTTGAGAGTTTCCCAGTTATTGTCATGGCACTGTGTCATGTGTTTGGCGATTGCATTGGACTGATCTTGATGAGTAACTGCTCTTGTATGCTCCAGGATTCTTTTCTTGGCCTCAAAGATGGTAACACTGATGTAGTTTTTGGCACAGGGGCAGGTTACCATGTATACTACGAAGGTGCTTTTACATGTTAGGTGTTGTTTGATTTTCCACTTTTTTCCCCCAAACATAGTGATTTCCTTTGTTGCTGATGCAATTCGACAGACCTTGCATTGTTTGCATGGCCAGAATCCTTCACGATGCATCCAATTCACGTTGGAGGTGTTTTTAAAGTGACTGTGCACTAAGTGATCACCCAGATTCTTTGCTCTACGAAAGGTAACATGGGGATGTTCCCCAATGATATTTGATAAAGTGGAATCTGCACGTAGGATGCCCCAGTGTTTTTTGATTATTCTCATCAGAGTGCCCTTTTCTGCATTGTGAGATGTTATGAGTCTGATTTTGTTGTCAGTTTTGGTTTCTTGGACTTTGTGTAGAATTGTTTTTCTGTCTGTTTCAATCACTTTTTGGAGGCATTTTTTCACCAAGTGAAAATAAAGCAGTTGGTCTAAAAATCGAAAATTGCCTGAGTGAGTGCCTCCTTACCGGTTTTCAATCGGTTCCCTGTTTGATATATATATATATATATATATATATATATATATTAATCAGAGTTTTAGTTACTCTAGATAAATATAACTGGTGAATTTCAGTGGTTTTGTTAGTTTAAAATGTTTCGATTTAACTTGCATCTTCACCTAACTATAATGTCAATTTAACCTATGTTTTTTTTCAGGGAATTCTCAAGGTTTATTTGATGTAAAGTAAGATATTATTACGGCTAACGATATTATCCCATTCCTAATTTTATATAACTTTAACCTTCTTTTTTAGTGAATTTCTATGTTCTTTTAACATAAACTAAGATGTCTATCACCTGCACAGTGTGGGGTTACGTCTCCAACCCCCTGCGGGTGGCACCATGCACTCTGTAGGGTTGGGTGCAGGACCGGGCCTAACCCTCTCAGAGCTGGATGAGTGTAGAAGTTCATCCAGTCCTGATTACATTCCCCCCTCACTCATTCATATAAGGTTTTGGTTTTTCCCTGTCCTTTATAGTCATTCATATCCTGATGCCAAGGGGTGTTTTTTTCCCCATGGAAGAGCAGTAATGATTATTTGGTGGCTTGTAGTGCTCATACTGCTGATTATGACATTAGTTTATACTTGAGATATTAAAATATGAACTTTGTATTTGTATGTTGTGGCTATAAGGTGTTGTGATGTGTATCTGCATTTCCAGGGTGTCAGTGTGCATGTGCTTTCACCACACATCACTGGTAATTTCTGGCTGTCTAGTGCTTGTGAAGTGTCTCTTATTGAATAAATTTCATAGACTATTGAATTATTAATTGCGTGAGTTTCATGGATGAATAATGCCGCCACTGCACCGGCCGGATGTGGCAAGAAGCAGTCATACTTGTGCTGTGATGCTCTAGGAGAGCTGTATTGTTGGATATGTTCACTGCTTCGTATTGTGTTGGTATATATGTAGTCAATGAAGAAGCTGTTCATCTATCACATATTTAGGAACATATTAACATTTTCTCAAGCTTGATTAGCATTTTTAGAAAAACAGAAACATAAAGTAATGATTAGAAGTCATATAGTGTTTTTATTTTGTACAACATAATGTCACCCAGGCGTATAACTCGGCACAGCCATCTCTTTCACTCCCAAAGCTGCACATGTTGCTGATTTGTTTAAATTGTTTATTTCAGGCAGGCTTTTTAACTTTTCACTATCTTCTGTACTACTGGATATTTTGCACATGTGCCGAACTTGTGTAAAACCTCCACTTCTCATTGCTGTGATTCCCGAAATGCGGCCTACAAGTAAGGAGCCACTTAAGCCACTAAGCACTTTTGTGGCAGATTTATTAATTTTTATAGAAACACGGTGCAGCAGCCAAAGAATAAATAAGAGCATTATACAATCAAAATCTGAAATGTATTGCAGAATCCCAGGAAGAAAATACTATACCAGGCAGGGCTTTAAGTGGGCCGGGTCACACCGGTGCTGAGCACCGGTAGTTTTTTAAAAGAGACCTGGAAACGGGTCTCTATCGGACTCTGTTTTGTGCCCTGGTACAGGCAGTCTGTTTTTTTCCAGACCGCAGTGACTACAGGCACATGGTTATGTGTTTGCTCACTCTGCTCACTTCTCACTTGTGGAGAAGTTACGGTATGAGGTCTTGACAGGTGAACGTTGTAGGGGAAAATAAATCCTTTAACGAGAGACATTTTCTCTCCGGATTTCCCTTCTCTATTGAAACTCAGGAGCAGCCACATTGTTGTGGTGTCACCAGGGCTTTAAGTGGAAGCTTTTTCAATATTATATACAAGGATAGTTGCTGCTTATTTATCTTATGCAACTAACAACCATTGACAAAGCAATAGTCCTGACTTGTTGTAGGTATGCATGTTACTTGTTGTATCATATATCTGCATCCAATGACAGTAACAGCAAAATACAAGTCGGGCGGCACACTAAGCTAAGCACATATTTTTTTGCCGAGAGAACCTCCCCCCCCCCCCCCCCCCCCAAGGTATTTTATCCCACTTAAAGCCCTGGTGCCAGGGAAAAATGAAAAACACGCTACACAACGGATATGTGCTGTACAGAGCAGCACTTATGCGATGTGTAAAATGTTTGGAGAAATAACATTTCACCAAGTTAGCATCAGCTTCTTCAAGGAGGCATAACTTTTGACGCAAGGCCCAGTCTCACTATCTTAGTAAAGTGGCATTTGAGTCTAAAACTGTGGGTGTGTGCAATGATTCGCATCCATGTAACACCCCTTCTCATAATGTGGCACAGGGAAGCGCAAAGCGCTATTTGTGCCTTGAAAACTGCTCCTTTTATTTATGATGGAAAGAGAAGCAGGCTTTTTTTCCAGCAGCTGGGCCTGCCTCGCCTGGGTTATCGTATGCCCGGTCGACAGCTAAAGTAAGCGGTCATGGTTGAAGTGCGGGGCTGCAGAAGGCAGGAATGCCAGCCGTGCCACTGCAGCCCCGGCCCGGAGGCGGCGCTCCATGAATCATTAACGCGCGATAACAGCGCTGTTTGTTCGGTTACGCTAAGGGCAGTTTCGCGCGCTTAAAGAAGGGCGACCTTCCAAGCTCAGAGAAGGGCTCGATTTCTTAGAGGCTGGTACGGGAGAATACCTGAAAAATTGCGAATTGTTTATCAAAGTTACAACTAGTCATGTTGAGTAAATCTTCAGATTTCCGACTATATAACTCTTTAAGGACCCTTTCTTGACTTCTTGACTGCATGCGAAGTGCTAAAACTAATGCGCTCGAGGAATGAACCGAAATGCGGGTGATGGCGGCGCGGGGAGGGGGTGGGGGTCAGGGGCAGCTGCCCTTGTGAGAGATGAAGGGGATTGTTAATTGCTGGATGCTAAGCTGGAGCACGTGATAGCGGCTCGAAGTCAAATCAAAGTCAGAAGGTCGAAAGAGCGGTGGTGTTTCCCCTCTCTTCACACGCCAGCTCTGCCCGTGAACGCACAGAGCGAAGGCTGCACCTGCGGGTGGGGCTGCGAGGGGGGCAGTCAGGCCGCTGTCACTGGAGAGGGGGGGGGGGCGGGGAGGCGGACAGAGAGAGGATGGGGGAAGTCTGGCAGAGGGAGCGCCGGTGAGGGAAGGGGACAGGCAGGGTACCAGCGGAAAGGGGCAGTGCCACGACAGAGGAGTCTGTGACAGGGGCTAATGTGGAAAGGGGAACGGGTGACAGGCGGTAAGGAGAGGGTGACAATGACTATTGGAGAGAGAGCGCCGTAGTAAAGAAGAAAGAGAGGGATAGAGAAAGATACGGAACTAAGAAGGAAAAGGAGAGAGAGAAAGAGGGGAGGGCAGGCGGGAGTGGGAGTCTGACTAATGCGCGAGAGAGAAAGGGAGAGAGAGAGGGGCAGTGGTAGAGGAGAAGGAGACTGAGGATATCGGAAACGAATGAGGATGCCTGTGACAGGTGTGGAGGAGTGTGTGACAAGGAGTACTGGAGAGACAGTCCAGCAGTGGCGGTGAGAAGTGACGGGTATGCAGTGACAAGGCTAAGAAGACAGAGAGTGTGTAACAGAGCAGAGGTGGGTGATAGGGGGAAGCTTCGGTGGAGTGACAGAGGAAGGAGGTGACAGGAAAAGAGGGGCAGAGAGCTCGAAGGAGGGAATAAACAGAAGAGGAAGGAACTGACCAAAGAAGATGAGGGCCGTGTCAGAGGAAAGGTGGGGCGGAAAAGAGGGAGAAAGTGACAAAGGAGAGTCTGGCTGAGGAGATGATACGCGTATCATAGAGCAAGAGGAGAGCGTGTGGCCCTTGGGGCCAGAGAGAAAGAGGGTAGAATAGGGTTGGCTATGAGAGAGGAGTGAGCAAGGAGAATGGGGCGAGATGAAACAAGGAATGACCATAGTCGGGAGACAGTGTGACTCAAGAAAGAGACAGCATGGGAGGGGATCAGCGGAATGAGACGGAGTTCGAGAGTTCTTCAAGGGGGTGGTAACCTTCCCTGGGAGTACCTGTAGCGGGCACTGCCGGGGGGAGGGAGGAGACTGCGAGGCACGGACCGCGGAGCTGGCAGTGCGTGTGGCAGCCGTCTCGGATCTCCTCACCCCGCGTCGCCCGGGGCTGCTCACCGCTTTTATGGCGCTACTGCGGTCATAAAGGCAGGGAGCGGGAGGCTCCTGGCAGCCCTGCGTCCCGCCACGCGCCCCCGCCCTCCCCCTCGCGCACGGCCAGGTGAGAGGCTGTGGGAGCGCGCGCCCGGCGCGGGGAGCCGGGGCTGAGGGGAGTCACGACCTGCGTCTGTGAGGGTGTCTGCAGCTCCAGGGCAGCGCCGGCTGAGGGCACACTGCTCCCGGATACAGGCGCGGAGCTCCCGCCGCTGCCCCCCAGCGAGGACGGCGAAAGAAAACAAAACCAGGGAATGGTGCACCGACCGGGAAACACAGGCGACACTCACGACCACCGCACGGCCCCAGGCCACGCCAGGCGTCCAGTTTAATGTCCTCTGCACGGGAGGTGGCAATGGAGTGAGCGCTGCAAGGACCCCAGATGTGGCTTTTAGCAGCAGCGCGCGCCTCGACGCCAGCCGTGCGGCTCAATCATGCTGGAAGATAAGAATGCAGGGGTCCGGACCGTCAGCACCTTGGCGCCCACCCCTCTGATCCCCAAGGGAACCTACCGGAAAATCAAGAGGTGCTTCAGTTTCCGAAGAGGTACGTGCCCTCCCCCCGCTCATGTGCCCTCTTTGTTTTTCTTCTGGCTAAGCCTGGGCAGGTGGAGCGGGGCCAGGTATGCTGCAGATAAGACAGTCGCGGGAACACTGGGGCATGAATTGACACGCCACAGCCCAGCACATCTTGGATTTACGTTGTGTGTTTATTTGTTCGCATCGTGCCAGGTTCACGTTCACTTTATGAAGCGAAAACTGGCATCCTGTCAGTGCACACTCAGTGCCAGTGGTGGCAGGGCCTGCCCAGAAGCTAAAGGTCCACTAGGGTGCATACATTTGAGTCCTCATTAACTTTAACCGCCTTTACAACCCAGCGGGCTTTCAACAACATACAAGAATGTTGTTATTCGTTTTTCAGTGCATGATGGATGCAGTGGGCATGACCTCTTAGCTCTGAAACAGGCTAATGGGCCGTCACAGTCCTATAATGCACATTTGAAATGTGCTAATGGACTTTTAACATAATGCAACATAATGCAACCCTTTAAGGGGCCATCACGAATCCAGGCAGGGGAAGTGAGGTAACGGGTTTGGCTGGCATAGTGTCCGAGCTTTAAAAGAGGAACCGCCTTAATTGTACTTGCTTTTAATTTCACAGATTGAGGTACGCTATAATTTTACTGAAATGTAACTCTTCCACTCAAGGCGGATCTCGGACTGTGAGGCTTCTTAGCAGACACCATTTATGGCGTGAGTTAGAGTTTGGCAGATGAGATACCCTGCCACAAATGTGGTGATATCCCCTCTGCCTTATTACAAATGTCATAGGATATGATGTACTTGTAATAAGGCGGATGGGATATTTGCAGGGCTGCTGGAAATATGTGGCAGGGAAGCACCAAATTATGTGGCAGGATTGACTAAATTATGCGGGAAGAAAAGGCAAATTATGCAGCATAATGCAGGACACTTAGTGATAGTGTTAATTCATTATTTTAACATGTTTGCACATGGTAATTCTATCTGGGCAAAGCTTTCACCTCATTAGTGTAAGTTTATCAACTAAATATAGAAGTAAGCAAATGAAAGACTACTAGTTAACTTATGCAAAGGACCTTACACTGAGCTCAAACACAGGTTGCTGCATTTTTTAGTAACTTTTGATCCATTTGAGCAAGAAGCAACATTTTTTTTGTTAAAATCTGCAGATTATGCGCAGATGATGGAGTGAGCGGCAAATGTGGTGAATTCATAATTATGCGTAGTAAGCCATGGTCTCAAAATCGCATAATTCAAGTGGCCCTGGATATTCCCTACATTTGTGGCATGGTATTTCATCCTGTAAAATCTAAAAAAGGCCCTTAGTTTGCTGTCAACACTAAGAACACATTGTCACGTAGTAAGTTTGTGCTTCAAGTTTGTGCGGATGTGGGACTCCATTTTCCTGGAACTCACCAAGCAATATGATATCTCATATCCACGCATTTACATAGTTACGTAGAGCTGTTGTGAATTAAGCTAACGTACTTCACATTGGGTGGGGTGGCCTATCCATGATGCTGTCTTTTTTGACAAATCCATGTTAGCATCCGTGTATTCCTAGAGGGAACCAGGGTGAATTCTGGTAAAGAATAACAGGGTCTCCAATTATCAACTTGGAAAGTTTAACCTTATGCTCCTGGTTAATCCCCCTGTGGAGCAGCACCATCT
This sequence comes from Lissotriton vulgaris, assembly GCF_964263255.1. NCBI lineage: Eukaryota > Metazoa > Chordata > Amphibia > Caudata > Salamandridae > Lissotriton > Lissotriton vulgaris. The sequence continues at coordinate 1,415,352,470 of NC_141689.1, forward strand.
ACTAAAATCAGGGCTGGTTTCATGTTGCAAAACAGGAGCCACCGCGTAGTTACCAACAGGCAGACTCCCCCTAACTAAACAGTGGTCTTTGCTAAAGCAGCCATTCGTCCCGTATGTTTGGTTGCAACCATAGTGAGAAGCAGGTGCTAAATGAAGGCCTTGTATTGGATATTAAGGAAGCAGGCCATCTTTCATTTGAGGCCAAGAACGTGCACCAGGATTTCACTTCTGTGGTTTCTTTCTTTCTTTCTTTCTTTCTTTCTTTCTTTCTTTCTTTCTTTCTTTCTTTCTTTCTTTCTTTCTTTCTTTCTTTCTTTCTTTCTTTCTTTCTTTCTCTCTTTCTTTCTTTCTCTCTTTCTTTCTTTCTTTCTTTCTTTCTTTCTTTCCACACAGTGACACAGCATAGACATAGCCATCGGGGCAATGACAAACTTTACTCTTATCATGAAAAAGAGTGTAATGTCAGAAGCAGGGAATGAACTATCTATGTTCAAACACAGCTGTAATAGCAAAAGTGATAGTGTATTGAGAGGGAGGCAGAGAGAATGAGAGACCTTATTGATGAGAGTACACAAGGTGATTATTACTTGTACAGATAGATTATGAATAGCTGGGACTTCAAATGTCTTAATACAATCTGAGATCTTCAAGTATTTTGTTCCAGATTCCAGGAGTCAAAAGGAGAAGGCTTGGTTCAGAGTTTTAGTTTTTTAATTACTTTTGGGATCTCAAGCAATAGTTGAGATGTATTCCTGGCGTTACTTTCTCATCCTGTGAGAACCCATTTATCATTTAGGAAAGGATGGCCTGCCTAAATGAAGAGCTTTTTTGGGTAAGCATGCTTTCTTGAATTAGATACTGGCCTCACTGGAGGTCTTCTAGGCATGGCGGTGATGTGGTTCAACTTCTTTATTCATCCTTCTCCAAGATGGGCAGATGCGTGTATGGTGGTTCTGCAAGGCACTGTAGCATTTATGGACAGACTCACAAGTAAACCATTTCTTAATGTAAAGTGGATAAGGACCAGCACTTGAATGTAGGATCTGAAATCTTCATTGAGGTAGAATGTTTAGCAGCATGAGACGAGGGAGCTGAAATTGGATGGTTTATGGTCAGTTTAGAGATATGTGCCAACATGAACATAATTTGATCCAGGGTGAAGCCCAGGTTTAAAATAGAGACTTAGTTTCCCAGACTTCTATAAGACATATAGTTTAGATACTTTTGAAGTTGTGTAAAACATTGAAAGACACTGCATTCTGAGGCATCACTTGCTTTCAGGGAGTTGACTACTGTATAGTCAACATTTGAGGTGAGATGCCTTCAGAAATTAATGAGTGAGACCATAACCCATTCAAGGCAACTCATCTACACTGTTTATATAGAATAAAGGGGCCCAGGATTTTGAACCCCCCTCAGCAGTTCCTCAGCGTTGAAAATGTTAGTGCCCAAGAACCTTTAAAAAAAAAAAACACAAATCCAATGATTGACTCATTATCAAGTTGTGACGTTCTACAAGTAGAAACTCTAATTTTCTGTGGTGAGGATTAGATTCCAGTATGTTTGTTTCCCCTGCTTTGCGTTGAAGCGCTGTAGTTCGCTTGTATTCGTTCAATCTTTTGTACATTGCCACGGCCTGACACATCTCTTGCAGTGGCAGAGAAGAAAACGATACAGAAAATCAATCTTTCTTTGGGATTAAAGCATATTCATCACTCTAAAACCTATTGATTCCTACCAGGCATGTATGTAAATTCTATCGGTGTTGGTGCCATTGCTCTAATGCACTTACAATCTGCTCACCAGTCAGTAATCAATGGCAGTGCATATCACTTTATCATTCTCACCCGAAGTGGTGCACAAATGTGGCTCTATGGTAAAGCAACAGCCCCACCTCTGTTTGGTGAAAATACGCACCAGCTGGTGTCTTCTAGCATGCAGTCCCAAAAAGATTCTCCCTTTATCCCTCTATGGCAAATTATCACAATAGATGATGCTGAAATGTTAGATTGGGGGAAGTGCCATGTGTATCCCACAGCTGATGGTGATAATAGCTGGGATTCCCAAATCTCTGATAATACCTAACTTGTACTTGGCTACCTGAATGATGACACAGCCCAAACATGTATTTATATAATAATTAATTTATTTGTTAACTACATACATATGTATAGTATAATGCACAGCACATGATGACGGTGCCCTGCAGAAACCTCAGAATATTATATTATATTATAGGGAGTATATCGGGGTATGGGGTTCTGAACATGAATAACATTTTTCCCTGGGTGGAGATTGCACCTGATGAGGTGAAAAGTTCATCTGCCGTGAAACAGCATCCACATTGGCATGTTGGTCTGGTGCTATTCTAGCGTGACCAGATTCAGATATGGGCTGATGACTGCAGCATGGAAAGTTGGTCATTTGTATTTGAGAACGTCCTAACTGTGTGCCTCGGGTCACAGTCAGGGGGTGTCCAGCCTATCTAAATGGTGTGTACCAGATCTAGCATAACACAATCTCGGGGTCCAGTGATTCCAGTCAGGACTCAAACGCCGGCTCCAATAGTTTATCAGAAGTTCTTTTTTATCAGGTTTTTGTATTACGTTGTGTAGTGATTGCAGGTGTTGTAACTTGGTAGTATGACGTTCAGACAACTCATGTCTAAATGTGACCCATTCAGGGGAAATACAACATGTTTTAATTTTATGCGATTATGCCGTTATTGTATGGCCTGCCTGTTAAATGCAGATTGACTTAGACCAATATTCAAAGGTGTATCATTCTTGACCTACTTTTTACTTCGTGGGTGAGGACCCTGCCCTCTGTCACTCATTTCTTGAGAAACTTCGCTGAAAATGTGACAGCACCCGTTATAGCCATGGAAGTGCCCTCTGTGATTTATCAGTGCCTTTGCTTTTCATGTTTATCTGCATGTTGTCAGCATCCAATATGGCTATGCTTCATCACTCCCGTACACAAGGCATATCTTTGAGTCTGTCAACACAGGGTACATAAATCCTGAAAAGTAATTTTAGATCGGCAGCCAACTTCACATGATCTGTTTGTGTAAAGAAGATAGTGTTACCACCAAATCCTAGTGTTATATGACAGAATATCTGAGTCAGAAATATCGTCTGATATAAATATTGTGTCCTAAATATAATTTATAATCATATCGTACAAGCAGTGTATGGTTTCCATTATTTCCTCTGCCTGGGCAATATTTTGAAAATTATATTTAGGACATAACATTTATGTCTGATCATTTTCTGACTCTATTTTGGAATGATACCAATTACTAGACTGTGCTTTTCTTGTCAGATTTACCCTTTTGTATAGCTGATGGTAGTTCACCAGTCATGGAAATTAAAAGTTGTAGCTCATTTTTGTGGGCAGCACTCAGTAATTGGTTCGTTCATAAATGGGAGATCAAGTAGAACAAAACAGTGAGACAGAAGAGAGAATGAAATAAGCCAGCATCATAGTGTATAATTCAGATCACTATCTTCTTTTTTTATATTTAAAAAGCTTTATTTGAAAATTAACAGGATATACAAAAGACTAGCGATACAGAATTAATATAAGAGATATATAACATAGAGATCACTATCTTCTTAAAGGCCCAACCAACATATTCACAACAGTGATCACATAAACCAGAGTTGTGCCCTGGTTAGTCTTTACCACAATAGCTGTGAGATCCAAGATGAAGCTACAATTCTGTTGTGTACCAAGTTTTTACATTGAACATTACAGACAGAGTAGTTATCTGGTTGTGAAACATTTAGGGTCAGATTTACTAAGATTTTGCGCCAGGTTTGCGTAACGTTTGTGACTCAGCCCAGAAGCAAAATCCATTTTGGCATAGGATATGCCAAGTTTTGCGTGACTTTGAGTGGATTGGTAAATACAAAGTAATGCAGCACAGTGTGTAGCGCTGCCTTGTTACTTTGCATAGGGTAGGAGTTGCATGGGTGGAACATGGGCGTTCCAGTGAATCCACCAATATAGTTTGCTGCAAAGCCAGGTTTACAAAGACATAAAAGCTCATAGAGGGAGCCGAGCAGTGCCATATCGTGGTACTTATGGCACTGTTCATCTCTCTCCCGTCCACATAAGGCAGTGCAGCAACTTGCCTTTCTGCATTGCATGAACTATTAGTAAATTTTCCTCTTATTGTCTCTCACATTAGGCTAAAGCCCGCCCACGCTTACTTTTAGTTGGCATCATTGTCACTTTTATTACTGTGCTTCTTATTCAGTGGTTAGCCTTGTCCATTTTGTGTCTGTTCTTCCCCTGTAGCATAGTGTCTTTAATTATTTTCTGCTCACTTTTAAGGAACCACTTTTTTTTCTTTGTGCTAAGTTCTCCAAGAGAGCGCATGTGTTTTCTAGCTGTCATTCTCTTCTGCTTCTCCCACCCCCACCAGAGCTTGTGCTGCTCTCTCTCTCGCACGTGTGGTTCTCCCCCGCTCCACGTTGCTCTGTCTCCCTTGTGCTTCTCCCCTTGCCCTTTGTGTTGCTTCCTCCACCCCCGTGTATCTTTCACCTGTGCCGCCTCTGTTACCTATCCTGCCCATTCCACATTGCTCTCTCTCCCCCAGGTTTTTCCCCCTGTACTCTATGCTGCTGTCTCTCGTCCATGTGCTTCAGGCCCCATCTTGTGTTGAGTCCCACACCCTTCGTGTTGCTTACCTACACCCTCAGTGTTTCTTCCCCCACCTGTGCCCTCCATGCTGCTTTCCCAAACTGCTTTTGAAAAAAATGCTTCCCTTCTCAGATTGATAGATAAAAATAAAGGTACCTAGGTCATTTTGTTCATGCTCGCCTGCAAAAGAATGCAGCTGCGTCATAACACCTTTTTTCTCTCCAGCCATGCTCCACAGCAAAGGGAATGCACTACAGCATTGCTAAAAACCATTGGCAAAGCCAATAGGTCCCAAAATTGAGAAGTATTGGCTTGTTGGGAAGGACCAAACTGCAGCACTCATTATAACCCCGCTTACAACGAAGTAGGCGTTCAATGCTGCCCACTGCATTGAAATCCCACCATTCACAACAGGGTGAATTCAGGCTGGAATGAGTGGGTTCTACAGGGACTTCATTGAGGTCTAGCAGATTATTCCTAGGGAGTGGGCGGTGGAGGGTAGAAAAGAAAATGCAAACCACAGAACACCACAGAGAATAAACATTAGTCAATTAAATATACTGGGTTCCCTCTTCGTAGAATGTTCACAATTCTTGTTGCCCAGAGAAGAATACTGCAGCAGTGCATTAGTAAGTATTTCTGTGAGTGCATGGGACAATAAAATACAGCTGATTGTGGAATAAATACGAAGATTATGTATAGACAGGAAGTAGCTCCACTCTAATCAAACAGTGTAGGTTTCAGCATGTCTAAGTACCAAACCTAGACATGCTGAAACCTACACTGTTAGATCCACTAAGCTATGAGAAGCACATTCGACAGGAGCAATACAAGAGGCTTCATTGTCTCAGCTAGGTATCGTTCGCACATGATTTGTAATCCTCCCAATTAAGCAGTTTTAAAAAGATTTCTCTCAAAGCAAACTATAACTTTGCCTTTTCATGCGGTGCACTATTATGACACCACTCCCTGGTCGAATAACCTTTTAAAATAAAATATTGCAACATGCTATGCGTTTATAACATTTTTCTTAAGCAATCAGCAATAGATAATAATTAGACATATTTCAGATTAAGATGTATTTAACCGTGGTACTGTGCAATGGTGGTGCAGTCTTTCCGTCATTTCCATGAGTGGAGAAGAGAGTTGGACAGGGTAAGACTGGATACCCAACTCAACCCTGGCAAAAATGTTCTAACAGTCCTGCACTTCAGGAGGTAGCGACTTTAATTGTGGCATGGGGTTCTGTTTGAGTCATAGCAACCAGTGGCGGCAGCTGAAAAAAACTCAAGTGGGTGGGTGGGGGTAGGAGGGACAGGACGGGGGATTAGGGAAATAATTATAATTAAAAAAAATACCTGTTTCGACACTGCCTGCAGCATCAGTGCTCCTCTTCTCTCCTGACGGTGTCCCAGCAGTCCCAGGGACAGCAGCACAGGCTCCCCACCCAATCCCAGCGCTGCTCTCAGTAGCATGAGAGCAGTGCCTGGATTGGTCTGAGCAGCTTGATTTGCCACTCAGACAGTGCCTGTGAGTCTGTGCAGTTTCTTCAACCCGGCAGTGGCGGCTCATCTGCTAAGGCGGAAGAGCGCAGCTCCACTGCTCACTGAGTGACCAATTAAAAACAGAAAAATAAAATGATAATAATGTAACCTTATTATAAATTTTATTTAAACCTCTGGCTCAGTTGGGTGTGCTGTTTTAAGGCTGGGGGACTGGTAAGCACTTCCTAAGTGCACATAACATTTTGGCCGCCATTTTGGGCCGGGCAAAATGTCATGCGCAGTTTGCATGTTCTCCACCCAGACTGCATTACAGCCTGGGTTGAGAACATGATCATGCCCCCATTCCCTAGCTGAGCGCTGAAGCACGGCTCTGAGACTAATCACAACGCTGCAGTGCAGCGTTGTGATTGACTCAGGGGAGCCCAGTGGTTCCTGCCTCCACAGAAGCCAGGAAGAGGACGGAGGAGACGTGGTGGCGGGGCCGGCAGCATCCAGGAAAGTGTTTTAAAATATTATTTCTAAGTCCCTCCCCATCTGCTAACACGCGTTCTGCAACAGCCGCTACTGCAACCCGGCTAAGTAACACAGCTGGGTTAGAGAAACCTAAATGCCCATGACGGTTTAGCCAGCCTGGGACTGCCGGCCAAACCTTCACACACACTCAGAGAGTGCACTACTCCTCCCCTGCTGCCTGTGATGACAGCGCAGCCTGCCCGTCCCGACTTGGCTGGGTCTAAAGGGAAACAGGAAAAATAAAAATGATACAAAAAACCCAAAATATTATCATTTTATTTTTCCTGTTTACCTCTGCTGGCTCTCAGCGGTTGGGCGACACTCCTTCTCCATATCAGAGAGCCGATAACAGCCTGTCCTGCTCTTAAAGCAGTCCCCTAGCCTGCAACCTGTAGCGAAAGTGCCAGAGTGGCACCATAGCTGGTCCTACCTGTCATGGACTCATTAGCATTGGAAGTCAAGGTTTCTTCGTGTCAAGGGAGGAACCAACAGCTAAGAACATCGCTGGGAACTGTTTTAATATCAGTTTGGACTTCAAAGGCATCTAAAGAAAGTGTATGTAATACTCTGTTTTTGGCGTCTAGCACAGAACCCAACGGTTGAAAACCATGTCTGTGTCAATAAGCAAGAAAACTGTGTGCCTGTCTCTCAGGGAGGAGTCAGTTGAAGATTCCCTGAGTCCATTCAACTACTTCTTCCACAGCCTACCAGGGGATTTCACTACAGAGACATTTTAAGGTACAGCAATTACCCAGGCCTCCAACTTTCAAGGTGCCCCTGAAAAGTATTTTTTCTTTCTCACTTCTGTCTGTTTCTATTTTCCATTTTTAACAGATGTCAAGATTATTTGTCATTAAAGGGTTAATAAAAATTAAAAATTGATCCTAACAGGGTCCCGAAAATATTTTTTTGTCCGAGGCCCCCAAAATCCTTACGATTTCACTGTTTCACTGCATATTGGGGGCCTGTTCAGCTCCGAAGGTGGCCAAAGTCCATGTTCATCTCTGGTGACTGATGCTGGGCCCTCCTGGTTCATAAAACCCAGCTGCAATCTGTGATAAATCCCTACTCTAAAACCGAGCCCCTCCATACACCGTGATATTGACTGTCGGCGTAGGCAGCAATTTTTGATAATTTTAGCTTCGCAGTATTTTCACACCCATTCCAACCTGATTCACAAAAGTTAACACGCACTTCTCTGTACTTTTATAAAACAAAATAATATTCACAAACTCCGATTTTAATTTTACTAATAGTAATTTTAGACAGAGATTGCCCATAAAAAGATAGACATGTCCTATATGTGGGGAGCTGTCTGCCCCTGACTGCTAAGTCTCCGTAGCGTAGTCCTAAATTACTAGTAGTAAAAATACACTCGGAGTTTGTGAATGTCAAAAAGTATTTTTACATTTGTTAATGAGTCCCAGAGTGAGGAAAAGGCAAAATGATTCTATGTTGATGCCATATCCTCACAAGCCTACATCTCAAGAGTTACACCTCGCATGCCTCCTGTCACCCACCAACAGGCGCAAGAAGCGCCTAGAGTTGTATATTGAAGGAGAGAAAAGGCGCTTGGCGCAAGGAGGAAATTAATTGCTCACGATCCAGCTGCCTCCTGCCGAGAACAAACAAACTCCTCCTGTAGGAGGAATGCTAATAACTGGTGCACATTCCTGAATCTGCAATGGCTGCAATTACAGAGGAACTGACAGCAATTACCCAACAAGAAAGTAGAGGTTTTCAAAAGCACTGATCATGGGGGACATTTTTGAGAGATGCTTAAGAGCCCTTGGTTGTGATTTTACCTCAAATAAAAGCATCCACTTAAATAGGGGGGCAGTAAGAGGGATGGGAGTGCACTATCACTGTAGGAGAGAATGCACGGACACTGAGACAATGCACTAGCACTGGAAGAGAGAATGCACTGACACTGGACGAGAGAATGCACTGACACTGGAGAAGAGAATGCACTGACACTGCAAGAGGGAATGCACTGACAACCGGAGAGAGAATGCACTGACACTGGAAGAGACAATGCACTGACACTGGACGAGAGAATGCACTGACACTGGACGAGAGAATGCACTGACACTGGAGAAGAGAATGCACTGACACTGGAAGAGACAATGCACTGACACTGGACGAGAGAATGCACTGACACTGGACGAGAGAATGCACTGACACTGGGGGAGAGAACACACTGACACTGCAAGAGGGAATGCACTGACACTGGAAGAAATAATGCACTGACACTGCAAGAGAGAGTGCACTGACATTTACACATATAACGAATGCAGTGACATTTGGAAGAGAGATCGCACTGGCACTGGAAGAAAGAGTGTACTGAAACTGGAAGAGAGAATGTACTGACACTGAAAAAGAGAATGCACTGACACTGAAAGACAGAATGCACTGACACTGGAACAAATAATGTACTCACACTGGTAGAGAGTTTGCACTGACGCTGCAAGAGAGAATGTAAGGATACTGGACTGGAGAAAGAATGCACTGACACTGGACTGGAGAATCCACTGACACCGAAACAGATAATGCACTGTTGCTAGCCTGTAGAATGCTCCGACACTGCAAGAAATAACGCACTGACACTGGAGGAGAGAATGCACTGACACTGGAAGAGGCAATGCACTGACACTGGAAGAGACAATGCACTGACACTGGAAGAGACAATGCACTGACACTAGAAGAGAGATTGAACTGACACTGCAAGAGAGAATGCTTTGACAATGGACTGGAATATGCACTGACACTGGAAGAGAGAATGCACTGACACTTATACAGATAAAGAATACACTGACACTGGAAGAGACAATGCACTGACACTGGCGGAGAGATTGGACTGACACAGGACTGGAGAATGCACTGAAATTGGACTAGAGAATGCACTGACACTAGAAGAGAGATTGAACTGACACTGCAAGAGAGAATGCTTTGACATTGGACTGGAATATGCACTGACACTGGACGTGAGAATGCAGTGACACTGGAAGAGAGAATGCACTGACACAAGAAGAGAGATTGGACTGACACAGGACTGGAGAATGCACTGACACTGGAAGAGAGAATGCACTGACACTGGAAGAGAGATTGAACTGACACTGCAAGAGAGAATGCACTGACACTGGAAGAGAGAATGCACTGACACTAGAAGAGAGATTGGACTGACACAGGACTGGAGAATGCACTGACACTGGAAGAGAGAATGCACTGACACTGGAAGAGAGATTGAACTGACACTGCAAGAGAGAGTGATTTGACAATGGACTGGAATATGCACTGACACTGGAAGTGAGAATGCACTGACACTGGAAGAGAGAATGCACTGACACTAGAAGAGAGATTGGACTGACACAGGACTGGAGAATGCACCGACACTGGAAGTGAGAATGCACTGACACTGGAAGAGAGAATGCAATGACACTAACTAGAAGAGAGATTGAACTGAAACTGCAAGAGAGAATGCACTGACACTGCAAGAGAGAATGCTTCGACAATGGACTGAAATATGCACTGACACTTATACAGAGAAAGAATACACTGACACTATAAGAGACAATGCACTGACACTGGAGGAGAGAATGCAATGACACTTACACAGAGAAAGAATGCACTGACACTGGAAGACAGAATGCACTGACACTTACACAGAGAAATAATGCACTGACACTGGAAGACAGAATGCACTGACACTTACACAGAGAAAGAATGCACTGACACTGGAAAACAGAATGAACTGACACTGGGTAATGGTTGGGTAATGGATAATGAAGTTTATTTGCATACGTTAATTAAAACATTGCATTACACTAAAATAACATTGTAAAAAGGGAGCCATAATAATGAATAGTAAAAATAGACACCAGCGAGAATATTCAAGTACATTAAAAGATACCAGTTACTCTCTGGCCCAATTAAAAAAAAGTTTTTGCGTCGGGGGTTGCACCTAGCACTTGCGTTATGGTTTGAGAGTGGCAAGTTAACTTCAGGTTATGTGCAAAACGGTGCGCATTACTCATCGGACCCTGCCCAGTAAACAGAGTCCCCAGTTTTCTGACCCATTAGTTCTCCGACCCTCTCCCTTTAGCAACGCATGTTTTGCTCATGGACCCGAACCTCCAATAAAGTGTGTGCGCTCTGTGCCATCATGAAGTCCAAAACTTGAGTTTTGTGCTAACTTCTGCCCAATACTCTATGGATCATTCCCATAAAACATATTGCCCATTTTTGACCCGTCAGTTTTTCGGTTCTTCCTCCCTTTCACTTTGACGGCGCATATTTTGCCCTTTAGTCCCGATTCTCAGGTAAAGTGCTTGTGCTTTGTAACTTTGTGGAGCCTAAAGCATGCATTTAATGTTTAAAGTAGTTGGTAAACCCCGATCACTGATGTTCTTAATTCGAAGGTGGTTTTAAGTCCTGTGGGAATGTTATAGGCTCCATCCGCGAGCATATCTTTGATGATATGGAAACATGGCCCATGATTTCATTTCTGTTGGGCGAAATGTCCATCTCCTGGTTTCAATTTAAAGTAATCCGGAATCAGCTTTTGGACTTTGTGTGGGCGTTGTAGGGGGCCAGGACGGGGCTGGAGAGCGTCCCTGAGAGTTTGTATATATCTTCCACTGCGGGCCAGGGTGAAGGGCTCCTTTTGTGAAAAACATATTGCCAAGACCTCTAGGCAGGTGCTTGCTTTTTCCCTCAGATATAGTTCCCTGAGTAAGATTCTACTTTCATAGGCTAAGGTGGGACAACAACACAAAAGGTGCAGCCATGATTTTTGTTTATAATCGCATAGTCTGCAGGATCCTCCGGTTTTTTGATTTACCCAAGCCCGGTTAAAATCCACTATCGGTAGGGCCAGCAATCACATGCACATGATCTCTCTTCTGGTTTTAGGACTGAGAGAAACTAAGAGGTAAGGCTGCGGTTTGGTTACTAGATATGAGGCATTTAGCTGGACCATGAAAGGTGATGTTTTTAATGAGGCCTGGTCTTGCTGGACTGAGGCTAATTGCACTTGTCTGGTGCTGGTCTTTTTCCAGATTGCATAGGACATAGAAGACAGGGCAATTGCTGATTGATTTATCTTTGTGGTAACAAAGGCTCTCTTAAGCTGAAAGTTCATCAGGGAGCCTGTTTTTTCAAATATGTCTCTGAGGTAGCTCTTTAGGGATTTTTCCGGAGATTTCAAAATGCGGATGTAATATTTGAGAAAGTGGGCCTCATGAGTTAATGCTTTATTGACTAGTCCAAGTTCCAGCCTGGGTATTGCTCTAAGAAGATGTTTTGCTAATCCGAAGATATTTTTATAGTCCACACACTGAGCCCGCTCCAGAATTTCTGAGCAGGCCCCAGGAAAAGCTTGGTGTCCGTAGGAAAGTGCTGGGAGAAGGGATGTTTGAATGACTTTCCATATTCCCTCTGCAGATGGACTTTTTAGACTGTTGTCAAGAATATTTAAACCATAAGTATTGGCCATTAATTTCTTTGTCAGATTGTTTTCGTGAGCAGATGATTGGGCAGATTCTGTGAATCAAACACCCAGGTACGTATATTTTGGTGCTGACGTGATGGGTATTGGGCACATGGTGCATGCAATTTGTTTTTTGTTCTTGTCCCGACCGAGTACAAGGATTTTCGTCTTGTCTGGACCTTATCAAATGCTGCAGTTAGGTCGATAAAGCAGCAGAAAAGTGGGGGTTGGTTCTGCTGGGTGGCTTGATGGCACAGAGTGGATAATGCTATAATGTTGTCATTGGTGGCAGCTCCCCCACGGAAGCCTGTTTGGAAAAAGGGGAGGAGCTTGTTTTCTTCTACCCTGCTTTCCAGTTTTTCCAATAGAATTCGGGCAAATGCTTTTGCTTCCAGATCTAGTAGAGCTATTAGGTGGTAGTTGCTTGGTTTTAAGGGGGTCACATTTTTTAAAGATAGGTCAAAGTATTCAGTCCTCTTGGGCACATAGGAAAATCCCAGCTGGGAGCCTGTTTGGGTTAGGAGCTCCACTGGCCTTCATAACCTTTATTAGTTGTACTATTTCCGAGGATAAGGTTAAGTCTTGATGTTCTTCTACTTTCGGCAGGCAGACCACCATGGTGTTTATGTGATTATTTGCAAGAAACTGGCCCCTGGCGTGGTTCTCCCAGTCTGATGACGGAACTGCGTATTCCTTGGTAGCCCGAGGGATTTTTGGTTATTCACGTGCTTCCAGAATTGGGCTAGGGATCTTACCTTACGCATATTGAAAAATACATTTCTACTACTCCTCTTGTTGTGGTAGTTTCAAGGTCAAGATGTTTTTTTGTGTGGGCTTTACCTGCATCTTTTGCTGCCTCTAGATTTCTGGATGTTGGATTAAGTTTGCACAGGCGAGTACACCTCCTTAAATTCTTCTGCATGTCATTAATGTTCCGTTGCAGCAGGAGTTTTTATGGATGACTGGATAGCTGCTGTGTTCACATTTGGAAACCCGTACGACTCTGAAGTGATTCTACCAGAGCTCTGGTCATAAAGTCCCAGTTTATTAAAAGTAGTTCCCCAGGTTGGTCCTTATATTGGGTTGTCCCGTCACCGAGCCATTTGGCCACCTGAGGCGAGTGGAAAGGTTGCCACTTAATTCTATTGACTAGAGTCTTTGTTTCAGTGTCCGTAGAGAAGCTTAGCTCCTGGCTGTTGTCTGCTGTCCGGTGGTTTAAGTCCAAGCTTATTACTAAAGGGTTATGGTCACTCTGTTCACGGTTTACTGTATAAAAACTCTGGAGATGGTTTGCTAGGGGATTTGACATAAAGATATAGTCGATATTTGAAATGTCTTTAAATGTGGGTCGGATCTTGTTCTCCGGGTGAATCTGATTCTGGTTTGCTGATTTTAGGCCAAATGACGTGAGCAAGTCATTGACACTGGAAGACAGATTGAATTTACGCTGCTAGAGGGAATGCACTGACACTGGAAGAGAGAATGCTCTGACACTGCAAGAGAGAATGCACTAACACTGGAACTCAGAATGCACTGACACTGGAAGACAGAATGCACGGACACCGGAAGAGAGATTGCACTGACACCAGAAGAGGGATTGCACTTACGCTGCTAGAGAGAATGCAATGACACTGGAAGAGAGAATGCATTGATACTGGGCCAGACAATGCACGGACACTGGAAGAGAGAATGCACTGATACTGGACCTGAGAAAGAATGCACTGACACTAAAACAGAGAATGCACTGACACTTGACCGGAGAAAGCACTGAGACAGGAAACCCAGACACAAATACACAATGTACTGACGCTAGGATAGAGAGCCGGGAGATACTGGGACCGGCAATATATTGACACTGGGGCAGGGAATGGCGTGAAACTGGAACAGGGAAAGTATTGACACTGGGACAGTGAATGCACTGACACTGGGCTGGGATATATACCAACAGTGAAGCAAGGAATTCACTGGGACGGTGAATGCCCTGACACTGGGCCGGAATATATACCAACAGTGACACAGTGTATTTTACTGACACTGGGACAGTGCAGGCCCTGACACTGGGCCGGGATATATACCTACAGTGAAACAAGGAATTCACTGGGACGGTAAATGCACTGACTCTGGGCCGGGATATATATCAAAAGTGAAACAAGGAATTCACTGACACTGGAACGGTGCAGGCACTGACACTGGGCCGGGATATATACCAACAGTGAAACAAGGAATTCACTGACACTGGGACGGTGAATGCACTGACACTGGGCCGGAATATAGAGCAACAGTGACACAGGGTATTCACTCACACTGGGATGGTGAATGCACCGACACTGGGCCGGGATATATACCAATAGTGAAACAAGGAATTCACTGGGACGGTGAGTGCACTGACACTGGGCCGGGATATATACCAACAGTGAAACAAGGAATTCGCTGACACTGGGATGGGAAATGCACTGACAAACTGGGCCGGGATATATACCAACAGTGACACAGGGTATTCACTGACACTGGGACAGGAAATTCATTGACTCTGGGAGGTAGTATGGACTGACACTGGGTCAGGAAATATATATACTGTTAAACAAGAAATAAACTGACAGGGGCAGGGAATACACTAACAGTGATGTAGGAAATATATTGATGCTGGGAACGCACTGACAGTGGGACATGGAGTGTGATCAGGGGATGCACTGATACGGAAAGAGTAAATACACTGAAACGTTGATGGGTTATACACTGACACTTAAGTAGGGAATGCAATGGAATTGGGACTAGAAATACTCCAAAAGGGACATGGTTACACTGGCTCTAGGTAATACACCGATATTGACACATTTGACACAGACGATGCGCTGACACAGCTACATTCAATATACTGACCCTAATGCAGGGAGTGCACTGACACTGGGGCAGGGAATGCACTAATATTGGGACAAGAAATGCACTGACAGTGGATTTGAAATAAACGCACACAGAGACCTCGAATGGAGTGATTTAAGGGAGCACTTAATTCTGAGACAGGCAGGCATGTGTACTGTATTAGAAGAAAAGGTAGGCACTAGGCACACCTGTTTGTTCTTGCTTTAAATTCTCTATTCCGCTTATTGTTTTACTATTCCAACTCTTGCGTGCTATCAGGTATCAAGGGGCTGCCTATCCCCTATGTGCTAATAACTTAGTGAAACGGGTAGTAAACACAATTTACTCCCTAACCTGATGCACAGCCAAAACTAATTAACCTACTATTCTTGAATTAAATCACAAGTTTGTGTTAATGTGTGAGCAGCATCACACCAAAGAATCAATGTATAGGAAATGTACTTGAATATATGTGTAGTAACTGAAAAAGTAAAGTTATAAATATAGCAAAAAAACGAATTGATGGTGATATAAAAACATGTTGAATAAAACCTTAAGTCATTAACTGAAACAACACAAACTTTTGATTTAATTCAAGAACAGTAGGTTAATTAGTTTTGGCTGTGCATCAGGTTAGGGAGTACTTTGTGTTTACTACCCGTTTCACTAAGGCATGTGTACTGGGCCAGGACCAACACTGCTAGTATGACAGAGACATGTGTACTGAGACAGCAGCAGTATGTTGTTATTCTAATGTAAACATAGATGATATAGTCCACCTCGGCATCAGACATCGCCATAGACATCCCACAGGGCTACAGGATCACCCGCATAGACCGCACCAACGGAGTTGGAGGGGGAATTGCCATCATCCACAAGGACACCCGCAAAGTCTCGAACAACACCGACGACACCCTCACCACTGCCGAGCACATGCACTTCCAGATCCACACCGAACCCAACACGACCCTCCGAGGAACACTCGTCTACAGACCACCTGGACCAAGACCACCATTCAGTGACACCATCGCCAACCTCGTCAGCACCCACGCCCTTGCTTCCACGGACTACATCCTTCTCGGGCACCTGAACTTCCACCTCGAGAAAAATAACAACGCCAACTCCGCCGCCCTGATCGACAACTCGCCAACCTCGTACTCAAACAGCTCGTGACGACACCCACCCACGCCGCTGGACACACGCTGGACCCCATCTTCTCCACAAGTCCCCATGTCTCCTTCAACTACACCACCGAACCCCACTGGACCGACCACAGATGTGTCCACGTCACCTTCAGGAAACCCACCACACAACACTGCACCCAACAGCTGTCACGCCGCTGCTGGGGCAAGGTCACCAAGGACCAACTGACTACCATCCTCGCCCTGAGACCACCCGCCAACACCACGGACCCCGACACCGCCGCAACCAACCTCAAACAGGGGATTAACGACTGCTCCAACACCCTCGCCCCTCTCAAGACCTCCACACCAACCACACCAACAAGAAAGCCGCCTGGTTCACGAAGACCTCCGGATCTCCAAGCGCACCTGTCGGAAGCTGGAGAAGAAATGGCTCCACAACAGAACACCAGACAGCACACAAGAGCGCTACCCGCAGACACCACCAACTCATCAGGACCGCCAAAAAGACAGCCTTCAAGGACCGCCTAGACAACAACGCACAGAACACCAAAGAGCTCTTCAGCATCGTGAAAGAACTCTCCAACCCCAGCTCCAACACCAACAACATCCCACATCACAAGACCTGTGCGACTCCCTGGCCACCTTCTTTCACCGCAAGATCACCGACATCCATGACAGCTTCAACTCCGAGACCCTGTACCCACCAACGAGTCCACAACCCCCGCGACCACTACCCGCACCAGCCGCCTGACCACCTGGTCCAACGTCAGCGACGAAGACACCCTCAAAACCATGAACTCCATCCACTCCGGATCCCCATCCGACCCCTGCCCTCACCACGTCTTCAACAAAGCCAGCACAACCATCGCGCCCCACCTCCGGAAAACAATCAACAGTTCCTTCGAGACAACAACCTTCCCAGAAAGCTGGAAGCACGCCGAGTTCAACGCCCTTCTGAAGAAGCCCAAGGCGGACCCCAAGGACCTCAAGAACTTCCGGCCCATCTCCCTGCTCCCGTTCCCGGCAAAAGTGACAGAGAAGATTGTCAACAAACAGCTAACCTGCTACCTCGAAGACAACAACATCCTGGACCCTTCCCAATCCGGTTTCCGCAGCAACCACAGCACCGAGACCGCCCTCATTGCCGCCACTGACGACATTATGATCCTGATAGACAAAGTAGAAACAGCCGCCCTCATCCTCCTGGACCTATCAGCTGCCTTCGACACAGTCTGACACCGCACCCTACCAGCACACCTCCATGACGCCGGAATCCAAGAGAAGGCCCTAGCCTGGACCACCTCCTTTCTCTCCTTTCTCTCCGGCAGAACCCAGAGCGTCCGCCTACCACCCTTCCGCTCAAAAACCACTGAGATCATCTGCGGCGTCCACAGGGATCCTCCCTCAGCCCGACACTGTTCAATATCTACATGGCACCACTCGCCCACGTCGCACGACAACATAACCTCAATATCATCTCCTACACCGACAACACTCAGCTGATCATATCCCTCACCGAAGACCCCCACACCGCCAAAGCCAACCTCCACAGAGGAATGAAGGCCGTAGCCGACTGGATGGAGGACAGCAGACTGAAGCTGAATTCAGCCAAGACAGAGGTCCTCTGTTGTATTTAGTAATGTAAGACAACATAAAAGGCAGGAGTTATGTTAAGATGATTTATTAAGAATAAATCAGGAAAAGTAAACCCACAAGAAAAGGCTATGAAGAGCGATGCTGTCGTGTCCAGGTAACGGAACAGAATGACACGACAGCAAAACTCAATCACAGAATACAGAACATTGTACATGTCATGAAGGAACATTATACATGTCATGAAGGAATGAATTAAAGGTACAGATTCAACATCTCCTTTCCATAAACAAAAGAAAAACAAATGAAAGTTAAAACATTAATATAAATAATAATCTTTAAATTTAGAAGGAATAACAATATTTCTTTTTCCACTATTCTGATTAGAATCAGAATTAGTTTTAGAAGTTTCTACTTCTAACAAACCTTCCGCACAACCATCAGAGTCAATCAAATTGTTCTCACCCTTTTCCTTACTGATACAAGATTGATAACTAGTCTCACTAACATGTGAATCATGTAGTGATTGTTCTACAACATCTGAATCTTGTAATGATGTTTGTTCTACAACATCCGAAACATGTGATGGTTGTGCTACATTCAAGAAGTCTTTATAACACAAAAAAGAAGAATTGTCCAAAATACGTTTACCATGAATTGTTTTTAAAATAATGTCTTTTTGAAAAGGTTCAATCTTAATAACAGCACTTTTGTTCCACCATCCTTTGTTTTTAATCATAACGGATAAATTTGAAGATCTAACGACCTGTTGAGGCAAAGAATACTTAGATTCACCCGTAACAACTTTTTTAGGTTTTTTGATGATAACCCAATCACCAGTTGTAAACTCACAGTTATTAAGTGGAGAAATTACATTACCCAACTTGTATTT
Organism: Lissotriton vulgaris; assembly: GCF_964263255.1. Lineage (NCBI taxonomy): Eukaryota > Metazoa > Chordata > Amphibia > Caudata > Salamandridae > Lissotriton > Lissotriton vulgaris. The sequence goes on from NC_141689.1 coordinate 1,415,371,115, forward strand.
TTTTCTCAAAGTTATCTCTAACACATTCATCAATGGAACTTGCAGTAGTAAGTCCATCTAATTTTTTAAGAGAAGACAAGTTATTATCAAATACAGGTTTGATAATATCATTTGCATCCCTTCCCTTCAACAAGAAAAAAGGGGTAAAACCAGTAATTGAATGTGGAGTGTTCAAATAACTCCAAACTTTTTGTTTTATATGTTTCCTAACATCCATACCTGATGACAAAGCTGTTTGTATACCTTCCTTGAAAAATTTATTTGCTCTCTCGACCAGTCCATTTGCAGCTGGAAAATACAAAGGACTTTTAAGATGCTTAATATCATGCTTACTCAAAAAATCAACCATTTTTTTTATACAAAATGTGTACCATTATCGGACACTAATTTCTTAGGAAATCCTTCAACATTAATTTTTTTTTCTAGAAAATCAATTACAACATCTCTACTTGGAAATTTCACGAAATCATATGAAACCCATTTTGAATATTAGTCAGTCAAAACAATTAAATATTTCATATCTTCACCCAAGATATTGTATGGTCCTGAAAAATCTATTGCTACTTTTTCTCATGCTTGTTCAGGCAATAAATGCTTGTCGGATAGGAGGCATTCAGGACATTGGTTAACAAATTGATCAACAAAAGAATCCATGCTGGGCCACCAATAAAATTTTCTCAATATTTTCTTAGTACCAGACATACCTGGGTGTCCAGAATGCACTTTTTCTACAAGACCTTCTTTCAAAACATTGGGTGGGACAAAAAGTCCACATCTAGTTATGAACCCATTCTCCAGACTTAACTCAGAAGGCACTTGTTGAAAAGGTACCAAATCCTTACTAAGATTTCTTAAAGGAGGCCATCCTTTTCTGATGTATTCTTTTATTTTTATCAAAATTTCATCCTTCTTGTAACCATCCAACCAATCATTTTCTGTAAAACAACCCAAAGAATTTTCACAAGCGTCTAGAGCGGAAACAACAACGCATTCATCATCATAGATGTCTGAAGCTCCAGTTTGATTTACAAGAGGAATTCTAGACAAACAGTCCGCCCTAAAATTTGCTCCTCCAGAGATGTGTTTCACTTCAAAATTATATTCCTGTAATTTTTAAATTATCCTTACCAATCTCGAAGTTGCTTGGCCAGTTCCATTTCCATTCATCAAGAAAATAAGTGGCTTATGATCTGTAAATAGATCAAAGCGAGTTCCCCATAACTAACTCCCGAACTTTTCTACAGTCCACGAGCAGGCTAAAGCTTCACGCTCTATGGTGCTGTAATTGGATTCAGCTGTAGTTAAAGTTCTTGAAATAAAAGCAATAGTATTCTCTTTGCCCTTCACAAATTGTGTTAATACACCACCAAGACCTACACAACTCGCATCTACAGTGACAATACACTTGACACCACAAAAAAAAGGTTTTAAAGCTGGAGCATTCTTGATCATATCTTTCACTTTTTTAAACGCCTCATCATGAATCAAAGACCATTCATACTTTTCATTCTTTCTGGTTAAACATCTGAGTGGTTCAACCACAAATGCATAACCAAGCACAAAACGTGCATTGTACTCACTAAGTCCTAAAAAGGATCTTAGTGAGTCCTTATCAACAGGAGCTGGTGCAAGCATAATTGAATCAATCAGGTTCTGTTTTGGTTTAATGCCTTCCTTAGTAATTGAGTGCCCTAAATATTCCAATTCTTGAACCAAAAAATTGCACTTTTCTTTAGATACGGTCATCCCTCTCTTGCTCAAGATGCTTAACACTTTTTCCAGAGTTTTGTTATGCTCATCCACTCCATTACCAAAAATGAGAATGTCATCTTGAAATGCCTGCACCCCTTTGATGTCTCCAAATAACGAGTCCATTAGCTTCTGAAATACTCTAGCTGCAGAAGCTAATCCAAAAGGGAGTCTTGTATATTTGAAGGCACCAAAGGGAGTAACAAACGTGGTAAGATCCTGTGACCTTTCTGACAAAACAACCTGATGGTAGGCTGACTTTAAGTCAATTAGAGAAAAATGAGTAGAATTTCCTATTGCCATCAGCATCTCTTGAATCAAAGGCAAAGGGTGGCAATCCACCAAAATGTTTTTATTCAGAGAGCGCAAATCAGCACACATGCGCAACTTACCATTTTTCCGTTTAGCTAAAACAACGGCTGAAACCCACTCAGATGAATTCGTAGGTTTAATTACTCCATCTTTACATAGGCTATCCAAATGTTCTTTTAACTCTTCCCTGACACTCAATGGTACATTTCTGACCTTATGTATCACAGGTAACGCATTTTTTTTAATTTAATGTCATGCTCAACACCTTTCACACAACCAATTCTGTCCTCAAATATTTCTTTGTATTTACTGAGAATAGAATCCAAATCGTTTGAATTCTTATTTTCTTTGCAAACATCTATTGAAGCTATCGGAATGTCACCAAGAATAATGGGTGTATCACTACCAGGTTTTAACAGGATACCCATTTTTCCTAAATCACGCCAACCAATTATATCTTTCCCTTTCTTAACAACATAAACCTTAGTTGTTATTTCCCTTCCTAGTAGCTCAACTAAACCAGTAAAGTATCCTAACATATTAATGAAATGTCCACCAATTGCTTTTGGATTATCATCAGTAACAGAAAGCTTACTTGGAAAAGAATAATTAGCATAAGTCCCCCCCCCCCCCCACAGTGCCTTGAGACCCTCACGGGTATGTAGCGCGCTTTAGAAATGCAGTGATTGATTGATATAATAACTGGTACAGGAGCACATTGAAACTTGGTCAGGATAACATGTTCTCAGGGGCATGGGAAACTTTGTCCCTGGAACAGGAAGACATCTACAGTGCGGCACATGAAAGGGCGAAAAATCCATGCTTACATTGTATTTTTTCCCAGATGGTCAGCTTGCTGAAAGACAGAACAGCATGTAAACAGCAGTGGTTATATGAACCTTAGCTGCGGACATGGCTGGTCTCAACCTTAATAGCTATGAAATCTGCAAGGATTCTCCATGTTGGGAATGATTAGACTGCTGCGCTCATTTGCATCCCACTGACTGAATGAGTATAAACAGTGCCCATTGCTAGAGAATTCCGCCAATGGCTGGATGAATGAACACAGGAAGAAGTGGTAACTGTGGGCTGTGGCACCTCATTGGGGCCTAGCAGACTATCCCTAGGAGGAGGAGATAAACGGTACAATGTTCCAAGTACTTGCCAACATCATGAAGACACTTTAGCCCAGTCAGGGGTTCCTCTCTTGCCAGTGTCTTCAAAAGTGTTATACCCAGTGGAGGGATTACTGGATAGGCCCTGAAATTGGGGTGGGGAGAAATGTATGCAGTGCTTGAAGAACCCATGCATTGCGGTAGATAATAGACTGATGGTAGAACAAGGAATTCAAAGTCACCAAAACTGGAACCACGCCAACACTGGGGCTGAGAATAACACACACTGGCATCGAAATTTAGGTAATTCACTATGACAGGGGCAAAGAGACACATACTTTGGGACACCTCTTAAACAGTACTATTCTGCAATAATAACTGGGAGATCGAGAAATTGGCATTATATCTCAGAAACACATACTCCGAGATAGGGCAAACATTGATACTGACCCAACACAAAATATCATAGCTGAAGTGTCCCAGATTATTTGATAAAAAAAGCATTCAAAATTTTTTATCACAAGATATCCTTATAACTCGGATGCACTTATGTAGCAATAGAACTTAATTTCTCTTGTTTTTCACTCTGGCCATGACCAACTGACATATTCAGATTAAGATGCAGAGAGTAACTTACCTTTTCACTTGAATAGTCACTCATTCAGTTAAGATCAGAAGTGTACCCCATCATTTTTTCCTCCAGTTGAACCAAAACCTTTTTAGGTCTCGCCTACGCAGCTCGCATGCGCTGTATAGGAGACCTTTAGCCGTCGTACAGCTCTTTTTTCAAGCACACCCTCGTGCTTGTGGCGGCATACAGCTTGCGGGAGTGCGCAGCAGCGCGCCGCAAGCACGAGTGTGCGCTTTGAAAAAGAGCTGACTGCACGTGCACATACGCACACGCATGGCCAATGCTTGTTTAAATAGTGCTGCTTTATCAATATTAAAAATACAGCCCCTACAAGGTCAGTTCCAGCTGGAGACACGGTTGACACCGGGAGTTTCGCTCAGAAGAGCATGTTATGGGCCACCACCACAGTGAAAATGCGAGACCTAAAAACAAGGACTCTCTCCTTTCTGTGGCCTTCCCTTTATGACTGCCCGCTTTCATTTCCCACCTGCTGAAGCGGGGTGCTCTGGCCTCACCCCACTGCACACCCCCTATATCAGTGCAGCAGATGTCACTTTTTAATTCACTGTTCTTATTCCCTTCTCCCTCCTGTGTTTTGATGGCTAAAACACAGAGGATAACACGCCACCAGTCATCAGACAGCTAGCAAATGACTGCCAGGCCTGGAGCATCTGTTTCCCTGACAGATCGACAGAGGTTTGCTGCATTTTAGAGGCAAGCAGTGTAAAAAGAAATTGGTGTGCAGAAGTGGGGTGCAGTGTGCGGATCCTAAACCAGAGGACACACCTCCTCCCTATATACTGATGATGTGTGCATTCCTTTATTGCTTTACTACCATTTGGGGCAACCTGTACAGCGCTGGAGTACTTATTGGTTGAGTCAATGCTTTATTATTTATACTGTTTGTCAGTGTTAAGTATTGTGCAGAGGTGAGTTATAGTGTAATTGGTGGCTGGACTAGATCTTGGTTAGTGATGTATTCTGTTAGTTACCTGCTTGACCATGTTAAAGACCAGGGCATTACGTACTTGTGTGGACAGAACGATATTGGTGTTGGTTTCATACTGCTGGGGTGTCCAGTTGCCCTTTTGCTGTGACGTTTCAAGGAACTGTAAAGCAGGGGGTGAGCACAACTGTGCTAGGCGGACAGGTATTGTGAAAGTGCTGATATATGGTGCACACCAAGCGAGTCTCTGGCAGAACGCTGCACACCTTTGGGAACTGTATGCCCAAGTTGCGCCTTCATATAGCCCATAATCGCCGCCTCTAGGGGTCTGCGTGGGTTCACAGTTGTGCATCAGAGACACTTGGCAGGAGACAGCGAGCTGTAATCAGAAGTCTTCCACTGCGGCAGCTTCTTCACCTGCTCAACCAGGTGTGAGAGAGGATTCTTGGCCTCTCTGCTGAGACTTCAACAACATCGCCCTCTATAAGAGGATATTGCATCTGCCCATTTTGAGCCAACCTAACGCCTTTCACAATGGCTTCTGGTTATTGCTAATCTGTCACAAGAAATCTGGTTCCATACCAGTCGATCTGAAAAGTAGTTTTGATGATAACTAGTCTTTATGTCTGAGCGAACAGAGCTCACCCAAAAGCGTAGCTTGGTCAATCAGATTGGGGAGCTGTAAGCTTCTGAGTTCCCAACCATCACACAGACTTCTGTACAGCACAGCTTAAAGACATAGGCAAAGTCAATATCCCTGGCTACACCCTTATACGGTTCCAAAGGCGAGACCTATTGGCTATGCCAATGCTTGTTTGAATGTTGTCAGAGCAGACGTAAAGCAGAAACTGGTAATGAGAACCAGTGATCAGAAGATGTACATACTTGTTGTGAGATGGACACATGCGCATGGACATGTGCTTCAGTGAACTGAAGGATCAGACCTACTCCCACTAGTACAGGTCCTGCAGCAACTAAGCCTAAGTGACTGTATCCTCAGGCTCCAGATTATGAGTCTTTGCTGTAGATCTCTACTCAGAAAAGACCCACAATTCCTACATACTGGTTTGCCCCTTTTCTGACCTTTTAAATGAAATAAAGACTAAATGGTATTTAAATGGACTCCTATGCACATGCCAGCCCAATAACAGCAGTCGAATAGAAAGATCTAGTTTTCTTTATACAACTATATGTAAAAACCAATAGGCAGTTTTATTCATGGAGCGTACAATGTAAAAAGTCAATAATTTAAGAAGCCAGAGCATGCTGTCTGAATAACATTCTAGCAGTGCTGCTAACATTGTCATCAATACATTTCTTCTGTGGGACCGTGGTGTGTATGACTTGCTATGAGGCTTCCGCTCAGGCCAAAGTGTGCCGAAGCCCAGTTAGGTTGGGCTGAGTCTGGGGGTTACAGCATTGTTTAATATGACCTCTTATGAAGGAGTCTGACACATGAAACACTGGATGCAAGATTCATCAGAGATGCCTGATGGAGAAGGAGCACCGGAAACCAAAGTCAACCTCATTTCAAGTTCCCATCTACACCGACAAGTGCACATAATTCTGCTCTAGGATTCCTACAACATGCTAAGTCTTCTCCAAGCCTCTTTTCTAAGATGCCCTCATGCAGGCCAGTTTAACTGAATTTTGGATCTATAGAAGAGGCTTTCACCAACAACCACCTCACGTCATTTGCTGCACATACAAAAGTGTCCTGTTTAGTGCGCAAAACACTTATGGAGGACTTTGAAGATGAATTGCAGACTGTCTGACTTGTTAGGGTTTAAGTTCTGTAAGCATGCCGGTTACACATTCAACCTCTCGACAAATCAGGAAAATCTCCATTCCTCTTTCGAAGCAGTCTGCAACATGAAGTACTTAAGAGTTGGACTAATGTATATCCCGATAATTCAGTTCAAAGACTCGTAGAACACTCAGGGCCTGAAAGGTAAACTGAGACTAAAGTCTAACTTTAAGACTTTTGGTATTCACAAAGCGCATTTACAAGAAGTAAAGTTACTCTTCGGTCTCAGTTAAACTTAAGACCAAAACTTATGTTTAGCTGTGACAGAAATCTAACTTTACTACTCATAGATGCCCTTTTGTGAATACCAAAAGTCGTAAAGTTAGACTTTCGTCTCAGTTTACCTTTGTGAATCGGGCCCTCAGTGTCTATAGTTTGGGAAATGTAGACTATGTGATTATAATGGTGAGTCAATTGATCAAATATTTTGCCTATGTCCTTTTTTATTGGATTTAAGGAAAAAATATCTGCAATCATCTGTTCTTGCTGCTAACATTCGGACTGTGCAACAAGCCACTAATTACCGTTTAATCTCTAAGGAACTCTTAGGTTTCATCTCTCCCTAAAATCGTGACTCATTGTGCCAAATTTTTAATTTCTGTCTTTAATATTTTGCTTTTAATTTTTAGAATGCTCTTTATCTATAATGCATTTATTTTTAATTGATGTATTTTCTACACAATAAACTTCGATATCATCATCGGGTTAGTTTATGCCATCGTATGGGATGATGACAGTTCCTGATGTGAAGAAGTCATACGTCCACTGACATCGGTCCTGAAAATCTCAAAGCTGCGCCTACAGGCATTAAAATAGCTTTGGTGTAGGGCGCGTTCACTCCTCATTAATTTGTATCATTCCTAGGTGAGAGGAGATGCAGAAACCTGAAGTATAGGATTTTTCTAACCCTCTGCTAAGCCTTCAGGCTGAGTCATCAACATCAACAAAAAGAAGCTTTATTCGGTTTCAGTTTTGAGAATCCATAAAAGCACATAAAAATATAAAACAGATATTACATAGCTTTCATTATTACATTAAATAAGACCCATTTCATAAATACAGAGATAAACCTACCGAATTACCACTAAAATCCAATGTAAAAGTAAATCAATTCATTGACAATCTAAAACGCAGTAGGCTCTTTAAAAAAGTTGTCACATTATACAGAGTTCAGGCTGAGTCATTGACAACTGATGAGTGTTTTTTGAGAAGGCAGAATTAAGATGGACACAATTATGTGCACCCTATAACATGCATCCCCAATTTCTGAAATGGATGGGGAGAAATGCAAGTGCTCTCTTCCATGAATGCCTGCATGCTATTAAGAAGCTCTGGTACTCTCCGATTGATAGTAGTACATTCCTTAGGAGAAGTGTCAGTGCCTTGTGTTTGGCAGTAACACATCCCTGGTGAGAAGAAGGCCAGGCACGCTTTCACTGATAGTAATTTATTCCTGTATAGTAATTCATTCCTGATGACAAGTGCTGCTGCTCTACCATTGTTAGCGATTAATGTAATTAATGCCTGGGGAGGCATGCCAGTACTTTCTTTGATAGCCTCAAGTTCCTGATGAAAAGTACTGTTAACCTCCCAGTGGACAAAGCGCAGTGCTTGTGAGAAGTGATGGTACTCGCTCTATCAAATAAAATAAAAGCAGGTACTCCAACAGTACCTGCTGCACTCTTGAAGCGCTGTGCTTCAGACACCTCTCGTAACCTACGGCGATGTTCACGAGGTGATATCCATTAAAGTTGTAATCGGCCCTCTCGCCTTCATTGCATTCCGAATCCTAAATGTAATAGTGTGGAGTTCATCTCTGAGGTAAACCTTCTGTTGCCTCTGTAAGCACCAGCAGAATGCAACCATCTGCTTTTTTCACTCCCCATTTAAGGACCCAGCAATTAATTGCACTCGGCTACCCCCACAATCTTTTCAGTGCTAAAGGAATTTTTGCAATTCCAGAGGAGGATTACCAGATTAATTTACTGACAGCAAGCCGGTGTGTTTCCCCACCGGTGATAAAAACAAGTTCTTGCAGAGCTGTAAAGGCACCGTTCAGTAGGGCTTTCTCCCCCTCCCTTTCCCACCATTCTCTCAGAAATTTGGTTTATGTGGTCTGTGGGTACAGTTTGCTTATAATTGTAGCCTCTTTGTAATCACCATAGAAAATCCAGTGGAAGAAGCACGGAATGTGTATTTTGTTCATTTTTTTTAACAAAAACTGTATCCCTATCAATTATCATCAGATCTTATCCTGAATTTTTTTGTGTATGAAATTCCCTTTAGAAAATGTATTGACTTATTAATTTGCAATTTCATTAGTAAAAGGTAAGGCACTGACAGAGCTTCACATATCCATTCTTCCTTCGCTTCTTTTTAGATATAAATATATAGCTGTAGAAATAGCCTAAGGGATCTGGCAGGACTCTGCTATATAATCTCACCTAATCCACCTACCGCACATATTTCTTTATTTACTTTGTTTATGGTGTATTAATCAAGATTGACATAGGAACAACAATCTATCAATGAACAGCGTAATTCCATAAAATCCCTGTTTATGGACCACACCGCTTGTTATCCTTAGACCTCATGCCACAGTAACCTACCACTATTTCAAGAGTGAGTTTTTCTCTATGTTTCTCAGATCATCTGTTTCAGAGTCGGTGAAAGGTTGTTCAATAATACCCAAACGTAAGCCCACCTTATGAAGTACAGGTAACAGAGAACATGGCAGTTACACAAAAGCCACTTCTGCAATATCATATGTTAAATTACCTTATTTGTCACCTGTACTACTGCCACCTGAAGTAGATATTCATGAACTTCTGCAAGCAGAAGCCCACTTACCTAGCAGGCACTTTCACTTTTAGAAAATATAAAATCTCTAAAATTACCAGACAGGGATGTACTTTACTTTCTCATTCTTGGGCGCCCCTTCCCTTTCCAGTATCAGTAATCTAAATTGGTAAATGTGTACAGTGGGGATATTGCTTTTCCGGGATTCCGTGTCATTTATGTTACGGAGCTTGGCCATAGTCTTGGTTATTTTCAATTAACCTCAATATAACCATGGCTTTGTGTATATTAGTGCGATCTTTTATGTATAATGGGCACTGCAAGCATCGGAGAGTAGTGACTCCTGAGTTTGTCAAACAAGGGACTTAAGACACAGAGCAATACGTCAATTTGCCCAAGATTTATTGACAAGTTGGGTAGCCAGGATTCAACCCAGGCTTCTGCTCTTTTTCGGCGAATTTTGTTTTGCCATTGTATTGTATTAAAAAAAGCCTTACTTTCAAAACCAGTGTCAGTTAGGCCCTTATGTCCTCATTGTTCTTAATCCAAAATGCTACCTGCAGATTTCTTGTCTTGGGAGAGGCAAACTGGGAAACATCTAACCACAAAGCCAGCAGTGATCCACTTCAGGTTACAATTGTGAGTCTCAACATCGAAGCAAAACCAAAGCTACGTAACAAAGATCGAGGCACATATATAGGCCTAAACAAGAAGTTGTTTACACAACAGCACAATACAAAGCTACAGCTTAGCCACACAGAGTTCCATTTCAGAATACAATCAAACAAAGCAGCTAGAATAACAATATGCCTTTGTGCGAGGTGCCATGGAGATGCAGAGCTTCAGTCCAGAGTGCGCCAGGGCTGGGTAATACTGGATTCCTTTGTTAGCTAAGACAGTATGTGTGCCTGAGATAAAGATACTTTGTGTTGGGCATCCTTCGCGCTCTTCTCTCTTGTCAGAATGAAGCCGCTCGCCTGTACGGCATGGGGGTATGTCATGATTATTTATATACCGCCCCATTTGTGGTGGTGGTTGCAGGCGGATGGCACGGGGATCTCATTTTTGGGAAGTGAGAACACTTTTTCACCCTCTGACTCTGATCCTTAGATATAGAGAGAAAAGAAAGGGAGAAGGGGAAGAGCAAACTAGGAGAAAAGTGACCCTGTGAAAGAAGAGTAATGAAATGGTACCTGCAAGAATAAGATAAAGAGACAGCAAGTGTCTGGTGGTGGAAGAAAAAGGCACGATGTGCAATAAAAACTAGAAAGCCTTGGTGCTCAGCAGCTCCAGCATTCGCCAGAGGCATGTAGTTAGAATACATTTTGGGCCCTTGCCTTCTTACCATTAAAGCAGTGTTCAAGGGACATCTTAAGGATTTTGGGGACCCTGGGCCAAACCGATTTTGGGGCCCATGTTTGGAACAGATTTGAATTTATGATCCAGTTTCAGCTCTTTCATGCCATCTTTGGGTCACTGACAGTGCACAGGGAAACTGGTCCAAGTTCTAAATGTGTTTACATCTAATATTCAGGGATAGTGAGGTGTATTTTAACTATTGTATAACAGCAGCATCTCACTAATATTACTAAAAATAATTTCTGAGATACCTTCCCATTTCTCATATGTGAGGTCCTATTGTTATCTAAAGAATAAATAAAATAATGGATGATGCATGACACAAACACAACATTTTCCAAAACGTCTGAAAGGCTGGGGCCCTGGGCCAGAGCCCACTTTGCCCATGCCTTAACACGTGTCTGCAGTGTTCCTACATATGAGAAAGTACATACCTCATTCTCTTTAATTTGAGTTTCAGTACAAACGCTGTGGGCCCTGCTCCGAGCAGCTGATGAGGCCCCACCAAAGGAAACAATGCTGTGCTCATAGGGTATCTAAATGCATCTAGAAAACAGTGTGATATTTCCAAACTTAAAGCCTGGATGAAGAAAGATGCATAATACATCCTGTGTGCAGAGTACACTTGGAGGTGGTTATTCACTGGCTGACCATCTGTAACCGAATTAAATTCAAATCTTTGTGCATCGTATATAAAACATTGAACGATTCAGGACCTCGGTATTTTAAGGACCAGTTCAGATCTTATAAACCAGCCAGACAGCTCCGATCAGCCAATCTAAACTTATTAGCCACCCCACGATCAAAAACAGTCTCTTGGGGGGACCGTCGCTTTTCGGTTGCTGCATCTAAGCTATGGAATTCTTTACCCCAGCACATTAGGATGTGCCCTTCCTTGTTACAGTTTCGTAAGGGACTGAAGACGTGGCTGTTTGATCAATAACCGGTTAGCACTTGGTGAGCCCTCGGGAGGATCTAGGGAACATTCTAGCGCCAAGACGCCTATGGGTAATCGCGCGCTTAATAAATGGCAAAAATAAATAAATAAATAAATAAATTGCAAAATAAGTTTACAAAATCTTAGAAAAGAAAGAACGGTCGTTTTGCTTATCCAGCATAAATTAACAACTGCCACAATCATGTACCCATTGTTATAATGGTGCTGGGATAAAAATGCCAGTCCTTGAAATATCATTGTAATAAGAACTGACAAAACAAATTGTTTTGACTTTTGGATCTAGAAACTTTTTGTTGTAGCAACAATATTTTAGGGGGATTCCCGGGACTAACCTTGTTTGCTCAGTTCTAGGAAAGACACCAAGAGTTGTTTGGCGGCTGTTTAGGGAAGACCTGCAGAGTATACATTTACACAACTTTGAAAGGCTTAAAATACCCCAACCCCAACCCCCACATTAAAAGTGACATTGTCTGTAAAAGTAAATGCACTACACTGAGAATTTTCACCAATCCACCTGGTGAAATCTGAAATTTCTCCTTAATTTTGTTCTATACCCGTGCTTCCCCTTCTCTAGGTGTAGTGTCCTCTGCCCAGAGCGTGACCTCCACATAAGCCAAATAACAAGACAAACCTAGTGAGGGAACCAGGAAAGAAGGACAGAGAGGGAAACTGAGAGGTAGAGTGGGAGATGAGGCAGAGATGGACAGAGAGATAGAGGTGAGGTAGAGAGAAGGAGAGACTGAGAGAGAGGGGAGGTAGCTAGAGATATAAGTGAGATATGAAAAGCTAGTTAAAAAGAGAAAGCAGCAGGAGCAGGTGTAGGGCTAGATTGGTGAGTCTGGGTGAGACAACCGAGGGAGAGGAAAGTAACTTATAGAAAACTAACGTGGACAGATAACTAAAGGGGGGAGGTACACAGAGAGAGAATAGTAGAGAGGGAGAATCAAGGTGGTTCTTGAATTTTTTGAGGAAGTGCTTTACAGCAATGATGATAATGGCAAATTAAGTTTAATTAGTTTCTTTGGAAATTAATTTCTGAATCAGTGTGATTTTTTTTATTTTAGACCTGCATTGTATCACTCACAAACAAATGTTCTAGTAGATCCCCACAAAGTTTGTATAATCAAAGCAAACAGATGATGTATCCCACAATAATGAATTTTTCCAGAGGGGAAAAGAAGTCCCTCAAAACCTGTGTTTTGCTTCTGCTCTCCTCAGCATAGAGCACGCAGCAGTAGACCAACTATTTCAGGCAATGGCTTGCTTCACTGAGGGTGACGACATTTTGCTTGTGCACATGTGCACATCCACTTACAATGTAGTCCATTTCAATGCCAGGGGTCAGAGGCCCACACTTTTTTCTTCCTCTCACATTTCGTTTTATTGTTTACATTTAATTCTACAAAGTGTAATTCTTAACCTGATTTTTACAGACATTCCAGCCCTCTTAAGATGGTATAATTTTTAGTTTTCATAACTTTTACGATCATAATTCTTCATGCATACATTTGCCATCAAAGTAATAACAAAATCAAGTTTTGCAGGGCAGGATGTAGTTTGATCAATGCTTATTGCTTTTGAAAGCACTGTATTTGATATTGTTTGCCTTTTATGCAGGCTGGGTTTTTCTCCTCTGCACTTAGTAGCTAATGTAAACCAACTATTTCCTACATCGACATACAAATGCACACTTTTCACTGACCAAGTTTATTTGAATGAGACAGGATACAATTTGGGTTGCCTATTGCACATTTACTAAAAATACATTCCCATTGCCAAATGCAGGATTCTTACTGTTGATAGATCATATGCATAAATATGACTTTGAACGATGACAAATGACCAAGACATTGGCCGGTCTTCAAATGCTGGGTCCCGGAATATGCTAAATTTAAAAAGTGACAGTTTGCGGGACATGCCATTGCGAAGGCAGTATAGTATATTTTTACTGTTTCTCAACAAATTGCTCCACTTCAGGAGCAGGCCCTGGCGCTACTTCTGGCAGTGATCCACCTCAGCATACTTTGTCCTTATTTGAATGGAGGGACTTGCCAACTCCTGGCTGCAGGGCACATTTCCGTGTATTTTAAAAGTGGAATGTCAGTAATGAATGCAGAACAGTACTGCATGCCATGACACTAAATTTGATGCCAATGTTAACATGCATATATCATTAATGGAGAAATGTTTTATATTAAATGTATGAGTAAATGCCATGCCATCGACAATTAATGTGGCCCTATAGCACATGGTATAATTTAAAGCAATTTGACTCATAAATGCGCGTTCACTACAATGCAAATCTCAAATTCGATATTAGTACCAAAAAACTGATGTGAGAAAAACAATGTATACTACCTCTCAGATTGCGTGTTTCAATTACTCTAGACAGGGAAATAACTCTGCTAATACTGAAGACGACTCTTCAATGTTGTTTTGTCTCAATATACTCATTTAGCACTTTGCTTCATAGTTTTGGTTAAATCACTGGGTAAAAAAGCTATTACATAAATTATATATGCAAGTCTGGTGGGAGGGGCTCTTATGAGTCAAGACTCCTCAGCACGTTTAGCAATGGAAATATATAACATATACCACTGCACATATCTACATATATACTGTATATAGTATAGGTTTGTTTTTATTGCACAAATGCAGTGGCACAAAACCCATAGTTCACATGGAGCCATGAAATATGGGAAATATTTCACGGTTCCTTGAAATATCGGTTTCAGAGGCGGCAGACCCAGAAGCAGAAGTCGGCCTGGGACCAGGGTTCAATTCCCGACGCGGCAGTGTCGTGGACCAGGGTCAGCGGACTTGATAATTCTCGCCTCGGTGCCTACTCTAACCAGGGGTCCCACTCGGCAACTCTGGGCATTAGTTTGCCTAATCTCCACAACGGCCCCATTAACGCCGGGGATGCCTGGCTCCACCTTGGGGATTCCCAGTAGGGACCATCCCACAGGGAAAGCCAGGACAGGTTCCCCAGCGGTATACAGAGCCAGGACGCCGGCTGGCAACAGTGCGCTTTACAAGTAAAACATTACATTACATTACCATTGTCAGAGCCCCTAAGATTATGTGGCACGGTAATCTAATTTATGTTGCAATATTATGTCAATTATGTGGAATAAAAAGGCAAATTATGCAGCACATTCTGTGCATTATTATTTTCATCATTTGGGTTAGAATCAACTGTGCTTGTGAAATCTGCACATTATATGTCAAATGTCATAATAATTAAGTGTACAGATTGCAGCTACAACATGAACTAAATCCACTAACCTTCACCATTATCCATTGTTTTATTAAAAAATGTATTCATGAAAGGTAAACCTAAATATTTCCAATCAGTGCCCATCCTTATTCTCACTTTTCAAAAAATACATTTTGAAGCTAAGTACTCTAAAATAAACCTAATATAAAAAATGTATAATGGGTATCATGTACTATGATCTGATTTTGAAATCCTGTGGTTCTGTGGGATTCACATACCACTTAGACTTTGACCTCGAGGTTTATGAGGCCGCCAGGCCACTCATTGACAATATTGAACCATGTAATCTCTCTCTCTCGATATATGTATATATATAATAACCGCTCCAAACTCCACCAAGCACTTGTAGAACTCTTCCTGGGAGGGTGCTCCATGAGAGGGTGGAACTCTCATGTTTATAAACGCTCCTACTTCCAAAAGAAAGTGTCAGCATTCACGGGGTTTCAGGATGGTTTATTTCAAAGAGCAGATGTGTTTCGGCGATTGCCTTTCTGAAGGCGTGTCCAAATACAAATAGGTTTTTTGCAGACTCCTTTTCAAGGTGTTCAATCACCATGTCACTTCCTTTCTAGAGAGGGGAGAGACGCTTGATTCACTGTGCTGTTGCTGGCGCCATCTTAGGTGTAGCCTAATGTTGCCCTGAATGGGAATGTCCTCGCAAACAGGTAGCCCTGGATGAGCTACCTCCCCCTTCTTCGATCTGCAGCCCCTCAATTCCATAAGTTACGTCCTTTGCCCCTCGCCCATACCACAAGCCACGTTTCCTTAGCAGATCGCTGCCTGCAGGGGTTGGTCCAATGACCTATCCCAGAAACTTGGATAGTTTCCGCATTCAATGACGGGAACCTCAGTGCCTCCATGCACTCTTGCGGCGGTTCTGGTAGTGTCCAATTATACAACGGCTCCTAACTCCACCAGGCTTTTGTAGAACTCTCCCTGGGTGGGTGCTCCATGAATGAATAAATAAATGAATGAATGAATGTTGGATTTATAGAGCACGTGGTTACCCTGGAGCATCCCAGCGCTGTACCACTGGGGAACCTGTCCTGGCTTTCCCTGTGAGGTGGTCCCTTTACTGGGCATCCCCAAGGTGCAGCCAGGCATCCCCGGCGGTGATGGGGCCAGAGTGGAGACTAAGCAAGCTATTGCCCAGAGTTGCAGCGTGGGACCCCATGGTTAGAGTGGCACCGAGGCGAGATTTATCGGGCCCGCTGACATTGGTCCTGCACCCAGCCGCGTCGGGAATTCAACCCTGGTCCCGGGCCAGCCTCTGGGTCTGCCGCCTCTAACCGTTGAGCCACACTTCTCCACTTCTCCACTTCCCCACATGAGAGGGTGGAACTCTCATATTTATAAATGCTCCTACTTCCAAAAGAAAGAAAGTGTCAGCACTCACAGGGTTTAGAATGGTTTATTTCAAAGAGCAGACTCCTTTCGGCGATTGCCTTTCTCAATGATTGTCCAAATACAAACAGGCTTTTCGCAAACCAAAGCCAGCCCAGGAAGGTCGGCGCGTGCCCTCGTCCCGAACACAAGCACACTGGGGCCTGGGGCCAAGGGCTGAAATAAACCTGGAGAGAGGGTCGATGTGCCTCCCTTCCCCTGTTAATAAAGCCAGGCCCCGGGAAATAGGGAGCCCAGGGCTGAAATCGGCCTGGGATTTGTGCAGCTTGCCCCCCTCCCCTATAAAATGCACTGGGCCTCAGGGGATGATGTCCCTGCAGCTGGAATTGGCCCAGTGAGTGCGACCATGTGTCCGCACTCCTGAAATGTGTGCAGGGCCCCGGGAGATAGGGTCCCAGGGGCTGAAGTCAGCACAAGGAGGGGGGCATGTGCCCTCTCACCACAAAAAGTATGTCAGGCCCCCGGTACCAAAATCAGTCCGGGGTATCAACGTGCAACCCCAGGCTTTATTTAAAAGAGTGGGCCCTGGATGATGTGATCCATAGGGCCTATCAAGGTTTGGGGTGTCATACAGCCTCCTTCTTTTTATTTAAATATTTGGCCCAGACAGATGAGGTCCCTGGGCCGATAAGAGCTCATTGAGTGGGCTACGTGGCAC
This sequence comes from Lissotriton vulgaris, assembly GCF_964263255.1. Classification (NCBI taxonomy): domain Eukaryota; kingdom Metazoa; phylum Chordata; class Amphibia; order Caudata; family Salamandridae; genus Lissotriton; species Lissotriton vulgaris. The sequence continues at coordinate 1,415,388,133 of NC_141689.1, forward strand.
TCTCCCCTTTATTAAAAAAAAAGAAAAAAACGGCCCCGATGGATGGGGTCCCCAGGGCCAGGCCCTATGGCTAAGCCCTTATGTGCACTGGGTGGAGTTGTCTGTATGTTATGTTATGTTATGTTATGTTATGTTATGTTATGTTATGTTATGTTATAGGTGTTTGTATAGTGCACGGCTGCCCCAGCTAAGGGGCGCAGGGGAGGTAGTCCTGTTTGGGAAGTGTTGGCAGTATGGCCTGGCCGTTGCATTTACGTATGATAATTAAGCACTATTTTATGTTAAAAAAAACTAGAATTTCACTGAAGGGTGAAGAAACGTTATAGTTAGGTGTGATAAAAGGATCAGTTTTTTTTCCCTTAAAAAAAAACCTTAGAAATTTGCTGGAAAAAACAAAGGATACAATAGCTTTATTGTTAGGTGAATATGTCAGTGAGAACATTAACGTTCTGAATAAATAAAAAAAAAATCACCAGTTAGCAGCGCTAACTATAACTAGAATTCCCACCATGCACTGCTTATGACCTCACAGATGACATCACTCATGACATGTTCTATGACATCATTTATGACATCACCAATGACACCTCAAATGACATCACGGATGACATCATCGAATGAATGTGCTCGTTTGTTTTATATTTCACATAGTAATAGTAATAGTAATAGGGGCATTTATGCTTGAGAAGATCGGGTATATGTAAATTTTTCACGATAGTACAAAGGATGCAGGTAGTAGGATGTTTAGCACCTTCCGATCTTAGTTATTTTGAGCAAATCATGTCTTTTTGACAACTTTTTCATAGAGTATACACTGTTTTTAGTAGATACTTTTTCGTACTCTGTGGCATGTTTCTTATGAAAGTTTTACTGCACACAATGAGGTATAAAGTAAATTCTCTCCACACAGAAAACATTGTTTACAATACTCAGTTCTCTACTGATACCAACTTCATTTCTCAACATAGGTTTGTTGAGTTACAGGTCTTTAATACAGATACAAGCTGTCCATAGTAGGTCATTTGTTTTGGAACTGACATTCACTATTTTTAGAAACTTGGGTTTCTATGAAGATTTGTATACAGGCTGCACACCATACTACAGTTCCTATAATCTGTGGTTGATTGTTAATGTGAAAGATACTAGCTGTAAACTTTATCGTATAGGATCAGTGTTGCACTTATTGCGTGCTTTCTGCACCTAAGGGAGTTGTGTCTGTGATGGCATTATTGATGGCAGATATTCTATTGAGCTATTTGTACTTACTGTCAGGCCTCTAATGCCATAGTAATTTATAAACCAATATGTGGGAAAACAAAGCTTGGATGATGTAATTGGTGAAGTCATCAATGATGTCATTTGAGTGGTCATCAGAGATGTCATAAATGATGTCATAGAACATGTCATGAGTGATTAAATATATTAGGTCATAAGCAGTGAATGGCGGGAGTGCAAGATATAGCTAGTGCTGCTGGCTATAACCGGTGAATTTTGCTGTTTTGTTTAGTTCAGAACATTACATTTATCCCTGACATTGTCACCTAGCTATGACTTTACTTCAGATGTTGGTGGCCTTTGATGCTCAGAAGGCAGATCCTGATAATCAGCCCTTTGTTCTGCCACTAATTTTGGTGATATCATTCGTAGCCAGAAGCAGCTCAAGAATTACCAGGGTCCTCATACTTATGACGTGACTCTATATATTCCACCCAGATGATGGAAAACTGTAATGCCAGAAGAATTATTCCCTATTGTGTTCAAGTCCCAGTGTTTTTCGGGGTTTGGAGTAATGTGGGTCTGTGGATTCTTTTGACAAAACCAATGTTTTCTCTGCACCTAAATGTAATATTAGTGATTTTAGGTAAGTATTCAAATTGAAAAGGACGAAGTAATAATGAAATAACGTTAGTTAACTGTTAACAGGACAAAGGAATATGCTGTTATTGACCACTTCTTAAACATGAAATTTCTCAGTTTGTCAAACAGCCAGTACTTGAAATGGAAATGTAAAAACATAGGTACTCACTTTGTACAAGTAACTGTTGGCTACTGAGAGGTGTTGGCACTCTCCCCTTAAAAGTATTGAACCCATGCTGAGAAGTGTTGGTACTCTACCTTTCAAATTGAAGAAGTGCAGGCACTCATTAACTAACAGTACCTGCCCATTTAAAGCATTCTAAATACCAGAAGGATTCAAGCATATAGGGCTTAATATGTGCGAAGGGTGTATTTTATTGACTTCATGCATAGGTCTGTGTGTAAGCTGATGTTGTGAATTTTTGTAGCTCTTCTCGTGGAGAATCATTTTTGACATCCTCTCAAGCAAGATGAAAAGGAATGCGATTTACAAGTTTCTCCTCCAGAGGGGTCTCTCCCTCCCTAGTCCATCAGTGAGTGGAATGTAAATAAACATGCAGGCAGAAATGCAAAGAACTTAAATTAAAAAAGCTTTCAAATTGATTTTGAGCTGATAAGAAAGTTGCTCCCTAGACACTTTCTTTAATTTCCTTCCACCCTCTGGGTGCAAAGAACATTAAACCAAAGACACATACAAATATAATCAAATCAAGGGTAGAAGAAGCATTCAACTGAATGCTGAATTACTGCTGGCGGTGATCTGAAGCACTGGGAATTAATTCATAAACTGCCATGCATTGGTCTGCGCTGATAAGCCTTACTATACTTCCTTCAGTCTTACATTCAATTATTATGTTTCTTTGGAGGGTAAGGACGTAAGGATCCACTTCAAGCTTGCAACTTCTCATCTGCTTTTTTACCATGCACTCTTCTGCTCTGTCAAAGGCTACATTGAGTTGGAGAAATGAGTGGCCTTAGAGAAAGATAATAAACATATAAAGGATTTTGTTGAGTTGAATCTCTCATTCAGGGCCAGATGTATGTATAATTTGTCTCACAATACTGCAATTTGCGATCAGTATTTCTGTGACCAGTGTGGTAATTTGTGAAGCGACCTATGTACTAATAGGTTGTTTTGCAAATTGCCTATTCATAGTGGGTTGCATGATTATTAATAGTGTAGGTCGCAAATTGTGGCTCACTAGGAATCACACCCATCACAGGGATGGTGGCCTGCTGAGGTCAGGTATGTGACTGTTTTTAAATAAAGCATTTTTTTTTCTTTAAATGCAATACATTTTCCTTAAAGGAAATGGGATGCGTTTAAACAAAAAAAATAAAAATAAAGTGTACATTTTATTTTGTTATAGAAAAATATATTTTTTAATATTCATAAAGGAGAAAGGGTCCATTTGAGAACAGGTTACCAACTCCTTTGAGGAAACTGTAAAATATGAATGTTTTGCAACTGCATTTTAGTTGGTAAAAATGTATACTTACCACTATGATTTAGAATTTGGAATTGACGCCTTCAAACCCCTTCCATATCCCAAATCGGTATTTAGTCGCAATCCCAAATTGTGACCGAATTGCAATTCGGTGTTTGCACATTTAAAAAAGCATATGCAAATGGCCTATTATGCTAATTGGGCCATTTGCGAACTCAAAAATGCATTCTACAGCTAACCTGTCGTCTTTCCTGCACTGTAATTTAGGATCCTAAGCCTAGAGGACCTTTTTGATATCTACATCAGACATCTAAGCAGTTGCTGTCCTTCAGCAAAATGTCTTATTCCATTTGTTTGCGTAGCATTATTCCAAATTAAAGCTGATTACACCGATGTAAATTCACTGCCTCCTAACAAACTCCTATGGGAGTCCAACAGTTTTTACAGCATTTCTTTATGAAGGAGCGTAATTGTAATCTAGTACAATGGCGACGAGATAAGGAATAGCCGCAAGAGCGTATCCTACTGCAGACACCAATTGAAGCACTGCATGTACATTCTAAGGCAGATGCAAAACCCAATCACTGAAGCTCTTTGTGCCAATGATCAAGTATTAACTACAGCACTCTGGTCTTTTAGCAAGGTCTAGATAACGTTATATAAAAACATATAAAGAAAGAATGAAATTGAGTTAATTTTTGAGAGTTTTGGTAACTGACAGATAGAAAAAGAGTGCTAGATAACTGTTCATTGCTGGGCCAGATGCTGAACCGTTGATTAAAAACTATTATTTTAGTGATTGAAGTGTCAATATCTGGTCTTTATTCAATTTCATGTGAAAGCCAGATTCATCATTGTAAAATCGGCTCGCAAAGGGGCAGATTCTGAGAATCTGGCCCTTTGCGAGCGCAATTTTTGCATTTGGGATTCATCACCCCAAATGCAAATATCGCAAATTGCGAAATCGCTAAATTGCGAGGAATTGCATTTAAGGAATCTCTATTTGAGATTCCTTAAATGCAATTCATGAACCATTTTTGAATTGCGAAATCGCTATTTTTGGCCGCTATTTACCGCGAAGTCTGACTTCGTGGTAAATAGCGAAAACTTAGAAAAATGCACTTTAGTGCATTTTTCTAACTTGTATGTTACACACACACATGTCCTTTGGACATGTGTGTGCGCAACATCAGTCTACTTTTCCATTTTAGGGGTGCTCGCAAATAAGGAATGACTCCCCATTCATTCCTATGGGCCTTTAGGCCCATAGGAATGAATGGGGAGTCATTCCTTATTTGCGATTAGCAATTTGTCAATCGCAAATAAGGAAGCTGTAGAAATCACAAATAATATTGCGATTTCTACATGAATCCCGTTTTGCGAGTCATTAATAGCGATTCCTTAATAATCGCTATTTAGGACTCGCAAATCGGGACATTGATGAATCTGGCTGTCTACTCCTGTAGGATTAAGGCACTGTGTTCCAACGATTCGTCCTTTGGACTTTAAAGAATGTTCTGTCCACTCTGTCCAGCTAAGGCAGTAGACGTTTGAAGTTGTGGATTGAAAGGAACGGCCTGGACAATATCTGTAGTATCACTTTCTCAAGAAGTGTGACCTCCAGCAGACAAACATTTTGTCCTCTATACATAGTGCCTTGCGACGATGGAGTTATCTGCTAGAAGCCAATTAATAGACTGTATCCAAAATCACATGATTAAGGCACAGAAGAAATCAAAGTGCTGTATTTTTGGTAAATTGTGGGTAATGTAGTAAGCTTGTTGAATGGGCAAAGTAGATGCCATTGTTACTCGGTTTAGTAAAGAAGACTCAAAATCAACTAAGTATCATTGGTAGACCCAAAAAACATGAATATACACCATACGAGTGGAGAATTGTAGCCAGAGGGGACATGCCTGGCAGTTCGGGCTGGACTGTTCCAATTGGAGCAGAGCCAAAGATGATTTGCATATGGTTGGTTACTGTCTGAGGTGACATGGTCGGCAAAAAACAATGGACTTGGATGTGGCCTCGACTAATTGCTCAGAGTGATCCAACCATTCCACCCATTACTTTTTTATTTTCCTCATGAAAAATCCCTTTAGAACTTTCCTTTTTTTGCATTTTCAAGTAGACTCAAGGAGTGTCATGAGCAGCATAGGTCCATATCCACAAACTGATCCGAGTCTCTTTTGTCAAAATATTGTACATGGGCTCAATTCACAGATTTAAAGACTAACATATGTAGCCTAATTTTTTGTGGCTGCAGGTCCTGATTCATGATGAAACCAGATACTAGGATTAGGGCAAAAAATAAAGCACAACTGTTGTAATCACAATTCCATATCAGACCTCAGAGCACCTCAAAGTGACAAATACATAACAGCAAACATTTCCTCCTAGGAGTTACTTGGGAACTGCCAGGGCCTCCAGATACAGCAGATGTTAGTAAGTGCTATTCATTGCCCCGGCATCATCCATGACAGCCATTTGACATATGGGCCTTAAACATCCCATAGAAGTAAAACAACAGAATTTCGTGTCCATCTATAAGTTAATGGTGGAAATCGATCTAATGAACGGTAGAGCACAGCATCTGACAAGCTGGTATGGAGCATTTCTGCCTTCTCTCTCTTCACTGCTCTTTATCGTGCAGGAGCCCAGTGCTAGGTCAGGACTGCGATTTTGTAACAGGGGGGTGCGCAAAGGCACACATGCAGTTCATACACATGCAGTTCATTTCGCACATGTAAAAATACTTTAGTGAATCATGCATGTGGACAACTTGCTTTTTCCTCTAAAAAGGTTCATGAATTAACCTCTGCATGTTCTTTCAACTAGTAATGGTATAGTGTTTCTTCTAAGCTATTGTAAGGAATGTTCTGGTAAACAAAAGAGAATTATTCCAAATGTATTCTGAGTGATCCCCCGTTATGCCTGTTATTCCTTCATCTTTTGTATACAACATTGACTTAGCTACTATTGTCCGAGTGGTAGGATAGCATCTGATGATATGAACTGGCATTTTAGAGTAACACTGCAAACGTTCTACCTTTTGTAGGATGGAACATTGATGCATCCAACGTTGAACATTCATGTTCTGTGGCATGTCTACCGTGCTACCTGTGGTCCTTACATATATTTTTATGTGAGGGAAAATGGTAGAAAATGCCAAGGTGTGGGTGAATGTTCTATTACATCTGCTAGTCAGGCAAAATCTGGACTTTTTTTTTACCGTCAACAAGTTTGCCTAGGTTTTACAATTTCACTCAATTCACCTAACGATTGTACAATTAAAAGTACTAAACTACCATCCTCTGATGATTACTAGCTTCAGGATATCTTGAATGTAGGACATCCTGGTGCAGGAGATGGTTGCTGCTATGCAAAGCCTGTGAACCTCCTAAATTCACAAAATAAGAGATTTTGGGGAAGTGTTCCAATTATGAGGTGGTGGCAGGAGTTAAAAGGGCAAAAAATGGGGAGGGTGTAAAAAGTTTGGAAAGCACAGTAGTAAAGAATTCACTATCTATAAATCAAAAGAAATGGTGCTGTTGTAGCGGGGCAGCAATAATTAATTATGTATGAATATTAGAGCCCAACCTATCCCATTTCCATTGCCGTCAGGACTGCTAAAAAGATATTTCCAATGGCAGAGGCAATGGAGTCTCCACCTCAAGAACACTGCATTTGAGGCGGGTGGATATGCAGACATGCTAGCACCCAAATAAAGCAGGAAATCCTTTATTTTTAATGCCAAAAAAGGCTTTCTTTTAGTTTTTTGCCACCTGAAATTACCCTTATTTTAATGCAAGTGAATAGAGACAATTAATTCCCCCAATTAATTTTTTAAAAACACCCTCTTTCCCACTCCCTAAAGTTGGCATTTATGGATAAGACAACCACCTTCTTTATCCAATACCCCTCTTGTAATATCAGCTCCTCCGCCTGATTCAGAATTCAATAGGGAATATGGGCTGGTGGGAATGGGGACATTGCTGCCTATTTAATCGTTTGGGGGGTCAACAATGGTGAAACATATAGGTTTATCACGTTCTATTACAGGTTGCTGAAGTAAATAAGTCTCTTTCGGATTAGCATACGTCCCGTGATTTCAAGCTCAGCCATATCTTCAATCCATGAACTTGCCTGAAAGATTCCTGTTAATACATCACCTATTGCGTCGCCCTGCCACGCAGAGATTTCACCTGACAGTCACGCGGTACATGTTTAGTTTCTGCTTGCTCGCGCGAATACTAGAGGAGAGAAGGCGGTGGGGGGTGGTAACAGGAATGTCGCATTAGTCAGTCAGTTCTGGTCGCATGACGCACTTGAAAAGGTCAATGAAGGCGAAGGCACAGCCTCTTTCAGTTAAATTATTTGCTTCGAAATAGATTCAAAACATAAACATCTCTTCGCTGTTATTATTCTTCAGTGAAATTTGATTTACCTGTATATGGTCTCCTGTCATTGGCGTGGGAGATAGTGGTGCGGGTGGTGGTGCAGTATCCCCAAAATAACCATGCCGTAGTTTCAAAGGTGAATGAGCCTTAAGGTTGCCTGTAAAGCCTGCTTTGATCTTGTCACAATTCCTGTGCGTCCAAAGACAGAGGTTAAATGGCAGACCATGTCTTCCGACAAACTTCTGCTTATTTCTTTAGCATGGAACTTAGTATTTACTTTACTTTCTTTTATTGATAAGTTCGAGGATTTTGCTAAGTTCGAGGATTTTGTGAAATCAAATATGTGACCGTTTTGGTGATGTGAAAGGGAAGGTTGCAGGAAGCCATTTTCACCAACAAAATGTAAATGCTTACAAATGAACTGAAGAAGCCTGATTATTTCTCTACTTTATAGCTCAAAGAGCACCTAAGGAAACCTTTACCTTCCTTGTACTAGGGCACACGACACACAGGTACTCTACTGGTTAGCAAAGCACAAATGAAGGCCCTTTTTAGGTTGAGCCTAGAGGCAACACACATGCGCTGCTCTGCGAGGCATGCTGTAATGTCTTTGGAAAGTTAGAAGACACCCACAACACACCCACCACTTGTGACTGGGTACTTAGTCCGCCTTTCTAAAGGCCACAGTTTTGGTTCATAGATAGAGTACATTTGTCCCGCATTGTGGCTGTTTTGTTTCCGCCCTGGCGTTTGCCCCTTCTGCATGTATCCTTTCGATACAGGCCATGTTTTTAGAACCTGCACTACTTTTTCTTTTGCCTCAGCTTGTTTAGGGCTCGCTGCGAAAAGCGCGCAAAAGCGCGCTCTCGCTGAGAGAACTATAGCTGTCGGCTCAGCCGACAACGAGGGGAGACAAGAGCTGGCCACGCGCGCAGCATTGTCTATGGTAGAGTCGATTCCGACTCGCGCTTTGGGATTGGGTCGCGTGCGTCAGAATTTGAATCTGCCATGCACTGTAGGTTTCAGTTTCGTTAGTTTCGTTTTGAAGGCTAGCGGCAGCAGGGCTCTGGAGAGGGGCAGGAGTCGGGCTTACGGACTGGCCGGATAGTACTTGTTAAAAGCTGGAGGAGTCTCTGGAGAGAACAAGGATACCATTCAGTGCGTGGCAAGCAGGGACCCGAGCGAGCAAGCGAGGGAGAAGTCCCGAGGGCGGAGCGTCGCGGGAGCTGAGCCGAGGAAGGGAGCGAAGCCACAGAGCAGCCATACCTTGTTATTGCAGCTAAGGCCGAAGCTTCCTCACTAAGGTAGGAAGTGAACTGAGTGCTTTTGACAGGATAAAATTAAGATTTTCATTAAATCCGGTGAAGGCTCTCTTACTCGTGTATAGTAAACTAAAAACACACGCAAACCTCGTTGAACCCGTTCCTCTCGCCGCGCATTACGTGCTTTATCTCAGAGTCCAGGAATCCGACGGGAACATGTTATGGAAACTTATCTGGGCATAGAAAGCAGCCTGCAGGAATGGCTATTGAAGGGGGAAAGCGCGAGCGGGGGAGAGCAGCGAGGAAACCTGTCTTACACTCCTCAACACTCGCCATGCACGAGGAGGCACGGCCGAGGAGAACAACGTCACCCATTATTAAAGAATACAGACCATCAAAACTAAGTAGGGGGGGGCGGAGAGAAAGGATACATAGCTGCGGACTCCAAATACACTGTAATTTGCCACGTACATTAACGTCACCTGCCTATTAGCACTTCTTGTTCATTAACTGCGTTGTGCGTATTTTAAACAAAGACAAAGCAACATGATGTTGCTGGGCTGTGGCCGAGACGCTGAAAAATGGCACCTAAAGGAAGTGATGCAGCAGCTCCATGGCTCTGGTGAAAGGCCATGGTGCTGGTGTATATAGTATTTTCATTTTTAGAACAAACTGTAGCTCTGTCCATCATTTCAACCTCTGCGGCACGACCGAAAGGTATAGCTGCTACAGTTTCAGATTGCAATGTATGACACTTTCATAATTTCAGTGTAATTATGAGTGACATTTCAACAACTAGGAGTGACACAGGTCACTCATAGTCGGGCAAGTGGGACAAAAAGAGAGTGGCTGCTACCCGCCCAACCCCAGCCACAGCAGCACCAGTGATCACACCAGCTAACTTTGGGACTATTAACAAGGACACAGTTTTTGAGGTCTCATTTAATAACAATAAAAACAATACTGTTTCAGACCACAAGGTCTTGAGTAAAAACCCTGCTACTAACAAGGAAGATATTGTCTAGTAATTCAGCCCAAATGCAGAGCCACCTGGATCAATTTTCAGTTTCAACATTGGCACCCCCACTTGAAGCATGGTAAAGTCAAAGGCATAAGAAAAAGCCTTCGCTTAGTAATAGAGAAGAGCCATCTTCGACAAGCAAACTTACAGACTTTTCTTAAAAAATATAATTCCAATGTGATTAATTTCACAACTGAAAATCTGGGCTCAGATAAGCCCTGGATGACTCTGGCCTCTCTGAATCACCTGGCCCATTCCACTCAACATTCATCGTTTGAAAACATCGCAGACAGATCATTTATTAATGTTGCCTGCCTTAGTCATTCTAGGACCCAGTTCCCACTGTAAGCCACAGGTGCTTGTTAACCAGACACCCTAAAAGGAGAGCTCGACCAGCCCCCCAGCCAAAGTCATTTGACGGCCGGACAAGAGGCTACAGCTGAAAAGGGAATGCATGGGAAAATGTGCTTTCAAAATGTAGACGTTATAGCACATGCAGAGTTGCTCAGCACAGCCCTATAATCAAGTAATTCTTGACAACATATTATATCCATTAGTTTAAAGGACTTTGAATGCCAGAGGCTAGCAGGGGAAAGAGGGGCATCACTAGAGGCTGTACCACGTGCTCTCGGTTTTAAGTCCCAGTCCACCGGCTGCGGATGCTATTTACTAAAAACATTAAGAAATGCACTTCTCTGGTAAGGCTTGAAAAACGTCTCCTACGTACATTTAGCAAAGGGCATGTTTGCTTATAAAGTTTGTAGTGCAGGCTTTTGTAACAGTAAAGGAAATGTCAAGGCTGCCTCGGCTATCTTTACCAGAAACTCAATTTCAAGGGGACTGGTAGGGCTGTGAGAGGGTGGTTTGGTTAGTAGGTTCTGCCCTTCACTGAATGCTGGCGGTAATAGTAACAGCAAGAGTGTCCTTTGGTTGACCAATGTAGAACCAACTCTTGCATACACCACTCACAAAGTTACATTGTTAGCTACGTATTTCAATATAGAAACGCCAACTTGTAATGTGCTTGTCCCTTGACACACACAACCACACACACACACAACAACCCAACCACAACCACACACACACAGACACAACCAAACACACACAACCACAACCACACACACAAGCACACAAACTACCACACACAACTACTCACACAACCACACACATTTTATCATAAAAACACATACTTACAATATATGCTTATAACTGCAAAACTAGCAGTCTATCCCCCACTCCATCGTTATCATCTTGCAAATCATCTTTATACACCAATACAGACTTTGCTAAAAATTTAATGCAACACATTGTCATATACAATGCCAATAACTCAAACTTTAATGCTGCGAGACCTATTGCATTGCAAATGCTTGTTGAATTTCCTGTTGTGTTTTACTTTGCTCCCACCCCACTCTTGTTGTCCGTGTTCACCGTGCTCCCGCCCCTCTCCCTTTGTCTGCATCCCCTTTGCTCCAGACCCCTCCCGTTGTCCGTGTTGACCATGCTCCCACCCCCCTCCCATTGCCCCCATTCCCTTTGCTCCTGTCCCCCTCCTGTTGTCCGTTTTCAACATGCTCCTGCCTCCTCCCATAGTCTGCATTCCTTTTGCTCCCGCCCCCTTCCGTTGTCCATGTTAAACATGCTCCCGCCCCGTCCCGTTGTCCGCATTCCCTTTGTTCCCGCCCCCCTTCCGGTGTCCGTAGTCACCATGCTCCCGCTCATAGTGCTAGCTGCGTCATGTCCCCACCCTGCCCAATAATACCCTTTAATTTCCCTTGAGCTGTACATTAGTACTCCGCTGACGCCTATTGTTACCGAGGACAAAGGCAGGCCAGCGACCCAAGAGCTCACATTTCGGGCATGAAAGGTAACAGATTTGGAGAACCTTAAGGCACTTGTACCAACATGACAACGAACACTTAACAAAGAAAGAAAGTGTGTGAGGGGGGACTCTTGTTGCGCCTCGGGAGACTGGAGGAGAATGAAGAGCGTCACAGCTGATCTTCAGGCTTCTACTAAGGGAATCAGGCTGTTACAAAACGGCTGACTTGGGAACAGGAGGGCTGCGCTCTAATCATGGCTGAGACCCTTTACCCATAAAACATTGAGGGCTTCTAGGAAACATCTGCCTGTGCCTCAAGGTGTAAATATGTAAAACGTTAACTGTACATTATACTAGCTCACTTGCACGTTCCACCATTAATCACATCGTACTGTGCTCTATATTCGGCTACAGACAAAAACCCTTCCGTGCAATGCTATTGCTGGCATAAGTGCACCCTCCGTGGTACGCTACTGATAATTTGGAAATGCTGAACAAAGTCAGCGAAAAGCATTGCCAAAACCAGAAAAAAGCATGCGCTGCTCTGCAAAGCATACTGTATTAGGGTGTGGACTTGAAGCTCCGCCCACCCTCCACCCATATTTTTCATTGGCTAGTGTCATTGTCCTTTGTAAATGCTGGCTTCTGAATCGTTGTTAGGCTTGTTAGTCTTTCAGTACCACCTTGTCTTCATTTGTAACCTCCCAAGAGGACTGGCCCTTTTAATTCTGTTGTTACACAGTATGTCTTATTTAGTCTGTAACACTACTTTCTTTAATGAGTTTCTTCTACTGCAGGCACGATATGCTTTCCAGCAACATTCAGCAGCATGCACGCTTTAACTTTCCAAGCAGCCTGGGACAATGGCTGCTGCTTCTTTGAAATGAAATGTAAATGACAATGCCGTTTATGTGTTAATTATCCAAACAGATAAATAAAAGACATTGTCATTTAACAATGCCAATAGTTTAAACAATAGCAAATGCGAGACCTATTGCATAGCAAATTCTTGTTTGTAATTCTGAAGAGTGATGAAAACAAAAATTTTAATCGGATTAAAATCAATCAAGACACTTGGTGATGTGCAAATAACAAATATTCGCTGAAACCCAATTTCCCCACTTTGTGCGCTGTATAGTTCTATCAGTACAACTGTATGCTTTTGCAAATTTAGGCACCATTTCAATGGAGAATGTGCTGTCTGTAACTGACAGTGGTAGCCATGCTATGCTAATATATTTGCAACAATGTGTTCCAAAATGGTCTACATATTACACCCTTACCACTCTCTTGCCAAATGAGTGTGGCTAATTTGCTACATTTGTTCTTTGTGTGACACTGGGAGTTTTCACAATCTCTACGAGTTCAGTGATGTAACATTGATGGCAGCACCCCCACTCTGACAGTGCCACTGTCTCCTTTCTTCTTTTACTACCCTCTCTCGTTGCTTTTGGCCTTCCTTTCACCCCCTTCTTTCTTTCCTTCCATCTTTGTATGCATCACTTCTCCCTTCATATTCCATCTTTCTATCATCCTCTTTTCTCTGTTCCAATCACAACTAATAGTGAGCATGAAAGGGATGTTTCCCTCCCAAGTGCAATGTGGAGAGGAACGTAGTAATTGTTTGTGAATGCCATTTTGGTCATAAACCACTGATCAGGTACTGACAGCTAAGAGGGTGTGATATCTAATTTGCAAAAGGTAAGTTGTCTCTGAGTAACATCCTACCATTTGGGAATCATAGCAGAGACCTCCAGGGGAGAAGCAGTGGTCCAGATGACCACTGACTGCTCTTTTAGATGGCTTCACAAACTGCAAACTTTAAACAGAAAAAAAGCATCACTAGTCCCATTCATGGAAAAGGCCTGCTTTTAACAAGTAATTAGTATTCATTTGGCTAATCACTTTTCAACCGCCTGCGAATGTACAATTTGCGATGTTACCTATCATCACTTGGGTTACATCCCAAATTGTAATCCCATTTGCAACCCAGTAGGTGTGCAAATTATTCATCTCTAGATTCCAAATAGATATAGTTGCCCAGGCTCTATATTTTGACAACGATATCCTTGTACCACACCATACTATCTTTTCAGAAGGTAGAAGACCAGATTATTGACGTTCCAGAAAATATGTACACTCAAACAAGCTTAATGGATGATCAAAATGCTTTCTTCAACAAAAATATTTTATTGCTCCTTACGATATCTTCTGCACAGATGTGGATATTGACCCAAGACCGGCTTAAAATTGTAGATACAATTCAACTATACTACCTTTGCCTGTTGATTCTGACAGAAACATGGTTGACTGAATGATTTCAGCCACTGTGAGCCCTCCTTCCCTCCTGAATATTCAATAATTTGCCTTGATCATTTGAATAGTTTTGGGGTATGGGTATGAGTCATAGAGATTCCATACAATATAAACACATGAAAAGTACAATTTCTGAAGTTTCCAATATCTATTGGCGGAAGTGACAATCAAAGACATTAAACTTACCATATTTCACATAATTTATAATCTCTAAGGGCAACATATTTAATTTGTTGGCCAACTAATGGAATTCAAAGCTAATAAATCTAGCTCCTCAAGTTGCACAGACTTTCACCAAACTTCAGTCATGGATTATACTTTAGCATCTCAAATTAAATTCATGGAAAATTAAATTCTAGTGATCTGCCCATGCTCTATCCTATTGTAATCTTGGCTTAATTTACTATCTGCTTGGAAGCAAACCATCCATCTTTGAATGCACAACATTTTTAGGCTTCATTCTGAATAAAAGTCAAAAGTTCGCCAAATCAGAATCCTCTGTGGAAAAAAGTCACTTATCACAGCGGAAGACTTTAAATCAGTGAGTCAATCACTACTCCTCTCAAAGCCTGTCTAAGGCAAGCTCTTACATATTGGCTTCCCCAAGATCAACTATGCTATTCCCAAGGCAGTGCTGTATGACAATCATATGATACTCGTGGGAACATGAACTCAGTCCTTAGCACTCTTGGTTTGCCTCCAATCAAAACCTAGGTTTTATGGAAGCTGACTTGTATATGCCACAAAGTAAACCACTATGGGGCTACAAGCTACATAGCGCATAAACTAGTTATCTCAGGAGGCTCTTGCTGCTTTAGAGGTGGGGATACTTTCTGACTTGGAAGCACTAGTTTGAGAAAATATTATACTTACAGGTACATTTTTTCAGAGAATCGCCCACAGTATGGAATGTCGTTCTGCACTCTACATGGAGAAATGCTTCATGTGATTCTTTTAGAAAAATAATGTAAGTAAATGTCTTGCCTGCTTTTTTCAAAGTTATTCACCAATCTTTCTGGTGCTAAATGTATGGTAGTAGATCTCAGTTATTTAACCAACTAGGGATCTTATTATGAGCGGATCATATTTCTGTCACTCGGAACATGGCCTAATTTATAATATAATCAGTAATATGTTGTAGGTGTAACTGTGTAAGTGAAATATAAGAAGTCTCAGTGAGTGACATCCACACTAGACACAACACAAAGTAAATGTAAAGTAAATTCAATTCAATTCTTTATACGATCTTCCGTAGACAGATCATAAAAGGTACACATAGTGACAGACAACATTATAATTCAAACTCATTAAAGAAATTACAATCACATATTCTATTTAAAATAAATAAACCGCAGGCAAGGACAATATTTTCACCATAGCTAAAGTGGCAGTGCAACTAAACTAGATCCATAGTTAGCAGCGAGTATTAGACATTAGCATTGTTAATAAATATTACATATATCCTTATAATAAGTAATAAAATTAGCCGCAACAATAGGCATTCAGCAGCAATACAAAAACAATAAATACAGGGGCTACTAAAGTGCTTTGGTATTAAAACAACATGCTCCTTCTCTTTGCTAAAGTGCACTTCAAAAAGCTTGCGACAGAAAAGCAAACATCACAGTCATTAAGTTGCAAAAGATAATACAAGGCCGCTTTTCACTTAGAAAATGTGTATCTTCGCAAAAGCAGTAGTAAACATTTCCTAGTAAATGCAAGATAAAATTGACACAAAAAAATGTAAAATAGTTTGGCTCGAAGTTCATCACAAGGGCAGCCGGTGGTAATAATTTCAGGAGAATCCTGACCCAAAGGGAAACATATCAGCCAGCTAAATGACCCCAACCTAAATCTAGTCAGCAAATTCCTTTTGCAAACATTAGTTACATATAGTAGATATGGAGCAATTGAGGGAGGTACTTCAATAAGTCAGTAATCTCTAACAGAGGGTTTGGACACTTCAGATAATTCCCTAGAGAATTCCTTGTGTTTTCGGAATCTACCCATAACCTTCTGTCGATCCCCTTTGCCAATCAATTCTGGGTGCTCAAACAGTGAAGCACAATCAAGTTCTGTGAAGCAGGTTTCAATATATTGGAGCCAAGGAATAGAAAGGCCTTTGGCACAACTTTAAACAGTCTCTAATGATAGCCCAGTTAAAATCTGCTTTTTTGTTGGCCCAAATCTAACACTAGGTGGCTAAAGGGGCTGCATTTATGATATCATGGACATAATCAAGACCTAACTCTAGGTGGAGGGAAAAGTGCAGCGATGAGGGGAGAACACCTAAAACTCTACGGCAAAATCTATTCTCATCAGTCTACATAGCAAGTACAGCTACAAATACTCATCCTGTATGTTAAAATCGGAACACATTTACAGGTATAAATCTCTAAAATTGGGGCAAGGGGCTTTTTACCTATGGTCATTGCAAGAGAGAAAGTAGTCCCTACAGCTTGTGCGCATCGAGTTACTCTATTTTTTATACAAGTGTTCCATGTACAACCTTCACCAAACTCCAAACCTAGGTAAGGGAAGGAACAAACCCTCTCCAAATGTTTGCCTTCTATGTTCAAACTGCAGGATTTAGTATTTTTGGGGCCACATATCATAGTGAAGGTTTTCTTGTAGTTTGGCTCCAGACCCAGGTCCTTCATAAAAACTAATATAGCTGAAGATACATTTTTTAGGAGCAATCCCAGCCCTTGCCAAGAGGACTGCGTCGTCCGCATATAGTAGCGCCGGCACATCCCTTTTCTCCACTTGAGGAACGTCAGCCCCAACCGAAACTAAAGTGTTCTCCAGAACGTTGGTAAAAAGGAGAAATGGGATTGGGGCAAGGACGCAACCTTGGCGCACCCCGCGCTTGATGCTGAACGGCTCTGAACATTTTCCAGCATTACTATACCTCACTGAGGCGGAAAGATCATGATGGAGAAGCCTCAAGAAGGAGACCAGACCCGCGTCAACTCCCATATTTACTAGGATGTCCCACAACTCGGAGCGGGATACCTAGTACAAATACACTGGTCAGGTACATAAATGGTAGATGCATGGAAGCACCCTTCACGTATTTGTATTTAGCCAAAATAAGATGGAGATTGAGGCACTGTTTGATTGTGCCTAGCACCTTCCTAAACCCATCCTGAGTGGAGGCCAGAATGTGATTATCAGTGATCCAGTCCAATAGGCGGTCTAGCACAACTCTCCCAATTACCTTGTCAGAGGAATCCAAACGGAATATCGGGCGGTAGCATTTAGGATCGTGCACGTTTCCTTTTTTAAATACAGGCACTATAACGGATAAACGCCACAACTTTGGCAATCCCTCACTACAAACCGAATTAAATACTGAAGTGAGCACCGGGCTCCAGAATACTGGGTCTTCCATGAATAAATCCAATGGAATACCATCTGGCCCCGGAGCCTTCTTACTTTTACTATTAACAATTGCTTTTAGGACCTCCCCTTCATTAAAGATAAGGTTTGGGCACACTGGATTCAACTGTGCTGGGACATCAGCAGCACTAAAGTCGGTAGAGTACAGGCCAGCATAATGCGTCACCGACGTCTCAGCTGAAATATGGACAGTTACTTTATCGGCTGGTAGGGTGGGAGATAAGACAGACCGTATTGCTTTCCAGAAGGCTTTGGGGCCTTTAGAACGGCAAATATCCACTATTGCTTCTTACTTCTCCTTCACGGCCGACTTTCTTATTTTAATGGCATGCTTATACAGTTTCCTGCTTTCCTTAATCATAGTCGGGTCTCTAGGGTTATGCTTCAAATCCCTGCGCAGGCATTATCAAACCATGAATGTACTTGTTGACGTGACTGGGAGATAGGTCTAGAAAGCAGAATTTTGATCTTATCTAAGAGAATTGCAAAACTAGATAAGATGCAGGTCGGAACACTTGGTATTTAATTGCAGCTATATGCCAGAGCAGAACTATTAGATGTCACCTGGGACAGTATGCTGGTCATGTTTGCATGGCCTTTGCCTAAAAATACTCTGTTCCTTCTGTCTCTTGTCTGGATCCCTCCATTGGGGTGGCTATCTACTCATACACAAACATGCCATTAGGGGGTCTATTGCAGAAACTCTATTACCAATTTATACTCTACCAACATAGAATTCTTAACTTCTGATCACTGTTCAATTTGTATATCCAGAACACTGAGTCTGAGTAGTAAAACTATTTCTCTCTATATATACATCCACCATTACTCATTTACCCAAAACATCTTGCTTCCATTACTAATACCTCATGGTTATAACCATTGAGCCCCAGAACTCCTAAAACCTTTCTCTTACATATTCTCCTTTTTACCCCTATCTATGACTGTAAGTTGCAAGTATCATTTGGTAGAAAATATGATGGGGAATTAGGTGACGAGCGCCATTGTGTACCACAAGAGTTTTTCAATACGAGTCATAGTCATCATGTTTATGCCGACATCATTGCCGACGACACCGCATCATATGCAATGACTGTAAGCTGCATACATCATTGGTTAGTAAATACGATTAGCTGACAAGCACCATAGTGTACCACAAGAGTGTTCAGCACTTGTGTTAGCCAACATTTATTTGCCGACACCACTACCGACGATACCGCACCACACGCGGGGTTTTTTAACCTTAGACCGTTCTTTTTTTGGGCCGTTTTAACACACATCCGGGCTTCATATAGACCTGGCAAATGCGCGGCTTGGTCTCTAGACTAACACCGACGCTACTCTAGTGCGCATGAACATTCCTCTGAGTAGGACGTATCCATGCATGCCCACAGACGAGATGCTTCGCACACGGCAACCAACACTGTGCTATTTCTATACAACGCAATTGGACAAATGGTTCCGGGGACCATATTTGGGTACTACATAGATACCGGATCTCGCACAGCGGCTCCGAAGCAGTCCTCAATAATCACCTCGTTAATCACTTAATTGCTGTGGCTTAGAGTATAAATACGAGTCAGCATTGAATTCACTTCACCAGTGAGGAGAGAAGGCATGCCGACATAGGCATAGAGGCAGAGACCACGTCATTGAACAGTTAGAGTATGAGTGCGGTGTTGGATGGTTTCTCTTCCTACTGGTCATACGATCCATTTTAATGGCATTTAGACACACATGTTGTTTCTTGAGACAGGCCCCCCAGTGGCCTTTAACAGAGCATTTTCTGTTTTCTTTCTCCCCAAACCATTCTAGTTCCTGGACCTAATGGGTTCATCTGCCACATCCCTCCTATGGGGGCATTCTGACCTCATCTTAGGGTAAGCACAATGGGGATAATCTCTCCACTAATGGTGCACAGATTGTTTTCTCACTTGACTGTTGCACTATTAGCCACTCACGCTAGAACCATGGTGATTATGGCTTAATTTGGTAATGTGTGCACTAGTTATGTGACAGTGTTATTAGTTTATTCACTTTATTTTTTCTTTCAGGCAACAGCCAATTCTAAGTGGAGTGTGATCGCTATCACTCCACTGAGTGGAACCCTCTGGCCATAGTTTGGTAAGAGCGGAGCCCGTTTGTTCATGGTCCTGAAGAATGCCGCGGACGTACATGGGCCTAAAGGCAGAAACATGTTGACCTCTATCACAGCCGGGGGGGGGACACTAATATCCCCATGACACCGATCACCTTCTTTTAAACTATCATATGATTGCCGGCACTATTACATTTAAGATTACATTCATAATGGCTTTTTAATTCACTCTTTAGTTTTCTTTGGGGCCCCACTTAGTTTAGAAGTGCATCCCTGTCGTCAGGTGTATGCCCGCCCTCTATCAAACCAAGTTTTTAGAGGGCGAGGACTGGTTCATGATGAAGCATGACACCCGGTGGTGTGTGAGACCAGTCCTTCACTTTTTGTGAGATGCCAGCGCTCACAATTGAAACACTGCACTTCCACTAGTGACACCAAGACTGGGAGCCGCTCATTGTGATACACAGTTTATGTTTGAGGCTGCCATCTACCAGTACCCCGTGCCTCTGGTTCCCTCTGTCCAGATTTTTCTGGCCTTTTGTGGTTACATGTTCGCTGTGCATCATACCACCCTGCGCCCTGCATCTTTAGTGGTAAATACCTGGGTAGGTAAAGCCTTTGGCATTTGTCCCACATATATATAACACTATCTTTACAAAGATAGAATTGTGGTCACTGTAGGGCGGACTAAGGACCTCACAGTCCTCAACGAATGGAGACATGCTCCAGGTGGCAAATATATAATCAGTAGTGCTTCCTGCACCTCGTCCTATAAAGGTAGGAATATGTTGATCAGTAAATCTGGGAACTTTATTAACCATACCACGCTCTGTCAAATAAGAGAATAAAACCCGTCCCCTAGCATCCATCATGTTACTGTCCAGCTCGTGGGAAATTGGATCAAATGTAGTTGTGGAAAGAGTTTGAGGGTGCCCCAATTTTACATTAAAGTCACCCACAAACAGTAATTTAAGGGGGCATTCCACTCGAGCCGCTCTCTCCACAAGCATATCAATTAGCCCAAATAGGCCTTGAAAGTCACCTTTGCATGAAAAATTATTATCACAAAAGTTTACCAAATGTAACTTATTAGCGTCTTTCCAAGTAAGACAAAAGGCCTGCGCCTCCCCCTGTTCCTGAAATAACTGTGCAGTTGAACCTACAATGTGCACTTTAAACCAGACCGGCAGAACCCCTTTAGCTCTGCCCGATTTAGATGGAATAGCGAGCAGGCTAAAATACACAAACCGATCAAATACAATGTCCTTGCTCTCCCAAGTTTCTTGCATAAAAACTATATCAAAATTCATGATGAAGAATCCCATTTCATCTAATGAAATCTTTGAAGCTAGACCCGCTCTGTTCCAGCTCAAACATTTCAAGCATCCATTGTCAATTGGAACATCATCATAACATCTGCTCACACTGGCCCCTAAAGGGCAAGGGTTCTGTAAAGGACCAATGGGCAATTGGACAAAAAGAGGTTAATTTAGCTGAAGCCTCCTCAATATTCACAGTACAGGATCCTACGCACAAATGATCATGGGGAAAGGTAATATTTGTTAGTACTACGGAACTGAGGTTATAAGGGGTCCCACCCTTCTCTATTGATCCTGGAACCATGGGCTGAAAATTCTGTCGGGGAGAGGATGGCATTTGGGCAACAGACATCGAATTATTAAATGTCTTGCCCACCTCCTGGGTATCGGATCAGACAAGCTCCTCCCTAAACCATCAATCAAGATCTTCCAGCCCAACCAGTGGTCAATTGGAGTGAAACTAGATGGGGGTCTGGACGACACAGATGCACAGGGAACAAAACTACCAGGAGTACAGGATTGATTCGCAAGGTGCTGATAAAAAAAAACAAGCGGGATTATCTTCATAGGGCTGGTTTTAACCATTCCCATACTTGCTTTATACAGTATTCCCTGGACAATCGTCGGGTTACGGAAGTTAACCACAATGGCATTCCGCTGTTTCCATTACCCCTGCCCCCAATGCCCCCCACCTGTCTTGCCGTTAAGATCTCTTTAGATATGACCCAGTTGCCAGAGATGTTGTTATTCAGCCAATGGATGGATTTGTTCATTAGGCCCCTGGTGGTTTCCATATTGACTTCTGTGAGCCTAGGGACGTTTTTGTCAGTGCAACGACGTACGGGGCAGATGCTGGGAGAAGGTCTATTACAGGTAAGAAGGCCTGGTTTGGGGCACAGGCTACCCGTTGTTTAGCAGGCTGGGTTACTGGTAAATCGTCAAGTGGGTGTAATACAATCTTGCTCTGAAAAGGAATAGTAGGGGTAAAATCAAAGGCCAAATACTGAGTACAAATGTAAGTCCTGGAATCTAGTGGCTTCGCCAGTTTGGATTCAATTATCATTAAACGTTCAAGAATAGGGCGAATCTTGGAATCCAAGGGATCACCTAAACCCTTGCTCGGTTTGCACCAGGTATTATCATTAACCGCAACCAAACCCCCAAAAAGGTCTTCATCTGCAGCCTTATTACGCGAGGCTATTTTGCTGGTAGTGGCAGGATTTCTATCCTTGGTCGATTTGGCAGTTTTCCGCCTGCGCATAGCTCTTCGGCCACTCTCCCCATCGAAGTCACAAGACTGGTCACCAACCTCTATGCTTGTTGGACTGGGCACAGACTCCTCTCTTGGTGTAACCCCTACGCAATCTAGGTCATCACCCACATTATGAACCAGCGCCACAGAACAAACCTGGCCCCTTGGTGCTACAGTTGGGCTTTTTATCACTTTTACACTCTGTGGTGGAGGCAGCTCACAACAGCTTTGGTCATTAGGTATTTGAGTGATCTCTTTGGTTGTGAGGAAAAGGTGATGCTCTACCAGCAGAATCTCATTTGAAACCATGTCTGCGGCCCGGGTTAGGTAGTTGTCAATTGTCGAGCGGGTGCGGGGAGGAGATATCGTACTGGAGACGCTTGGGGCACCCTTTCTCTTGCCTTTCTGGGAGTCTAGTTAAGAAAAAAGAAAGGACGTGGACCAAAAAACAGGAACAAAGTAGGCTGAGTAGGCAAGCGTACACTAAAATCAGCCACAGCTCTCAAGGCGTCAGTATGAAAATGAAAAACAGTACCTTGGTCTGTGGTCCATAGTGGCTACAGTAGAGTTCACCAACAGACCTTAGAGGGGTGGCCAGCCTAGCCTTTTTCCAGGCTTTGATGGGCGTAGACGGGCCCGCCCTTGGTCCGGGCTTCGCCTCAGAGGTTTTTATCATGTTGTCCCCAGCAAGGAGCAAGAGCAGCACAAACAACGGGCGTCCTGCTCTGCGGGAGCCCTCAGAGGTTTTTACTACGCCTCCTGGCGCTGCGGGTTACGTCGGCGGCAGTCAGGCCGCAAAGGAGGCTGGGTGTCATGGTCCTGGGCTCCTGGCCCCCAGCAAGGAGCAAAAGCAGCACAAAAAATGGGCGTTCTTGTACCACTGTTTTCCTTACCACTACTTTCTCTGTTCATCAAATTGTTTTGTTTTTTCTAGTCCAAGTATTCGATGTCTAGCCAAGGAAACGTTTGTCTTTATTTTCTGGCTCCTATGAAGGCCTACACACAAGAACTTTGAGCTTCTAGCTGTTCTTACCCGGTTTGGGTACGACAGGAGAGCTGTAAGCAATTTTAGTGCAGTCTAAGATTGCTTGTCCCATGGCCCAAGTGGCTAGGATGTAAGGAGTTACATGTTCCCTCAAAAAGTTTTTGTTCCTTTTTTCTATGGCCAAGAAGGCAAGACATTTCTGTCAAGTCCAGTAGTGCCTTGTCCTGCACACAGGTGGTTGTGAGCAAACAGATAAACAAGCTCAGTCAATGCCAATTGGTCTTGCTTACCTTTATATAAAAGTGCGACCAATAGTAGTCTCCAATATCTATCAAGATGACACAAAAACCATCCAATCTTTAGGAAGGATTGACTCTAATAAATATGGTATACAATGCTGTCTGTGGAAGACAGCTTTAGTGGTCTGTAGTGAGACCACAAAAAGCAGTTTAGGGGGCATATGTCCCTTGGCTAAATGTATTAAAGAAGTAGGGAAAATTTGGACTGGAGCCTGTCCATAATCAATTTGTTCGCATTACGAAAAGAGATTGGGTCAAATGAGTTTATGTGTGGGGAATGGCGTCTCTCAGTGTTCAAGTTGAGCGTGTGTGGTTCTAGATTCTGAACTTTTGTTTTGTTCACGAGATAGGTCACAGCAGTGGAGCCTCAGACTAGCTACAGCGGGGCAGAGAAGCAGCAGAGCAGTGTTTTGATCTCCTGTCTTGTGATTGGTGGCGGGAGATGGAAATACAAAATGGACTCATTTCTGCTACTCAGTCCATTCACGCGAGGCAGGGCAAAGGCTGGAGCACATTCCAAGACTGTTCGTAGCCGCCCATGGATCACCTGCCTTTTCGGTTTGGTGACTTGAACCCCCAACCACAGACTTTCATTTATGGTCAATGTAGCAAGATCACCCTGGTTGTTGTTCAATATGCAACGTGTATAAAAGCCAGCCATTGTTCTCTGCCCTCATGAAAATTGCGTCAACTATGTATAGACAGCGGCCTATAACTGTGTACACCTGATCATGTAATTCCATTATTGTTTAATGCTGAAAATCAACAAAAATGTTTTTTTAAAGAAACGTAGATAAGCTCAGCCACACAAAAAATATCCATCTATCACGTGCTATACAAGGTATCACTTTGGTCTGGACACATTTCCTCGGGATCGGTCTATGAAGTAAAGCATAACAGCGTGGCAGGAACTCATAACTGAGCAGTATTTAACACCAAGCAGAATCAACCAAAACTTGCATAGGACACAAGTGTTTACCCAAAAAAAATAAACAATAATAAAACATAACTATGTTATCAAAAACCGTCTCCATGCAACATGTACACATGTCAAATAGCCAATACATCAAATAAAAAAAAAACATTTAGCAAGGCTTGATACTAGAAAGACTGAGGGACTTATCACAAGTGCCCCGGTAGTCCTGGGGCTCATAATATGCGTTCCCAGCCCCACTGAGATTAAAAGTAATACAGGAATATTGGAGGTCCAGAAGAATCCACCAGGTCACTTCATCTGCTAAAAGCATGAACATTAGGAAATCCCTGTAAGAATAGGTGTGAAAAACAGATGGCTGCATGTTATTGCTTATGTGCTGTAATCAGTAGTAATCTCCCCGCGATACTGCCAGAACTACCAATATCATAGTATCAGTAAT
Organism: Lissotriton vulgaris; assembly: GCF_964263255.1. Taxonomy (NCBI): domain Eukaryota; kingdom Metazoa; phylum Chordata; class Amphibia; order Caudata; family Salamandridae; genus Lissotriton; species Lissotriton vulgaris. The sequence goes on from NC_141689.1 coordinate 1,415,412,993, forward strand.
TCAAAAGAGAGGGAGATTTCTGGACAAAGACTTTCCGCTGATAAGGGGCATTAAGAGGCATTTGAGGTCTTCACATTTCATGTTTTTCCACCCATTTATTCATTGCATGATCAATGTTGTTAAGTACATTTTCTCCAAAGATTCTTAAACCTTCTTTAATACGCTGATAGGCAGGAACATTAAGGTATTTCACATTCAAACCTTCCATTTTTGTTCTCGATTTCCAAACAGGTATATTTGGTCAGAAGTTGGAAGAAACAGTCCGGTACGAGAAACGGTATGGCAATCGGCTGGCTCCACTGCTGGTGGAGCAATGCGTAGATTTCATCCGGCAGAGAGGACTCAAGGAGGAAGGTCTCTTTAGACTTCCAGGACAGGCCAACCTTGTCAAGGAACTACAGGATGCGTTTGACTGTGGAGAGAAGCCGTCGTTTGACAGGTAGGCCCAGTGATTGTAACCTAACTTGCTACACGAGGAAATGCTGTAAACATTGTTGCGTAGCATGTTCCCTGCCTAAGAAATGTATGCACACCTGCCAACTGACCACTGGCAGACTGACCGCTGAGTTATCAAAATTATAAACCTCTGGGACATGGATCATGGCAGTGCCACCCAACCTCAGTCTGACAAGAACACAATATCCAGAACATATAATAACAGGATGACTCGGATGCCATGATTCCAAAAGGAGCTTAGAGGAATGCAGCTCTAGGGCACACTCAACCCCAGTGCTTTTACATAACACCAAAACCTAGTCCACAAACATTAATGCAAGCTGTTAATATACCTTTAACAAATGTCTATATCACTTTTTGGATAGGAGTAATTGAACATATTTGTTTAAACTTTGCTGGCAGCAAATAAATGACATACCAACAAGTATAGCCTGTGTGGTGTTGAGGACACATCTCATGGGAGTGACAATGGGACAACATATGTTACTAGCTGCTGTGTCCCAGACTTCTTATCATAGACCCTCAGCTTCACGCTGAGGCATTACATAAGGCTCAGTCCTAGGTCCTTTATCTTGATGATACAGTACTTCCTACTGTCCATGAAAATATTAATGTGCCTTCTCTTCTCACATCCACTCAGGGTGCCCACATATTTCATCACATTTCTTCACTGAATGCTCAGTTCCACCCTGAATTGTGCCAGTGTCTGCCACTCTCCCCCGCAGTGGGTGACCCTACACGCTATTGTACATGGTTCATCTGAGATTGAATTCCTCTATTACCCACCCCACTCTGATGCCACTCTCCCATATCCTACTGTCGTTTTCTCTCCCGAAGTTTACCACTTCCTCAGCTCGAGTCCTCTAATCGCTGTTTGATTTTAGATCACACCCTTTTGTCTCTGACAGGACTAAAGTACCCACATAGTAGCTAGCCAACATACAGAAGTCTCACCTTTGTCGCCCTTTTCACTCCACGCAGTCACTCGTTCACATACACTTCATAAACAAGCTATTTTGCTCCAATAGTCTGTTTCAAAGGTATTCTTCCTTCCTCTTCAGAAATTGACCATAAGGGCTTATCCACTGCATGTCAACTTCATGAAGCCACGGGTCCTTTTTCATTCACTTTAATATTTGACTTCTCCCTTCTTCAATCACCTTTTCATCTTCTGCACACTACATTTATCCTTATGGTCTCAGTTGATAAGATCAACAGAAAAGGCTGCTCCAGATTGTTTGTAGTGCCCCAACTGTTGAATTCACCCCTGATTTTATTTCATACAACAATTCACTATTTGGTATTTCACAGAATACCTGAAATGTGTTTATTCCCCAAGAAGAAAATTATTGTTCTTCTATATTGTGGGTGATTCTCATCACTAAGAGTCCATCCTGCTAGCAAAAGGCATGCTTTTCCAAGATATCTTCTTTTAGATTTCATAGTTTTCCCTGCAGGACGTTAATGCACAATAATCAATCATGGTTTGAATAGCCTCTGGATAGATTTTTTTTAAAACTTGTTGAAATTCTGCAAAATGGACCAGATTATCAGATCAACTATCGGATCAATTAGCGGATCAACTTGGGTTCCCGAATTCTGCCTTGAATCTAAGAGGAGGATAACGTAGTGATCCGAATTTCTGCATTTAAAAATAATAATAATAATTAAGTCCTGTGCCAGAGTGGGGTCTCCATGTGGCTTGTGTGACAGCTCTTTGGGGGAAAGTGCAGAGGAAAGCCTCCATAGATTACTGTTATGTGTGTGCTTTTACATTATAGTTCTACATGGTTGGAGAGAATCTACAAGTCATAACTATGGTGTCATTTCTGGGGTTCATGGTCTGCTTCCAGCCTGCTAGGTCAGAGCAGATCCTGGACTCTACTTTCCAGATAAATGACCACCCTCTATATAGAGTGATCTGTCTACCATCCGTGATTCTGCTGGTGGAAGCACTTAAGGAAGAGCTGAATGCTGAGTACAATGTTTATTCCACCTGCTTGATATGTATTTTTCATATTTTCTAAACAAACTCCCGAAGCACGTGTTTATGAAATCTTGAAAAGTCAGTAGCGCCAACATGCACGACCATCAATTGTGTTCCCTAGCCATGACTGTTATGCCTCACGTGAAAGTATGGGTATGGAAATACAGAGACAATGCCACTGCTACCACCACCATTGTCTGGAGTTCCTGTAGCAGATACACCATCTACAAAAGATGTCCACCTGCAGAGCTGCCATGGATTTCTGCAAGTAGACCCGGCTGAGGCTCTACCCGTGGACACTCTGCTGTTCCCGACCCTTAGATGAACCATTGGAATCTCAAAGCTGGTGGATGTGACATTCACCATTTGGATGTCCTCTAAATGAACTCCTATGTATTTGTATTTTAGCGCTTTTGGCGGGATGTGGTAAGGCCAGGAGTTAATAAAAGGACAAATCCTGCTCAAATATTGACAGATGCAGAAGACGACGAGTTAGAACAATGAAGCATGTTCATATCTCTGGAAGATGGGTAGGGTAATTTACTTCCGAAAAACAAAGGTGATGCAGCAGTGCCATTACAGAAGCTATAACATTGTCTGTTAAGTGGGTAAACCAGGCTAAGCACGTTTCTTTCTGCAGTACTGCCCACTGGCTGCTACAGCTAATGTTCACAGGTGGCAGGCTTTACACTACAGAGTGCCACTTCCCGTACAAACTCTGCATTTGCCATTGCTTTTGAATATTGACAGGGCAAGTGTAGGACAGTGTGTAGCTTGGAGAAGAATTATTCATCCTTCCTGTTGAAATTTGTGCTTTAAAATTCAAAGACCTTTTTCAGTACTCAAGAGGATGAATGGGTCGATGATATTTCAAGCGTCCCATTAGCCCTTGTCAGAAGTGAGATCGGCTTGAGGATTTACACACATGCTAAGCAGTGCTGCTCTTTTATTATTTTATGGCTGGCGTAGCACTAAGTTGCTTCACTTCATTAACTTTTTATGAATTACACTTGATTCTAAAGTGCTCTCTAGGTCTCAAAGTAAGGGTCATTACCTAAATCCTTTCAAGTGAAACCATTAAAATATAGGTATCCATACTATTGCCAAGCACTTTAGGGAAGGTGCTCTACGTATGACAATTCACTGGCCCGTTTGTTGGTGTTTAGGGATTTTATAAGAGCTTTCCATCAAAGTGTGAATCCCTTCCCCACTCCTTGCTTTCCCTGATGGTTCGTGCTTGAAGACTGTACAAGGAAATAGAAGAAATAAATATGTAGGCATGTGGATGGCATGTATGTGACATGTGATTCTACAATACTACTGCCCTATGTTTGTTTTGTTGTTATTCTGTGGTTGCTAGTTTCTCAAGTTCAGATCCGCACTAGGATGCCGATCATTGTTCTGGAGAGAGGTTTCTAACTTTGATCTCAATATGGTGGTAAGGGAGGTTGTTTTAATTGCCTATCAGTATATGCATAACATTTCAGACTTCTCATTTGCAGTCTTGTATAACCCCCTTAAAATGTACCTAACCACAACAAACAAACCAGTTCTTCCAGAACTCTACAGAGTAAACATGTTTACTTTAACCATACCATGATTTTTACACCCAAATTCTGATTACATGGACACCATCATTTTTACCACGAAGTTGGTTACAACTACCCAAATGTAAACTGAAATGACTAGGGATATTGCGACTAGGCGAGTTCATCATCGAAGGACTAAATTATGCAAGCTGGAAAACTATTACAGTTATTGTGGTTTGATACATTTTGTAAGACCTTCTCAGAGACTTCCATCACTTTCTAGGTAGCAACAAGAGGAGAATCTGTTTGCAGCACACTCTACTCAAGTCCTCTGTCGATGTCTTGCTGAAGTCAAATATCCAGTCTGTGCACTACTACTTATTAACCCTGATGACACAGAAATGCTTTAGCAGTTTTCAGGAGCATGAACTGCTTTTTTAAAAAAAAATTATATCTTTCTTTTAACTAAATACATGTGTTTATTGACTTGCACTCTGTGTATTTTTGGGTGGATATATTTTAGTGTAAAGGAAAAAAAATAAGCTTGCCCAAAGGAAGCTGTTAATTTGGGAATTTAATAAAAACCTCCCAGATGATGATACCGGGTGATAACAGGTACCGCTGTACATGGGTGGAGAAAGTGTGGGGGACATAGGGGATTTATCCCCCCCAGATTTTGGAGGGGGGACACAGGGGACAAAGGTGAAGGAAAGAGGAGGACAAAAATGTCAGCCCTCTGGGCCTCCTCAGCTCTACCCCAACTGACGCTTCGAAGCGAAGCTTCAACATAACAAAGAGGCCGATCAAAGTGCTGCCCTGCCTCACACCTGCATGCTCAGTGGCGCGCGAACTAGGTGTGAGAGGTAACCTGCACACGTTAAGCAGGAGAATGGTTAAGAAGTTGAGGTTTCTTTTTCTTTCTGCATTTGAAAGAGTGAAAGGTTAAATGCTTTTAAGAACTAAACAGCTGCTTGGCACAAAGTACATTACAATCTGATCATGTAGATCGGTTTACATGTGTCTTCCAGGGAACCATGGCCATTTTCATAGAACTGACACATTGTATTGTGATATTCGTTATCAGGAGCACATCTCTCAATTCAAGAAGGAATATATTTCGGTTGTTGTTATTCAACTGTTGTATAATGACTCATACTGTGCCTTCATTAGGAAATTTCCACTGATGTAAGTACACCGTCCATTCTTACTGCCTTTTATGAGTCAGACATACTGGGCTTGATTTACAAAGACTAACTTGCACTTTTGTGTATGTTTACGATTGTTTGCTATTCACAAAGGTATTTTACTAGTAGTATCTTTATGACTGTGGAGTGTGCGCACATAGAAAGATAGGCCTGTCCTATCTTTTTATGTGCAGAGACTCTGCACTTGTAAAAGATACTACTAGTATAATACGTTTGTGAATAGCAAACAATTGTAAACATACATAGAAGTGTAAGTTTTAACTTTGTAAATCAGCCCCTCTGTCTTTTAAGTCGGGTTTAAAAACAAGTTAGGGTACATTAATATATTGAGTGATGCACACAAAGCAAAATCTACTACAATAAATGGACAGACTATATTGTGCCCCATTTAAACCATCTTTCACCCTTACGTTTAGGAATATGTGCATCACCGGAGACTATTGTTTTTTTTAAGTTGTGAAGGCGATGCACTACACTGTAGGAGTTAGTGTTTGTTTATTCCCCACATTCACTAATTCAGGACATAGGTATATTTCAAGATTCTTATTATTTGCTTGAACTGACTCCAATGGCCAGCACCCTCAATGTGAAAACTGTTCCCGCTTCAAAACAGATGTCCACGGCCTCGTAAGGGATTTTTGTTTGAGTGTACACTTGAACAACATCTGACGTTTAAACAGAGACAGGGATGAAGTCCCTGCTTGAACTTCACTCCTTTTTCTGTGCATAAAATGCTTGAACAGTGATCGTGACTACAATGGAGGCGGGGGTAGATGTGTGGATCAAAATAAATTATCATTGAATCATTTGTCTGATCCAGTGGTCTTTTGAAACCAATTCAAAGGTTCTCTCATTTTCTGTTTTTAAAAAATATTTAATAAACATATTCTCATTTCTTTTTAAAGTAAGGACCCCATATCGAAAAACATTTAAAATCCTCGAATGAAGCATGTTCATTGCTTACTTGATTTCAGGAAGGCTCTTTTCATGAAGTGGTCATAAGAGCAAAATCTTTGATACCTGTGCAACTCAGCCATATGCAAGAAGTGCACAGCCAGAAGTGGATGTATGTGTATGAGTTAACCCACTCTCGAAACAACGCAAACTTGAATGCAGGGTTGGATTGGGCCAATAATTTGGCCCAGGGAGCCCAAAAAAGTGGCCCACATGCGTAAATCGTAACCTTTTGCAATGAACTACTTGGTTACTATAATGGAGCTAAGTGTTGGCAAACATGTGCGGTAATTAAAGTATTCTAGGGCATATAGGGCCAGCACCTAAATTGAAAATGAACAATTCCTAAGGAAAAAATATACATTAGAAGCTCAGAATTATGAAAAAAGACTTGAACTCCTGTTTAATTGCTTTTCTATCTATACGTTTGCTGCGGAAGTTTTAATGAATGGTCGACTGCCTTTTACACTTACCCTGGGCTTTTAGATACTTCTTTTTTACAGTACATAAAAGAGGCCCTCCAATGCTCAGAAACTGGTGGAAGGAGTATCAGTGTTTTTTTTGTTTTACTGCCAACATCACATGTATTTTCCAATACAGGAAATGATGGTGGTGTGTAATGCAAACATACATTAAAAGAATAGTCTCACTTTCCCAAAATGCATGCAATTTTATATAGGACAAAATTGGCCCAGAGGCATTGGAGTTCTTTACATGAGCTCCAGATAACATTACAGAGGGACAGACATATTTTTTGGCTCTTTGAGATTAGTGATTTGCCCAGAATGTTGAGCTTACGCTGGGACTCAAACCCAGCTTTATGGCAGGCAAAGAACAGTAGAAACTAATTTGAATGGAAATGCCTCTTCCAGGCAGAGAAGGTAGACAAAAATAAATGAAGAGCCCCCATGCTGGCTCTCCCCAACCCCTCTGGTCCTCTCCCTTGCGCCAGTACCCTGCAAAGCAAGTTCTAACAGCATTCCAAGAGCAGCTCAATTAGGCCACTGTCTCACCTGGAGGGAGCTAGGGGGCAGGCACACCTCATGCTTTGACAGCCAGAGCAGCCCATTGTCATTCGGCCTCTCACAGTCCTGACCTTAATGTACATCAGGTCAGGCTCGTTATATGTATTCAAAGGCTTTAACTACAGGCTTTGATGTTGTGCCCTTGCGGTGGAGACTGAGACAGCCACAAAGAAAATAGCCCACATCAGAGGGCCGATTGAATGTCATGTGGTAGGACTTCGGGGCTTCTGTCTTGAAACTTTACTGTTTTCTTCCCCTTGGCCAGCAGTTGTTTTTCCGTTCTCTATTCTCTTACATGTTCAGATTTTTTATGTACTGCTTTTGGTATTCATGATGGATCACAAGATGGTGACCACATTTCTGAGCATAGCCTGCCTTGACAAGTGCTATTGTCCCTTATGGTGCTAATCTTTTGTACGTTTATACATGGTGGCCAGCTAGTGACTTTTACTAGTATCCTGTCGAAGAGAGCGCATTGAGCTGGAATAATGCGGTTTTGCAGCTGCTACATTTTCTACATAATTATGTATTTTACAAATTTGTCACATAATCCATCATCATCTGCATAATCTTCAGAGTGAAACAAAATATTTTGTTCTAGCTCAAACGGATCAGAATTTACTATGCATCAACATAAATAACCATGCAGTGAAAAGACCTTCACAAAGGTTGACTGCTCACCTTTCAATTGCATATTCCTGTATCTGGGCATTAATTGGTACCAATGAGGTGAAACGTCTGCCCAGTGTTAAGAGGTGTAAAAAATGTCAAAATAATGAAGTGACACATCACAAAATATGCCACATAATTTGCTTTTCATTACTGCATAACTTGGTCCTCTCCGCCACATAATGTGGTCCTCTACACCACATAAATCCAGTGACCCTGACCGGGGCAAAAACCGCATGTAAAATATAATTGCAGACACCATAAGTGAAAAATAAATGAAAGATAAACCAATCTGAGGGAGGTGCATTGTTTTCTAGTGCATGGGTGTGTTCATTGGAGCAAGGCAGCCAAAAGTGCACCAGTGTAGGAAGAGACAAAGTAGGTACAGTATCTTAGTAGGCATGGTGCTATTCTACTTTCTACTAATGATGATGCATTGCATCAGAAGATATAAATTAGCCACTCATTGTTTAAGTGGTACAGTGCTTTCAATGTTTTTCTTTTTTTAATAATACACATTCAGACTGTACTTTGTGCATACTTTTCAAAACTGGCAGCAACCTTACAGTACCTCTCCCAAAGAAAAAATACTTGTTGAAACCAGGACGCTTCAATGATTCTAAGCCTGGCTGAAGACAGCTGTAATGCCAGAAACCGGTCCTAGGAAGCTTGTTTCCGGTCCAGGGAAGGCATGGCTTGGCAGTTCGGGCTGGACTGTTCCCATGAGGCACAGGGTCAGACTGATTTGCATATGGCCATGTCTGAACTGGGGTGGCAGAGTGGGCTAAAGAATGGTGATGGATTAAACCCAGATCTGTTGACTGGGTGTGAGTGTTTGATTAGTTCAGATGCTCCGTCCATCACCACCCCCTTTTGTACCACCCCATTTTGTACAACTTTTCAAAACTGGCAACTACCTTACAGTACCTCTCCCAAAAAAAGAAATACTCATTGAAACCAGAACGCTTCAATGATTCTAAGAATGAATCCAATTTCTGGTTCTAAAGAAGCCTTTAGACTTATTGAATACCTAAGCATCACCCAAACACACAAGCCTGTCCCACATTCCTCAATTCTTTTCAAGCATCTCATGTATGAGGGAACTTTGTGCCTCATAAATAGTCCTGTCACATTTGGTTGCACCTCTCAAACCACATAGCCTCTTGATTTAACATGTTGACACACACACGCATGCATGCACTGCACACACACACACATCTTGTTTTTATGAGCAACTCACATACTGGGCTTCTTGTATGTTTCTCTCACATCAGGCGTTTCGCATTTATAAAACATTTCTTTCTAACAAACACACACTGCATCTCATTTTTTGGAGCATCTCAAACACAAGTTGTATTTCATATGTGTCTCATAAGGCTTCTCACGTTTGTCTGCGTCTTCACATATTCGGTTTGCAAGCATTCTACACTCATGTCATTCATGTGCACAAATTCTTTCCCCAGATTAGACAGTAAAAGTTTACAGTTTTTTGTACTGTGTGTTATACTGTAACTTGCTGCATTGAGTGCCTACTCCACCTTCCAGCCACAGGAAAGCAATCAATACACTTCAGTTGCCTGCAGTAGAATCCTCACTCTCAATCCACATCTTGTGCAATGCTAGAGCAAATGGGAACAGACGAATATGTTGAAAATATGATTGTTCATGAGCACACAGTTTGTCAACGGGGAGGCTGGCAATAGTAATCTCTTTCTCTGGTTCCACAGTGCCCACAGCAGCACTGTGGCTATGGCGGAGGTGGTTCTTCTGATGAAAATGCTCAGGGATTGCAGTGATGGAAAATGCCACTGTTGGAAGCCATTCAGAGATTTTAATTCAGTGTTTTTTATAACATACTTTTCTGAAAGACCAAATGTTGTGTTGTGCACCTCTATAGTTGTGCTTTGACTGTTTTTGCTGGCTGTAGAACTCTGTGCACTTTGCCGCCGCTAAGCAGCACTAAAGTGCCTGACCCCCTTTTAAACATGGTCAAATGAGCCTTCTCCTAATTAGCATATCTAACTTATCTATAAGTCCCTTATATATGGTACATGTTGCATCCAGGGACTGTAAGTTAAATGTCACTAATGAACTGCAGCACTTACTGACTCATCCAACATAGTGACAGTGTAAAACATGGCTTCAGGTCTTCTATTATAGCCTCACTGTAGAATTGTAAAAATAGAAATTTGCCCTGTAAAAATTAACCCTTTTGACAGGACAAAACCACCCTTGACATAATAATTAGTGACCCCTATGTAAGTTTTGTTGCCCAGAAGGACGAGGTGCATGGTATATAAATGTAGGACACGCAGACGTTTAATGTTAACAAGCCTTTACATGGATAAGCACCCAAAAACACATTTTCACTTTGGCAGATCTAGCTGCCCGACGTACATTATCAGAATACGAATTAACATCCTAATACTGCATCTCAGGAATAGGACTAGCTGGGAAAAAAAACAGTTTTTAATATTTATTATAAATCCAATTGAATTGTAAAGTCAGATTTTTAACAAATCTTAAGGAACTCTAAATTTTAGAAAGTTGCATTTTGCCTGCCAAAAGTTCCTGTATGCTATTTGCATTTGCTCTCCAACTCCTCCTAGCCAGTAATTAGCTCTTGAATAGGTGTGAAATGTTTCCCAGGACTATACGATTGCTTAGCTGTGACTGATATGGTTGGCCTGAATGATCAGAGATGACTCCTCTAAATCTCATAGATTATGCAGTGTGAGGACTGTGACCATCCTTTTTGACATTACATTGTCAAATACTGCTTGAGTATGAAATCCAGCTTGACAGGTCTGCTTGGTTTTACATATACCACTTAAGGCACAATTCAAAGGGCAAAAATTGGATGTCAAGACAATTCGTGTGTATCCACTGTTTGGTTACTGGAAGTCCCTGTTTTGTCTTACCAGAATTCTATCTCTGAGTTTTACGTATAACACTTGGGGAGCACTTCCAAGGGTGAAAACAGGATGCCTAGACAATGCTTGTGTATCCACTGTCTGGTTGCAGCATCCCCCTGCTTTTGTCCTACAAGACATCCGTCTCTGGGTTTATTGGAGGTACAGTGGCTGCTTAAAACTGGATACTATATGTGGGAGGATACTAGGATTAATGTAATATTCTCCCAACTCAGCCCTAGCCCTCAAGTTTTGCATGATAAAATACTTACGCCATCTTCAAAATGCCCAAATTGGGTAGATTTGGTTCAAGAAACGTTTACCTGATTGTTTAGAGCATGCCCATGAGTTATTCCCACCCTCTAGCTTGTGGTAGGCCTAAATGTCACACCTCCAGTCACCCTCTTCAGAGTACTCGTGGACCTGAAGAAGAAACAAGGAGGACTAAACCTGCTATCTGTGACTTGCGAGGAACTCTGAAGGACTATACTAGTGTCCTCTTGTACCAATGACAAAAAAGTAGATTTAAAGGGTCATAAGTCTGACAACAAACTACAAGAGCCCTTTCATGCAACTGTACAGCTGACCAGCGGAAACTGATCCTGAACTGGACGCTGCGGAAACTGATCCCGGACTGGGCCCTGCTGTTTGCCTCTCCCTGAAAACATGTGAGTCCTTAAGTGCCTCCTCTGACGCCATGAGGGCCTTTACAATTCTTCTCCTGTGGGGGATTAGGACTTAAAGGACTGAACTCAGAAGGTATAATCTGTGACGTGGGCAGACCTGGTTGATGGAGTGGACCTGCGCTCCATCGTGGTCAGCTTTAAATGGTGTTTATGTCCCAATCTTCTGCAACTATTGACTATTATCAGCGCCTATAGCTTTTTGGAGCTATTTCAATGCATTTGTTTCGGAATAGTCTATTTGCATTTTGAGGTTTAACCCCTTGCGTGCTGCTGTCGGCCAACTGCCGACGAAGCGCCGCCCACCTAATAGAAAGCCCACACCGCGGCGGAAAAACCGCCGCGGTTAAGGCGTTAAGAATGTTACTAAGAAAATTTGATTTATTCTTCCCTTTTTACGCTCCAACTCTTATTTGCTTGATGCATTAAGATTCAAGGTTCATGTTTTTTCACACAGTTTTTACTTACTTTGGAGAATGTAAAAAACAAGAAAGCATACTGTGTTTATATGTACACCTTTATCATAATTGCACCTTTTCGTTTTAGAACTATGTGATTGTATACGTTTATCAGAGCCTTTGGCTCGCAGACCATGGGCACTTTCTATATGGTCAATGGAGAGTCCCCAAGGCTGCCCCTGAACCCCCCCCTCCCAAACGTTAGTGTCTCCTACACCCTTGCTGCGGTACGACTCTGTTCTGATGAGAGGGAGACAGCTTTTGTTGTTGCCCAAGGCGCAGCCCGTGGTTGTTCTAAAATGAGAATGTTTACCGGGGCTGCGGATGGTTTTGCATTCATATGAAGTAATTCGCAGCGGATTACGCTTTGTTGTCATGACAATATTCAATTACCACACAAGGACGGCCACGCTTCCAAACCGGGTGGGTATTCAATGGCGGGCTAGGAATGAAAGCTGTTATTTTCCCTTTACAATATGATCGTTAAATGTTGACTCTCTCGTGAACTTGTAGCTCTGCTGGAGAATTGATGCTTCTTGTTTGACAGACTTATAGAATACAGGAGGTGCTGAAAACTTTATTTATGTTGAACATTCTAAGATTTAAAAAATGTGCTAAAGTTTTCCATTGCTCACAAAGAGTTCGTTGTCATTAGGTATTTTTTTTTATGTTCGTTTTTTATTTTTTATTTCCAAGTTGTAGAAAATTTCATTACAGGTATTTGATGGATCTGTCGTTTTGGCATTGGAAGCCTTAGAAAGGGGGGTTTCTCTACTGTGATTTAACCACTCAGCTTGCCCAGCTGCTATATAACTTTACTCTGTTTGCCTGAGAATACAAAAGGGCCTAAACAACTGAGAGACATATGTAAAGGCCCACATTGTGATTTATATCACAGCCACCCTATTTGCCCGTGCAGTTAAGAATTTGGATCCCGGGGAGGAGAAATACATGTATTAATCTGGTGACACTGTGATTCATATTACTGTTAAAGTCCCTCTCCCCGGTAGGTGCTGTAAGTGGAGCTCCACCACCATCGCTTTCAGCAGTCCACTATCTCATAGTTAAAATAGCCATTGGTGGGTTCAAGTTCCATGGTCAGAGCCAACTTCCTGGATGCGCGCCCTCCTATAGGGGCAGGAAGGAATATAGAGCTGCAGCATTCTAGGGACATTCTCCTGCAGATCCTGGCAAGGAGACTGCAGCAGAACCCCCAAAACAGTGGCAACTAGGGTCAGCATCCTACAACTACATCCATCCTTGCTGCTGTTGTTTGAGAGGGTGTCAGCCTCCCATCTCTCGCCTGAAGGGGGACGTCTTCGGGAAAGTTGGATTAACCTGGATCAATGCATGCAGTTTCATCTATAGTGGGGCCAAACTAAGCAGCATTACAGTGATGTGGTGCAAAATGTTGGGTGTGCTCCGTATAAGGTTTGAGTGGCCCTAGAGATTTTGGGCACCATTTGAGGTACTATCCAGTTGTCAGGAATGATCTTAAATCCACCCCACTGATTTTTGACAGGCTTGCAGAGCGTTTAGTTCCCTCAGCGCTGCAAGTACAAGGAAGAGCTTACTTAATGCCTTTAGCTTGTTAATACATAGGAATAAGAAGTAAATTAATTAACTTATTTGAGTGGGTGATCTGAGAATGGGGAGCATGTAACCGGGAAGTCTTATTTGCAGCTGTGCCCGATTTGTCGACCAACCATGGCCTGAACCAACCACAGCGATGAAAGGTTGCTGATTGTGAAAAGGCAGATTTACTTGAGTCATGAGTCCCAGCTTTTTTGCAGATTGTGATTTTGGTCTGTGATTTTCTGAGTTGCACATTGCGGGTGACAACCATCATTGTGTAAGATGGTTTCCTAGTAAAATGTGTTATTGCAGCAACAACAGACCTGTATTTGGTGACAGCTGGTTGTCAGTGATTGCCCTTTGCAGGAGCTGGGATTATTTAGGTACTGTTCATGTTAGAAGGAAATCTGATGTAAAGAAAAATGCTCGCCCTTACTTACCCCCAATGGATCAATTTGGGAGTCAAGATAAAATATGAATCTTTACTGTGCTCAAGCAAATAGATTACACACATGTACAAGTATCAAACTAGAAATGTCAGGCAGCTCAGATATGATTTTGTTTGTCATAAACAAGCTTTGCTGTCGATTTGTTTCTTCTCCCTCACATACAAACTTGGCTATTTGCATAATGCTTGTACCAAACAGAATTGGCTTGTGTGCCTCGAAGAGGACTGCAGATTTTGCAATGAAATGTAGTCCTTAATCTTAATCCTATTTATTCTGCTGGATTTCCCAATTAAAAATATGTTTATTCTATTTTAGTTTTACACATTCTTTGCATTCATCTTGCGCTGTCCTTCATTTTGTGAACCGGGAAATGGTGGGTAAAAATCACAGTAGACCACAATGAAATGCACATTTCCTGGCATTGTTTTTTTGATAGTTTTAAATAGTGCAAATTCGACCCGAAGGTACTGGAGCACTTTACATGAGCACGAGTTACATTACACAACGGCACATTCATTTTTAGTAGGTACATGAGAATCACAAGATGTTGAGCATACGCCTAGACTCGAACCCGGTTTCCCAAATCCAAAGTAGGCCGTTCTGACCGAAACGCCACCTCCCCGCCAAGTGATAAAGCATTAAATGAGCTTCAAAAACTGTACAGAGAACAGCATCCCATTCTACTAAGGAAATATTAATCTAGAGACTGACTGTCAAAAATTGTATTGTTCAGTTTTTGAGCGTAGTCTTGCCACCGCAATACTAACCGCCCTTCCAGCCATTTGCCACAGAGATACTAACTGCCCTTCCAACCATAAGCAACAGACATATGATGAAGGACGTATTATGTAGGAAAGTAGGATCTGCTTCTATAGTTACCCCCACCTTTTGCCTGGTGCTAAGCTGTATTTTAACTAGTCTGACTGGTATCCTGCTAAGTAGGACCCCAGTGTATCTGCTTTCTCCCTAAACTAATGTGTTCAGTACTTGGGTACATCTCAGATTGGATACTGGGATACCCTTATAAGTCCCTTGTATATGGTACTAAGGTACCCATGGCATAAGTACCCCCGAGGTCTCCCATGGGCTGAGCATGTATTATGCCACCCATGAGAGGCCATTCAAAATGGATCTACCCGCCTTCCATTGCAGCCTGTGTAAGCTGGTGCTAGCACCACTTACTAACAATTCAGGTTTCCTATATCTAGGGTCACTGCACTTAAAACATGTAAGTCCCCCTTATAGCAGGCCTTTGCAATCCTTCAGGCCGGGTGCTTGGTTCTAAGTGAGAGGGTGCCTCTGAATGAGCAGGACATCCCTTCAGCCTACGGAATCCATTCTCACGGGTTGTTAGTGAAGCAGCCATATACCATATAGAGGGGCACAGCGTAATTACGTGATGACCATCTCGAAAATGGCTGTAACAAATCCTATCATGTTTGGTATCAAGCATGTTGCAATCATACCCTGTAAATGGTGTGGGAGGTATGATTCCAAGCACTGGAAGAGCCCTCCGTTAGGCTCTCAGTATTCCTGGTACCAGCCCTATTGACCCGGAAAGCCCAAAATGGTTGCTGCCGCCGAGAGACACAATTCTGTCCTCCTGCTGCTGAGACAAGTTCGAGCAGAAGAATGCAGAACAATAGGCATCCTGTCACAGGGAGGTGTGACCATCTTCCAGACAGGGTTTAGTGTATTGGAATGGGGTGGGTGCGCTTGCCAGCGCCACTCAGTATTCATTAAGAGCACATTTGGTGTCCCTGTGCATAGTCCAGCTCAAACCAGTCCTGGGAGCTGATGGCTCCTGCTCTGGCGCAAAACTGGACAAAGGACATGGGAGTAACCTCCCCCTGTTCAGACTTTCCCCTGAGAGGGTGCCCTGAATCTTACCAACCCTTTCCCTTGTTTACTTAAGGGCTTACTTGGTGTAGGTCCCTAGATTCGTTGGGGGATAAGATTCAGTTCAGACACCACTGCACTTCTACCGTCTGGGCACCCTTGAATTCTCTGGACTTCGTTTGGGCCTGATATTAATATATCAGGTCAGCTTCTCACACTAATCATCTACAACTCTATTACCGAGGACTTTGCCCCCATTATGGAGGACCTGCTTCTCCTGATTGTAAAAGAATCAGACAATAATATAAAAAGAACACAAGGACGTGGTGCTGCAGTCATTTTGAACATCTTATTTTTTGTGGACATATGCATCAAAAATGAGTTCCAAGGAGTTGAAGTTTTAGTGGCTTCCTTGAAGGTAGATGAAATTAAGTGAAGCAAATAATTAATGAAAGTTTACGTGAACATATTGCTAAGCATTATTAATTGATATCCAAATTCCATTTCATTCATTTTCAATTGATTAAAACAGTCGGTACCATAATTTAGATACATTACTAACATTTCTTACACTTCACGACTGAAAGGAGTAAAGTATATCACCTTCAAAGAATATGTCTGAAAGTTGCAAATGTAAGTCATTTAAGTTTTTTTAGAATCACTTCTGCCCCCAAAATACACATTCATTAGATAATCTGTGCATCGGAAAGTCCATGCCTCACTTTACTAAATGTATTACCCAAGAATCAGGAAACAGTTAGTAGTCGTGAGCATTTTAATTCACACTGGGAGCCTCCCACTTTCAGTTACAAGTATTTAAAGTTGCGAAATAATCTCCTAACTGAGTGGACATTTCCTTTTCAGCGTGGACTCCCACATTTGTGTAACCATTCTGGGGTTACCGTGCCCCTTTGGGTGCTCGCCAGTATGAAAATGAAACCCATTGGCTATGGTGCAGTCACTAACAAACCCCTCAACTACATCACAGGTAAAACCAGGGCCGGACTGACTACCGGGCGTTTTGGCGTGCTGCCGAGCTGGGGGCTGATGTCCCTGCGGTGGGGGCTGATTTTGTTGATGGAGACCTGCGTGTGCTTCGAAATAAACAAAGCAAAACGAATTTCGTTCAGCACACGCAGGTCCCCATCAACGAAAACAGCCCCCAGCTCAGCAGCATTCCAAAACGCCTGGTAGCCAGTCCGGCCCTGGGTAAAACTAATGGGGGAGTGGTGTAGCTTGTGACAGTATTAAAGCATTATAGAGAATTCCTACAGACTATGTGACTCCGAATCCACTCCCCTGTGCCCACCACAGCCACATGGGTCACTCCCGGCGCAAACATCAAGTTCCAGCATAAGGTCTACGTCGGTATCAGAAATGCAATTAATCTTTGAAGTGAACAGTTTTACCAAGAGGCTTTCTAGGCTGTTTTTTAGGTCTCGGCTTAGCGTACACTGCGCAGCAGTGTTGCGCAGCCGAGAAAGTTTGATCTTCAGTACTCGGCTTTAACCCGCCTCTCTCTTCCATTGGCTAGCTCCATAAATGGAGGCTAGCCATTGGAAGAGAGATGTGTCAATCTTTGTGGGAGAAGATTCGTCGGCGTTTCTGTCTTTTTATTAAGCCCCGCCCCCTTTGTTTCGTGGGCGATTGTGGGCGTTTACTTTTTTTTTTTTAGACGGATGTTTTTTGTCATTGCTAACCTCGTCCTTGTCCCGTGTTGTTGTATTCTGCCCCTCTCCCGCTGTCCGTCCTCCCTCCCGCTGTCCGTGTCTTTCTTCCCACCCCCCTCCCGTTGTCCGTGTCTTTCAGGATCCACGATCTGTTGTGTGCAGATGCTGCAAACAGATTTTCAGGAATGTGTGTAGTTTCAAGCCAGTCTTCAACTGTAGTCACAACATATATTTTTTCGACATTGTCGTTGCTGTCATTATTCACGTTTTGTATCCAGGCTTTCTTCCATGTCTATGATGAGTGTAGTTCCAGTTTTCGCGCATGATCGGGGTAGTTGGTGGATCATGGCGGCCTGCGCTGCTCGGCGCTGCCTTTCTGTACTATCCCGGTACAGGGACCGAGGGATGGGGGTCCTGGGAACGGAGCTGAAGGAGCCGCCACGACCACCCCGGAGACTTCTGTCTGGCTGTGGGCTACAAATTGAGCGGGGCTTCAGTTCTAGGTATGGGGGGCGAATTTAGGGAATTCGTCAGACCATAGTGCATTTTTCGAAATAATATGTATTCCTGGATCCCAAAAGCACCCTAATTACTTTAGGCTTGTTGCCCAGCTTTTGTTTAGGTTGACAGACTCGTACTGCTGGCAGACGTGGAAATCTACGAAGGGGCAGATCAATGAGTGAGTTGTTGATCAATTCTTCCTAAGGCCAGGGCTTTAAGTGGGATGAAAAAACTGTGGGGGGGGGTCTCTCAAATGGTCGTGGTCAGTGTAATTAGGGGCGTGGCTTTAAAAAACTTACGCTCAAAATCTGTGTTTAGCAGTGTGCCGCCCGACTTGTATTATGCTGTTTCTGTCATTGCATCCAGATATGTGAGACAACAAGTAACATACCTACAACAAGAAAGGACTATTGGCTTTGTCAATGGTTATTAGTTGCATAGGATAAATAAGCTGCAACTATGGCTTGTTTGTATTTGCAGCGCACTTTCACTTTGACAGGGTGCCTGCCGCCCCACGCAGTACTAGCGGGACGCCATAACTTGTTCTCAGTAAGCAATCGTGTTTATACAAACTTTATCATTTTCTTTGTCAGATTCTTTTTGGTTTTGTTTAAGCTAAATTTGAGCCTCCATTTTCTCTATCCTTTCATCACTGTTTTGTTTTCCGTGATGCATTTGGGAGTAATATCCTCCTTTAAGAGACCAATGATTACGCCCATCGGGAGTCATTCTGCTCTCTTTGTGTTGTATGCACATGACATGCTAAAAGCCCAACCCTAAAGGCTGTCTTAGTACATTCCTAACTTTACTTTGGTTCCACAGGTTTCCTTTAATTTAGGGGGCTTTGAATTGCTTTCTATTTGGCAGGTCTTCAATTTAAAAATATGATGTGGATAATTGAAAATATAAAACATTTGCATTTCTCTCGTGTTGTAGATCTCTTTCCCTTTAAGGAGAGTTGGTTCTCCTTCTCTTTTTGGGGGATGTACGCATGCATGCACTCCCCTTAAAGGGATGTTGTGACTCTCTATTCATTTCGCTATTTTCAAAACAGAAACATAAATAAAAAATGTGTTATTTACAATACTAATACCTCTAACTTTACTAATGCGAGCCCTATTGCATTGCAAATGCTTGTTTTGTAGGTGTCTCTATGTGTGGGTGGCTCTGTGTGTGTGGGTGGCTCTGTGTGTGTGTGGGTGGCTCTGTGTGTGTAGGTGGCTCTGTGTGTGTGTGGGTGGGTCTATGCGAATGACTCTGTGTGGGTGGCTTTGTGTGTGTGGCTCTGTGTGGGTGCAAATGCAATAGGTCTTGCATTTGCGAGCGATTAAGCTATTGCCATTGTAAATGACAATGCCATTTATTTATGTTTTAAAAACAAAAACATAAATAAAACTAATGTCATGAGCAATGCCAATAGCTCTAACTTTAACAATGCCGAGACCATTGCATTGTAAATGCTTGTTTTAAAACTGTTTTTGGTCGACCTCAGACTGATTTAGTTCTATGGGAGTTTAGAAAAGCCCTATAGGCTTTCCTGTTCCTCTCCACCTGTGGTCACTAAGTTTCTGAAACTCCCTCTTCGACCCATCCATAAGTTATTTATCCTTTTTGTCCCCACACTAAGGCTATTGGCACGCTCCTGAAATTGTGGACGCCATTCAGATGGACATAAAGCAAATAATGACCTGGGCGTCAGCCAATCAGCCGTGCTGCCTCTTCCTGCGTCCACGCATGAAGCAGCAACGCCAGATGAAAGCAAGTATATGGTTGTCATTCATCACACAGACTGTTGCCCAACTTATGCCATTAAACAGGCATTGGACTATGGCCAGCATGCGGGGATCTAAGCATGTGCTGTAGTAGCTAAACTTGTTGCACCACTGTGTTGTTGGACCAATGCTTTAGCAAATCGCTAGCACCACCTCTCCCTGGATCCATGCATAAGATACTGTGACCAGGGCAGTGGAAATAGCAGGGGCACAATCACTAAACCGAGCCTATGCCAACTTTACATGATGGGCATTGTGGCCTTCCTAGTGGTATCACCTGATTCAGAGTGTCTTAAACTCCCAGGAGTGAAGTCCATGGCTCACCACCAATTGCCTCAATACATTATTCAAAGATATAAAATGGGAGCTTTGCCTCAGCTCCGGGTGCACTGTGCAGAGGACAAGGGTGTCCTATTTTAACACGCCAGCCTACCAATATGTATAAAATAGAATCAGTACCCTGTTATACAAAGTGCCCTGCAGCACAGTGTACAATAGAAGGCAGTGAAAGTAGTGTTTTGTGTAACTTTCTGCTTTATACATATCTCCTCAATAAAATATAATTTATTAATAGGTATTCTTACGTTGTTTGGAAAAACAACATTGTCTGATAATAATATACCTCTCAAGTATGTCCCCTGTTTTTTACTTTTAATGAATCTATGATTTTTATAGCCTGTTGGACTCGTAAACATTGCAAAATTGAGTGTCTCTTTTCACTCGGACATAGAAACATGAGTGGCCCAGGGGCATGGACGTACAGTGTTTCGGTAATAAGCAACCGTTGAATCGTAACCACTGGGATTCCTGGCATCCTGGCTGAGACAGTGGGCTAGGGTAGCAAAATCTACCAGTTCCGCACCCACCAGTATGGCCATCTTTCCTCATAAGCGTGGGTGGCCCACATACAAAGCATCAGGACCTGGGAGGTGACTACATGACCCATGAAATAGATCATTGTTTCTGCTCTTACTGGGGGAATCAAGCATCTCCTGTTTCGACATGGCCACGCATCGATTAGCATACATTGGGATCAGCGCAACATGGTGGCAGCCAATGTGCACTGTGGCACAATGCACCACAATGGAAGACATTTTGTGTGGAATCAGTACATTTTAAGTGTCATATAGCGTCTTGCTACATCCCACACACTTGAAAATACCAATGCAACATGTAGTGCTAAAGTACCTTTATTCAAAAACTAATGATGCATTTAAAGTTCCAGAAAGTTTGCAGAAACATCTCCTAGACGTATATAACAATTATGTGTAATCTTTGGAAGACATGCAAATCAAGAAGAACTTTCTGAAGAGGATAATATTTACTTTAAATGTGCTTTTTTTAAAATGACCACAAATCACCAGTGCTTAATTTGAGCCTGTGGATGTCGGTGGGGGCACTGGCACTTATTTTTCCTGATAAGACATTTCCCGAGTGCAAGAGAGAGAAAAAACACCCAAAGGGTAAAGAAAAAGAAAGAGAAAGATGGAAAAACCGGCACAAAACTAAAGGAGGAACCCACAACAGTGAGATAAAGGGGCTGTCTTGTAATGGATTAATGAGGCCTCAGGTGGATTGAAGACTATTCAAATTGCAATTGGGTGGGTGTGCGCGGAATAATAGAGTCTAAAAGATAGCAAGTTATTTTGACTTAAGTTCCTTTATTTTATATTCGGTATAAAACACAGAGCTTTAAATTCCAGCCAACGCGTTTCGTTCTCCATCGGAGAACTTCATCAGGGCTTAAAAATATAACAGCACCAATATATGTTGGCTCAGATCCTGTCTGATGCCACTGTCCATACCTCATGGGCTTTTTCCTCCTCTTCTGGGGCTGCTGTGGCAGCGCAGAGGTCCCTATGGAATAAACCATGGTGTCTGGAGGTGGCACAGATCGCTGTTGACTATTAATGTTGATTCATAAATAGTTTGGGAACAATTTGAACACTATGGTTCAGAGATCGGCTGAGGAGAAGATTCTGAAGCCTTTACAATCTGTTCCAAAAGTTTCAGCGCTATGTCCATCATCTCCTTGTCTTTGCTTTGTTTGCCCTAAGTTGGCAGGGTATGCCCAGTTGTAGGTCCCTTGTTCTTTTTGCCACTCGATTCAACCTAGCCTGGCTGATGAGGGCTGTTAGCCCGAAACCGGTACCAGGATGCTTGATTCCGTTCCAGGGAAGACATGGCTTGGCAGTTCAGGCTGGACTGTTCCCAAGAGGCGCAGGGTTAAGACTGATTTGTATATAGCTGTGTCTGAACTGGGGTGGCGAAGTGAGCTAAAGAACGATGATGGATTCAACCCAGATCTGTGACTGGGGGTGAGTGTCTGAAAAGTTTCAGCACTATGTCCACCATCTCCTTGTGTTTGCTTTGTTCGCCCTAAGTTGGCAGGGTATGCCCAGACGTGGGTCTCTTGTTCACTTTGCCACTGGATTCAAGCTAGCCTGGCTGATGAGGGTTGTTTGTTCCCAAGATATCTTCCTAGTTGAATTCACAGCAGGAGGTTATTCTCCCACTTTTTCCTGAGGGCAGGGATGATCAGGTTCCATCCTCTTTGGATGTGCCTACGGCTCTTCAGATATACTTGCAATGTGCAAAAGACTTTTGTCTTTCTTCTGCTTTGTTTGTCTCTTTCTAGATTGTTAATAGAGGGTAAAAGGTTGCTACCTTTACTCTTAGTAAATGAGTACTGCAGGCGATTTGTCAGTCTAATCGGTGCTTGGGTCGGGCTCCTCCAGTTCATGTTTAGGGGCATTCTGCCAGGACTGTTTGGATTCATAGGATGAGATTGCAGGGGTCTCTGTTCAGGAGATCTGTTGGCTGCCATCTGGCAGTTTTATCACACTTTTATAAAGCATTATCGTCTCGATATGTTGCATGCTTCTGTGGATAATTTTGCTGCATCAAGGGTATAAGCTTGACTTTTTAAAGTATTTGTTTTTCTGCTTTTTCTGTGTTAATCTTGGTTTATTAGGCTTGTAAAGTACTCCTCATATAGTAATGACTGGGACTGGAAAGTCCTATGAGGGGGTACTGAGTCATTACTAACCCGTAATCTTCATTACCCCAATTAAGGTCCTCCTCGTCCAAGGTATGACTTCTCCCACCCCCTTCTGTTGGTTGTCTGACCTTCTCACTACTAGACATGGTGGTAGGTGGGAGGGGCCTTTATTCAGTGGAATTAGAAACGGTTAGTGTGTTTAAGGGCCTTTCTGGAGTTTGACGGCCTCATATAGTAATAGCTGGGACGAGTGGTCCCTTAATCGGGGGTAATGAAGACTACCAGTAAGTAATGGTTCATCAATTCCGCTCACCTGAAGTTAACACACCCTTGACACCGTTAACAATTAACAGCTTTTTCCTCTCACCCTCTCATTCGTGGCCTTTGCAATGAGTCCCTCAATCTAGATGTACTTAGCACATTTTACTGAAATTGTTCTAATGGGATCTGACCCATTTATTGTGCTACATCATTTTGCTTGCCTGCTCACTCATTACATTTTTGGATTTATTTATTCTTTGCCACAAAGTACATTTGACATAGTTTCCATACCAGACAGAGAACACTGAGCTTCAATTAAGCAATCACAGCCCAGCCAGAGAAGTCAGTTCAGGTTATTTTAATTCACCGCAAGGCTGTTTACATTGTTCCTGCATTAAGTGCCTAACCAGTTTATATCACAGAGCAATTTAGCTAGAAATAAAGTATAATCTTAATAGAAAAGGACTGTCAGCAGACTGTGCCAGGGAAGAAAGGTACCAGCCTAGTAGAACTTTGTGGTTGAGTAAACGTACACATCAAAATACTGCTCCAAGATATTTATGAATGTAGCATATGTTGCTATTAGAAGATATAAACACATCAAGGATATGATTCCATAACAGGACAATATAAAAAACGTTAATTCAACGAAACATTACTTTAAAGTGAGCTCAACTAATGTATGTGGGAACTATAGAAAGAGCAGTATTCTCCGGTCGAAAATCTGTATGTGAAATTAAAACTTCACTATACTATACTATTCTTTTGAGAGCGAGACAGCTAGTGAGACTTATTTGCGCCATTGGCTCCATTGTCACACTTTGGTTCTGTTTACATTTCTCGAAGACTTTACTATATCTATGAGCATGCCTGGGGTTTGGTGGGGTGGTGCTTCCGTCTACTGTTCATGTATAGAGACAATGCTTACTGATTATCTAATAATCTTTTCAGGTCTATGACTCTGTATTAATTTTCCTCTACGAATACAACTATTCATGTAGGTTACCTTGCAAGTAAATTACTCCAAAGTGCTCTAAGGCTACTTCAATGTGGTCTGCAGCACTTTATAAAACCCCACATAAAATAAGTATGTAAACTTGAAATCATACTATTTTGCAACAAGATTGTAAACTAATATACCTCCCTCCTTTTTGGTTGAACATAAATAAATGCGTTGTTCCACTTTAAGTGATATACCACAAAATCTCCTAACTAACTCTTTTGCGCTATAAGTGTCAGTTTTGTGAAGTCATTTTCCTATATAAGCAATGTAGGATGTAAATGTGTTAATACAGATAACAACTTAGCAGTGCATAAATCCAACAAACTGCGGTGCTCAATTTGTGCCGGTGGTTGCAGGCGGTGGACACCTGCTCTCATTTTTAGAGGCCGGCCCTTATTTTTCATTGTTAGACTTCAACTCAGAGCAAGAGATTAAAAGGGAGAAGAGGGATTAACCGCCTTCGTGCGTCGGACGGCCCCCGGCATTCTGACGTCACGGTGGGCGTGTGCGGAGGACGGCCAGGGTACGTCCGAACTGCGCACCCGTGGAATTCTCCAGCACCGGAGGGTAATTCCAGCTGCAGAGAAGCGGTTAATAGAAAGAAAGAAAAAAGAGTGACAAAGGCAGCAATTAGGGATGAAAAGGAGCTGTAACAGTGAGGTAAAGAGACAGGAAGTGTGGGGTGCTGAAATAAAGGGTCATGAGGTGGAATCAAGACTAGGCAGCCTCAGTATTCAGCAGCCATGGCATTCAGTAGAGACAGAGACAGGCTCCCTAGAAAACTTTGGACCCAGAAACTTTTTTTAACAAATTAAGCAATGAAACAGACACTCATAGAAAAAAAATTAACAAAGAGCCCATATTAGCTAGGACATTCACAATACAACCTGCAAGCAAACGTTTCCTGTGGCACAGGTAATCAAAGCAGAATTGTCTGGATTTTCCATGACGGCAGCTACAAATCAAATACAGGCCAATACTGTGGGACAGCCGCAAAGCATGTGTGCAAAACCTTGCAAGTCAAAAGGAAGAAATGTTTGCCACCTCACAAGGGAGGAGAGCTCCTGTGTCCTCTGTCTGTTGTGAGTCTGCCAGCTCAGAGGAAGAGACAAGCTGGCACCTTCCACACAAAAACCCGAAATAAAGCTCTTTCATTGATAACAAGCATTTACAATGCAATGGTTTCGCCTTTGGAAAAGTTAGAGCTATTGGCATTGTAAATGACAAAATTTGTATTTATGTGTTGGTTTTGAAAACAGATAAATAAATGGCATTTTCATTTACATTGCCATTAGCTTAATCTCTCGCAAATGTGAGACCTATTACATTGACACCCACACATACACACAGAGCCACACACACACACATTCTACATAGCAGAAAGCACAGACCAACCTAAGTCGATCGCAGAAGATTACCCAATAAAGTTAAACAATTCATTTGGGCCACCCCCGAGAAGCCAGCAAAAACAAATAGCCTGCAAGAGTTTGAAAACGCTCGTTTCTCAAAAAGCACCACTGACAGCACCGAGATTCAGCAACTTTCCCAAATGACCAGCCTTAGACAATACAATTAAATTCATGTCAGTAGCGTCATATTCTCACTTTAAATTTAGACAAACCTAAAAAAAAGCAACATACTGGTACTAAAAACAGTCATAGAGTGAGGAAGTTTGGATAGCATGTTCTGTGTCAGCGAGGGGCACAAGTTTAAAACTGACAAGGAAGCGAACGAAGATCGGTGCACCATCATCGCCTTCATTCAATAACGCAAATGCGATGTCCTAGGAAGGCGAACCAACAGGACAGGTAGCTATCATGACGGAGGACACCTCAGTTCTTCAATATTGTAAATATTTGGGGTTTGAAAAGAAGCCAAAACAAAGTTGAGCCTTCAGCCTCAAACACGCAATCTTACGCCCTAACACAAATGTTCAGACACAGATGAAGCTCTGAGTTAGGGTGAACAAAGGTCGCGGATTTCGTGGGATATTCCTGTTTTTTTCTTTCATCATAGGTCTCAGCAGATTTCCGTTTATTCTGCGCGTCCCGTTTTTAGAGAGTCGACTGAACACAGATGGAGACCAACTGTGTTGCGATACAGAGCTTTTATCCAGAGGCATTTTCAGCCAATCACTTCCATTAACAGAGATGATATACTATATGTAAAAGACACGTTTATGGTATCCCCCTAAATGCTTAGCTGGCTGTTTAAAATATTTGCGAGCGCCGTCTTAAGTCATTGTGTCCTTCGGTAGATGTTATAGTCCTACTTATGTCTGGGCAATGTTCCCTTTTTTGGTTTCCTAACATTATTTTGTCTTCAGTTTTATATAGCGCGAAGTCGACTGAAGTTGGAGACAATCCACCTACAAGAATTACTTTTTGATCGGAAAAAGGACAATACGCTTTCGATACATTAATTTATTCTTGGGGGTAGGAGGACTCGCCCAGAATGGACCCCCGGTGCATTTCGAGCAGCGATTGCACATCTTCAACACTTCTCACCGAAATAGAAATACGGGTGGGATAAGTCAAAGAGCAATCTAGTGTACGGCTAAAAATTGTTTCTATTCTATGAACGCCA
Source organism: Lissotriton vulgaris (assembly GCF_964263255.1). Classification (NCBI taxonomy): domain Eukaryota; kingdom Metazoa; phylum Chordata; class Amphibia; order Caudata; family Salamandridae; genus Lissotriton; species Lissotriton vulgaris. Next base: position 1,415,439,528 of record NC_141689.1, read on the forward strand.
TGGTGAAACTAAAAGCATTAAGTAAAAGAAATATGTGCAAACACATCTAAGTATTCTGGACCACAAGGGTGTGAATAATCTACAAGCTCCTAACTTCATGAAACCACGGGCTTTCTCTAATGACAAAGGGAGTGGTTTCAACATCTGAGGCAGGCTGCATATATTCAGAATTTGTGCTGTGAGACTATAGAAATCACGCCTCTAGCAAGATGCCATGGCACTTCAAATACAATAAAAAGCTTGGCTCTTCACTATTGGGTTCACTATTTTCCATAAAATTGAATGTAGAATAACGCGTTCTATTTCCTCTCAACTACTGATACGCCCCTCATTACTTCAACTTAGAAACGAAATATCGATTCTTTAGTTCAAGGCACCGCAAGGACAAATCATACAACCAAGGCATGCTAGTGGGAGAGGGCACACGGACAGCGGGAGGGGGGCGGGTTAACGGGCACACGGACAGCAGGAGGGGGGGCGGGAAAGGCACAGACAGCGGGAGGGGGTGCGGGAAAGGCACGGACAGCGGGAGGGGGGCGGGAACGGCAAACGGCAAGAAAGGCAAAGCAGAAGGCAAGAAAAAGCACTCACCTGGACTTCTTCCGGCGGCGGTCAGCCCGCAATGACCAAAACAAACCTCCCCCCCCCCCCAAAAAATAGGAACCACCCACCGCCGCAATGACGGCAACAAAGGGGCTGGATGAGAAAAAAATCTCAGGAACGCCCACGAGTCGCCTTGCAGAATGACGGACGCCTCTCTCTTCCAATGGCTAGCCTCCATATATGGAGCTAGCCAATGGAACAGAGAGGCAGGACTTTTGTCCATACTGGTAAACAAAAGTTTTCGCCTGCGCGAAACGCTGCTTGCGCAGCCGTTCGCCAGGCGAAACCTAAAAAGGTCTCTGGCCTATGTGGGTGTGCTGAGTGGGAAGAGGAACTCTGGCAGCTCGTAGTGCAGTTGTGCTGCAGGAATCCCTTTCAGTCTCGGCCTCCATTTATACGATTCAGAGGCGCTGGAAGTAGGGGTGTGGGGGTGCTGCAGCACCCCCAGAAATAACTATGCTGGAGTTCAGAAAGTGAATGAGCAATAATGGTGTTTATTTTTCGTTCTTTGACTGCAAATTGAGAGAATTTTATTACGTGAATTATGTGGCACGCTTGCTGGAGTGTGGGACTGTAAAAGGAAATTTTGAAGGATGTCATGTTTTTTAACGCAACATTAAGATATCTGTACATGTACTGTACAAATATATCAGCAGGCAAGTAAGCACAAATTAAGCACTTATTTTGTAATTCTGAAGGTTGATTCAAAGAAAGATTTTCAATATTATCAAAACAAATCAAGCCACTTTACTTAGTGATGGGTAAATGATAAACATTCACTGAAACCTGATTTCCACGCTTTGTTTGTGCGCTATATAGTTTTATCAAGAAAACTGTATGCCTGTGAAAATTTTGTGGCCATATCAATGGGCAATGTGCTCTCTGTAAATGATGGTGCACTTTCACACCATGCTTCAGTCAAATATTTGCAACAGTGTGCTTTAAAATGCACCTCCAGCTACACACCATAGCCCTACCACCCTCCGGCTGAACGGGTGTGACTCATCTGTTACTCTTGTTGTTTGCGTGACACTTGGATTTTTCACAATGTTGAGGACTTCATGTGACATTGATGGCCGCAACCCCACTCTGAAAATTGTTCCAGCACAGCTGGAAGGAGATGACAGCGGAGGTGTGGCATGATAATGTTGCACAGTGTGAGAGACTTGCGCATCCTGGTCGCACACTTCTGCCTGGGCCTACACCCATATGACGTCTCCCAACACTGTGGAACTCCCACTCTTTCGGTCTCAAGGACTAGTTCTGCCCTGCCACTGAACCCCTGTGTTGGTGCTCTGTCCCATGCCATGTTGTTTCCCATCTTTTTATCTGACACCATTGTGCTGTAAACCCTTAAAAGAAACGCACACAAAAAGATCAAAACTATTATTTTTTAAGTTTTAACATTAAAGTTGATTAAATTCATAAAATATAACCTTATAAATAAATATAATATGACAAAAAAATAAGGCTGTTCTTCTGAAACAAAACATATTAAAAGCATGGGTGTGCCCCTCAGTAGCATATGCGGACACATAGATGATGCAAAAGAAATAAACTGAGGGGTGTTCCTAAGCTCCAGAGGGGTTGGATCCCCTAAACTGGTCGCCGACCCCTTGCCGCACTGCCTCGTCTGAAGAGTTTCAACAACAGCTAAACATTTGTCAGAAATGTTTCCATTGTATGAATATTTTAGCAACCTATTACTGGAAATAGTTTTTCAGGCTGTGGCATTTGCATAATCATATTCTGGCCTGGCATTGAGGATATTTTATTCATATACCTAGGACTCAGCTACAAAACAGATACTTGAGCAGGCAATTTAGAACACTTCTGCCGGATTATAGATACATATTATTCGAAAGGCTTGCCATATAAATTGGGAATATCCCATAATTCCTTCCTCATTTACATAATTTATGTGGCACACTAACCATGTGAGGGAGCGTGGAGTTCGTTTACCTACATTGGGTGCCTGCCTCATGGCTGCACAAGGGCACTTCTCTTGCAAGCTCCAAAAAGAGAAAACTATGTGCTTCCAGTTGCTCTCTCTGCATGAGGCTTGGAAGGTACTTTAGTATCCTACATGTTGAAGTAAGGTGTTCATGAAATGCTTTATTGGTTAGGTAATTTTTCTGGATAACTAACCCAAGTGCCAGGCAACAGACATAAAGAAGGACATTTAGATTGTCAGTGGAGGATAATTTAGGTTTTTTATTGTGAGTGCTTGCCATCTAAACAGGGGACATTCTCCCTCTGTCTTGCAGTCGGTTGAAGCGCCTCACATTGAAGAAAAAATGTATGAGGGTTTTGAAGATTGAGGTGTGATAGGTCACATTGCAAAGTTGTCACCGTGCCTCACATAATGAAAGACACCCTTAGCCACTCCTGGTTTGTAGTCCTTACTGCTTTTGGTTTGTTATTTCGAGGTTTCGGTTGAAATGATGAGCCAACAAGCACCAGTGTGTGTGAATGCTGCTAGTAAAAAGTGACTTCGCGGCGCTCAAATCACCCTGGATAATACTCAAATTACTTTCATATCACTACTAATCTTTTACTGAATCGGGAGTAGCATGCTACTCTCTGAAAAAGCACTTCCATGCCTCGTCAGGGTTAGTTAGCACTATCGAAATGCAATTACAATTCTTTAATCTTCGCCTTCTTCTGTACCGAGCGAGTGGGTGAAGCTCATGAGCTTGACCATACCCAGGAGGTTTAAGAAACCTCACCCGTAAAACATTTTTCAATTGTATAAAATAATCCATTCTACAACATAATTTTCTAAAAATACTAGTTAAGAAGACATAGGTTTTGCAGTCAGTTCTGAAGAATAACTTCTGGAAGCGGACTCAGGAGAGCAGCACAGAAGACACAGGACCCGGCCTTGAGATTGAAAAGCCTTGAGACACTAAAGGAGAGAGCCAATGTTTTGATGGTTTGAAGAAAGAAAAGACCGCAGCATACACCATAGATTTCCACTTTTTTTTTAAGTTTCCAAAACCTTTATTGAAATATTGCATGGTACAATAGCATGTGCATTACGATCAGTAATACATTCCTGTTACAATCCTGGTCGCTATCTTAGTTTGCATTCTCCTCAAGACAACAGTACTAACCCCCCAATCCCCCCCCCTCCCCAACTTTGTAACTCCCTCCCCACCTGCACATTACGGCATATCCAGTATTACAACATTTGATACTTTATAGTATTCCGGAATTGGTCGCCCCTTCCTTCGGTAAGGTCCTGCACCTATCACATTACTAAAACATTTGCGATCTTATATCCTGCTTCATATTCATACAGTTACTTGGTTACATTGCACATTCTCCTTTCCGGCCTCCCCCTCTTGTACCCATGTTGTCTACAATTTCGGCCAGTTCAGTCCATCTTACCTCCCTCCACTCTCGGTTAGGCCCTCCTCCTCCCTCTGTTCTTCCTCAGTAGTTGCATTCTGCACCAGGAGGTAGGCCACTAATGGTCCCCATATGTCTTTAGGGCGGGATTTCATTGGTAGGAGGTCCGCATAGTTATGCAGTTGTTCCTGCCAAGTGGTAAGGTCAGGCACCCAATCCTTAAATTTGTGCCTGCACCCTCTCCCCCATCGCAATCAGGAACCCCATTGCCAAAAATTTCTTATGTACTGTCTTTAGATTCTGAGTCAGGCCCAGGAGCCCAATGAGGGGGGTCATTATTATCTGTTCCCCTAACATGGCTGACATCCCTTCAAAGACTGCCTCCCAGTAAGCTTTTACTCTCGGGCACCACCATGCCAAGTCCATGAAGTCTGCTCCATCCCCCCACATAGCTCACACCTGTCGTCCGCTCTCAGTTGAAACCTGTGTAGTTTAGCCAGGGTGTGATACAGCCGGTGAAGGAACTTAAAATGTATGAGCCTTAATCTACTACTGCCAGTAACAGCCTCTGTCTGCGTGCAACTTATCTACGACTGGTCGTCCGTCAGGGGTTCCCCAAAGTCCTTATCCCATTCTGCTCTAGCACGCAGGGGTTGAGTATGGGGGCAGTTTCTGACCTGCCTATACAACAGGGAAATTACATGTGTAGGGGCTTCTGGTTGCAGTATTGTGTGTAGCGGTGCAAACGTGTCGGGTTCCGCCGGGAATGCCTGGCTAACTGCTTTCATACTTTGCCTAAGCCGGGTGTATATGAATGTGTCCATAAGCGGGACTGCCCCCCGTGTATAGATCTACCCAAGTGTTGTACTTCAGTTTGCTCAGCATTCTGCAGCACAGTCCCTCATATGTAACCTTCAACACCGGATTGCACAGCAGCGCCATTCTAGGAGAGTACATTATGGGCATGTCCATTTTACGTGCAATCCATCGCCAAGCCGCCACAGTACAATCCACAGTGGAAGGGTCTCGCCCTCTTTCTTGCACCTGTGTGAATAGGTATCCCTCCCGGGGTGTCGGGGCCATGTAGCCATCCTCCACCGCTAAGTGTGGCATAAAGGGAGGCGGGGTGTATCCAATAAACAGCAAAGTGCGCCTATGCGCAGTAGTAATATTGCTGGAAATTGGGGACATCGTATCCTCCCTGGTGGTATGGCAACATCAACGTTGCAAGGTTCAACCTTGCCTGTGTTCCTCCCGATAAGAGACATACTAGCTGTGTATTGAGGGTACGGAAGAAGAAACTGCCCTGGTAGCACGGTATATTAATAAATAAATACAGGAATTTCTGTAATATCGTCATTTTAATAAGGGATATCCGTCCCGCCATCGAGAGGGGCAGTTTTATCCATTTGGATATGCTGTCCGTTACTTTATCTATGGACGTACCGTAATTGCTGCACATTAGTGCGTCATTGTCCCTGGTGATGTGTATCCCTAAATATTTAAAGTCCCCCGTCTCCCACTGCAGTGGGTAGTCCAGCTGGTGCTGAGTTTCTTATGTGTAAATGAGAATATTGCCAACTTAGCCCAATTAATTTGAACCCCCGATATAGCCCCAATTTAGTGATTCCCCTCAGAATCTGATTCAAGTTGTCCTGGGGTTTTCTTATGTATAGCGTCATATCGTCCACGTATAAGGAGATGAGTAGCTACCTAGCCGGGTACACCAGGGCCCTTTCGTTATGGTGTTGTCTTATTTTCGCGGCCAAGGGTTCTATTGCCAGCGTGAACATTATCAGAGACAACGGGCAGCCTTGCCTCGTGCCTCTAGAGATAGTGAAGTTGGCAGATCTGGTGCCATTTAGTAATACCGTTGCCCGTGGGTTTCTATACAGTAGCTGCACCCAATTGACAAAGGTGTATGGCATACCCATATGTCTCAACGTGCCGATCAGGTAGTCCCACTCTACAGAGTCGAATGCTTTGGTGGCAACTAAAAATAGTGCCACCGCCGCACAGTTTGGGTCTACATCTTGGATTACTGCCAGTAGGGTCCTGAGATTATGGGACGTGGCCCTATTGGGGACAAAGCCCGCCTGGTCCGTCAGAACCAGCCATTCCATCAGGAGTTTGAGGCTGGCAACCAGCACCTTAGCGAGTATTTTAGTCGCAGTTTAACAATGATAAGGGACAGTAAGATTCACAAGAAGTTGGGGACTTTCCTGGCTTCAGTAATGAAATGATCTGGGCTTCCCCCATGGTTACCGGTAGACTTCCCTCCTCCAACGCCTCATAGTACACTGCCTTTAGGATCGGGGCTAGGGTTGACACATATGTCTTTTAGAATTCTACCGGCAATCCATTTGATCCCGGCGCCCGTCCTGACTTCATATGCATAATCGCTTCCGTGATCTCGTCTACCTCCAGTTCCAGGTTGAGGAATTTTTGCTGTGTATCACCCAACCATGCCAGGGCCATATCCTCGAATTATTGTTGCAGATCTAAGGGGTAGCCCCTCTGGGAAGTATAACGTTTTTTGTAGTGGGCTACAAATATGTTTAGCTGCTCTGTTAGGTTCCTATGCATCTGACTCTGCTCATCCTGTATTTCCGCTATGTAATTCGCAAATTTAGAGGAGCGTACTGCGTTCGCCAACGCCTTCCCTGGCGGTCTCCTTCCCCATATATTCGTGCCATATGAGACTTCCCCCTGAACCTGCACTCTCTGTCAGCTGCTTCCTCATAATCTGTCATTTTGGTGCGCAATTTGGCCCTCGCAGCCCCTGCATTGCTCCCCTCCGATAGCTCCCTCTCAAGCGCTTTGATTTCCCCTTGCAATTTATGCAGGGTTCTGCGTAGGTCCTTCCGGACACCTCCCCCTTTAGCGATTCACCAACCTCGTACCGTGCCTTGAATGCTTCCCACACGACTGTTAAGCTTGTTACCAAAATCACATTCCGCTCAAAAAACTCCTGAATTTCCTGCCCTATTTCCGCTTTAAACACTGAGTCTTGGAGGGGCAAGGGATTGAGCCGCCAGTTAATATATGGGGAGTTATTTATCAGGGTCTGCAATGTAATCTGGCCAGGTGACTGATCCGAATTAGTGCGGGCAAGATGATTTGTTCTTCCCACTCAATGTGCCATACCCACTGACACCAGTACATAGTCCGTCCTGGCCCAAGACGAATGCACCGCGGAATAGTGAGTCCCTTCACGTAATGTGGGGTGTTTGTATCTCCACGCGTCTAGCAAGTAACTGGTTTCTATTATGTCTTTTAGTGTCCTCTGCATCTTAGTGTAATGCATGGGGGTGGTGCAGGACCTGTCTTTCAGCGGGTCTACAACTGTATTAAAGTCCCCCATATAACATAGGTAGTGCCAATCGTCTGAATTCTGCCCCATACTGTGAGCAGGGTATGTGCCTCATCTGAATTTGGACCATAGTAATTAGCGAATGTTACGTCGTAGGAATTTAGTCTCCCCCAAAGCAGACAGTATCTCCCGTTAATACCTATTTCCATGCCTCCCTGCACAAACTGTACCCCCCGTCTGATAAGAATGGCTACCCCTCTTGAATAAATACAGTATGATACGAAGCAGCAATGGAATGCCCACTTTGTTGCGAATTGGGGCGTATTCCTTGGGTCAAGATGGGTTTCCCGCAATAGGGCCACTTTAACATGGTGTCTGTCCAAGTAACGCAGTACCTGCCTCCTTTTTCTTGGGTCGTTCAGCCCCCGTACATTCCAAGATAAAACAGCAAGTCCGTTCACGTCTGTTGTACCATCAACCATTGTCTCGACTCTTGCCTATGCCTAGTATGTGCATGCCGTGTCCATTGTCCATTCCTGCCGCAATTAACTTCCCCCAACCCCCATCCTCCTCCCGCCCACTCCGGCTTCCCAAACTTGCCGAGCATATATGCCCACCCCCCACAACAAATACAAAAGTCAGTCAAGTTCTCCCTCTCGCCAGAGGGAGATGAGGGGGTTCACCCTCATATGGGAGACAATAGGGCCCACAACTCGCCCACTCTCCTCCCCTGTTTCACCCACCTGCGGCTCCGCTTAACTAAGCAGGCCGCTTCATCGGGACGGAGATGAGTGTCCGGGGGACGCAACTACTATTAAATCATTATCTCTGTTAGTACGTCACCAACTTGGAGATGTTCGCAGACAGCTAGTTGGCTGTGTCAGCCTGTAGCACACAAGGCAAAGCCAGGTCCCTCATTCCGGGTTCGACGTGGGCGAGTGGGACCTGGAATGTCTACATGCCTCCACCTCCTGGGAGCCTGCTCTTCGATTCCTTCTGAGGTAGTCTTCTGCCTGCTGGGGAGTCATGAAAAAGTGTTGCTACCTTAAGTGGGTTATTCTGAGTTTCGCTGGATACAGCATGGCATATGGGATGTCTTGTGCCATTCGTTTTTTCTTCACTGCTGTGTATTTGTGTCTAGCTTCCTGTACCGCCTGCGTAAAATCCGGGAAGAACGCCAGGGTAGTGTTCTCGTATCTCACTTGTTTCTTTTCCCGGGCCAGACGAAGCACTGTGTCCCTATCGCAATAGTTTAGGAAGCGGACTATTACAGGGCGGGGCGCTGCTTCCGGTGGCGGGTGCGCTGCTAACGAGCGATGAGCCCGTTCCACAGTCATGTGGGCCGAAAATGAGTCTCTGCCAAACAGTTCAAAAACTAGGTTTTCCATAAAGTCTTCTATTCGGCTCGTGTTGATTGATTCAGCCAGCCCTAGGACTCTAACGTTTTTCTTCTGAAGCGCTCCTCCAAATCCTCGTTCTTATCCGCTATTACTTTTAGCAATTTGTCCATTTGAAGTACTTGTGCTCTATGCACCGCCGCACCTTCTTCCAGTTCCGATACCCTGGTTTCAGCCTCCTTGAGTCTCTGATCATGCTGGTCTAGCTTGTTCACCACGGAGTCCATTCTGGCGTTCATGGTATCTATTTTCGCTTCAATAGATGTGAGGATCTGTTTCATGCCCAGTAGTATTGCTTTCCAGTCGTCCTCCTGTTGCTCAGTGGAATCCGAGTCCCTCTGCTCCACTGAGCTCGACAGTGGCGCCCTGCTGGAGTCAAATGAGAGTTTAGCTTGTTTGGCATCAGTACGCCCCATGATGGCAATTCTGTTACTTTATGAGCAGGATATGCAATGTATTGTCCCCGTACTCCACGGGTTCGTTGTTGCTCTCTCTTTGCAGTCCCTAAAAGCGGGGTCGCAGCATCTTCAAGTGCTAAGTGTGGATCCCTCTGGTTCCACTACCATGTCGTGTTTGTCTTACATACTGAGATCCCACGTGTCTGGCTACCGCTCCATGGTTCACTTCAGGTCCAATTTGTTGCTGTTATGGTTTACTTTGTGAGGCACCCCGTGCAGTACTCGCAGTTATCGGCGGGTTGTTTTCTTGAGGTCTGGGGGTCTGTCAGCACTGGGTATCTTAGTCCCGGTTACCATGCGCTATCGCCAAATGCTGGGCCTATGCACCTAATTCGTCTGTGGGGCCCTCACTCAGCCCCCATAACATTGATGCTCTGACAAGGATTACCTCCCTCTCAAAATGGCGGCTAGGTAGTGAGGTTCTGGCTTCTCCCTCCGTACTTACAGCCGTCACAGACTTCCTCAATCCCCTCCAGGGGTCGTATGTGCTATTTCCCTTTTCTGGGTTCTTTTTACCACTGCGGGAGTACCTCCTGGCTGGGCTCGGCAACACACAACGCACTTTACCCACTGCAGCGGCGCACGTCTGTCAAAATGGCGGCCCCGCTACTTCACTCCAACACCAGCCAGGGACAAGCAGGGGAGACTGCCCACGTGAATCCTTCAGTGCCGCACTTCCGCTGGGCGCCGTCAAGAGCTCAGACGTGCCCGTTCTGGCAGTAATGAGCACTCCCATCCAGTGTTGTTTCACACATCCATGCTCCAAGTGCAAGTTACTATATTTCGTGGCCCGCGTTTTTGCAGTTGCGCTCTGATTCTCACTGCTAGCTGGATGTCTGGGCTATTTCGCAGCGGTCTCAGCCCTCTGTCGCCGCCGCAATTTCTCTCCCTGGGTTATCTGGCTCCGCAACGGCAGCGGCACAAGCAGGTATCGGACAGCTTCACTTCCTCTGGTGCGGCCCTATCATCCCCGATCAGTCCTGCCGCCCGCAGCCGTCCCTTCGCTCCAGGCCGCCTCCACCTTCCCTCGCACAGAAGTTAACCAGCTTCTCTCTCCGCTGCAAGTCAGTCCTGCGCTCCGAGGATGATATTGCGGCGCACAGTATTCATTCCCCTCCTCGTTGGGACTCTTGTAGGGCAATATAATCAGTTCAGGATGAGGATAAAGTTTATTATTCCACTCGGTCTGGCAGTTGCCTTACTAGTGCGCGGCCATCATGGTCGTGCGCCACCTAGTGCCCCAGATTTCCACTTTAACCATGAAGAAATCCAATGTTTTGGACGAAACGCGTTGGCTGCTGTATATACAGCTGAACTTACTTGAATAAAGAGAAGACTTGAAACACATCTTTTGGAAACTGAATCCTCCTTCATGTACAATTACTGTGTGGTGCACCGGTTGGACTTTGTTTAGATTTGGATAGTCCTGTGAAGGACCGCACCTTGGCAGTGGTTGCTTGAACTGTGTGCACATTGCCAGATACATGGCTATTGCTTTTGATGTTAATACATTGTGGATATCATGTTAGGTGCAATCTTTGGTACAGGTTCCTCTGTCGTGCTTAGTGTTTAATTCTTAAAATAGCTCAATACTTTGTAGCCTTATACTGTACCCAAGTTCATTTTTTCTCCTCAGCCGCAAATTCTTCTATGTTCATTAAAGTTAAGCTTGTGCCGCTCCATCTGGCTGCCTTTCAGGACTGGATTACTGAAAAGATCTGAGCCAAGAATGCACCCCGTGATCCTCAGACTTCTTGGGGTTTCCCTATTGCCGGTATAATTAATCCAGTTAGGACAGTTGTACAGGTCAGGCTGAGACTGCCTGAGATATCAAAGAGCCAGTTTGACTTCTGTGATTGGTCCCTCAGACCTAGGAGTGACCTTCACTGTTTACACCAACACCACAAAGATGCAATGAATTGATAACATAGCCACTTCAATGTGAGCCTTTTAATTTGGGCCTCAAATCCTAAACCCATACTCCTTATGAAGGTAATAATATGATTTTATATAGCGCTTCAATTCAACATTTCTGCCATTTCTAAGCTTTTTAAACAAAACTGCTACTAATTTATGGCATTTGATTTATCATCCTCGGAAGGATAGAAGGCTGAGTTTGTCTTGGCAGGATTCAAACAATTGTTTGGTAGATGATTGCGGAGGGCCATGGCAAACATTAACCCACTGAGCCATCTTGTCAGATTGCTGTTAATCCCTCAACAGTGTATGCTGTGATCAGTTACAGAAACAGAAGTAAGACATTGTCACCCAGGGAGAGTGCCACTTGGCTTTACTTTTGCACACAGCTAAGCAATGACTTGCCCATTAGGAATTTTCTTAATAACCTGGTGTAATCCCAAGAATAGAAATTCAGGATAATTGGGGTCCAGATATGGGATTCCACTAATTAATTAGCTAACAACATAGGCCTTTGCTCAGCTACAGTTTAAATGTACGTTTATGTTTCATGTGTGACGGAATTTAGATGGTTAATTGATGAGTAACATCCACTTTAAATCACCATGGAACAAAGTTTTTTTCAAGGGTTAGGAACAGTGCTCCCTTGACCGTTAGTAGAGAAGCTCCACCCACACTGTAAGACACGCCCATGGTAAGCTGGAGGCTGGAGGGGGGGGGGGTAATCCCAGGAGTTGAAGGCAAGTCATTTAAACAGGTGGCATTCAGCAGTCCACGAGTTCCAACCCATTTGCCATTAATCTGGAAAATAGTAACATTATAGGCCATAGAATCCACAGGCATGTGGTATGAAGCGCTTCATAAAAAAAAGTTATTATTCTGCAATCTTCTTGCATCCGCTGCCACCTACAGCACAAGAAAGGGCATCACCATCATCAAAAGACTGCATGTGTAAGGTCAGAAAAAAATAGATTTGTTATGTTTGCTAAAGATGTGCCAGCATTAAAGCCCTATATGTTGATATGTACATACTCGAAGAGACTTCTGTCTCTTGGTTACTAATACTACCTAAGATGCCACTTTTGCTAGTGTCATGGGAAGCAAGGAAACACCAATCTTTTCTATTCATATGCCTTTCATGGATACCTTGAGCACACCACTGTTTCCTCTGTAGGGCCAGTTTCCAGTGGTGCCTGCCGCACAATGAAAGTGGGGGGAAGGATGGGACAGGGAATTAAGAGTAAAAATTATATTTTTTTTAACTAAGCTCTCGCTGCCCAGATGCTCACACCCACCTTAGTGCTTCACTCCCGGCAGTCTCTAGGAAAACACAGGCTCCCCCCCCAATCCAGACACTGCTCTCATGCTATGAGAGCAGCACCCAGGATTGGTCCGGGTGGCCTGGTCTGCCGCTCAGACAGTGCCTGGGAGCCTGCAGCTTTTCTCCAACCCAGCTCTGCAACATAGCTGAGTTGGAGAAATAAAACTGTGTATATCTGTTTAACCGGCCTAAGACGGCTAGCCAAACTGACATGCGCACTTCTAAGTGCCCACCACTCCTCCCTGTCCTGTCCCGGCCCGTCGCACATGCAGGCACAGCCCTTCACAGAAAAATAAAATGGTACTGTTGTTTTAATATCATTTTATTTTTCTGTGACTGACTCCGAGCATTGGGGCGATGCTCCTCCACAATTACGGAGGAGCTGCCCCGGGCGGTTTTATCGTGTAATCAGCACCTGTAGGTTAGGCTGCTGCTGCGGACATTTCTTTAAGGCATTGCACTGCGTACAGCACTTACACTATGAGAATTCTCTGACTTAGTGAATGAACTATAAACATCACATGGAATCAGGGAACAGTTTCTCTTTCAAAAACTCATTTAGGCTTTGCTAACATTTCCCCCACTTCCCTATTCATATTTGATGGCAAAAAATATTGCAAGATTGCCCTTACACCCCAAATTGTAATCCAGTTTTTCAGATCCGTAAACAGATGGCTCAGTACCTGGAATTTGTTCATGGAACATAATCTCTAGGAAACTCTTTACCAGAGGTCCTATTGCTGACCCAGAAAATATTGACACTAAATTAGAATGATTCCATATTGTGTTCAATTTATAGTTCATGGGATTTAATTAACAGGGCAAATATGGCACCAAATGCCAAGGAATGCATGTTTGATGACTGTGTAGTCCACTTTCTAGCAGAGCGACTTGACTGTTCAAACATCCCTAGAAAGCATCCTTAAATGTCTTCTTATAAACTTTACAAACCTTTACCATCTTGTTTCCCCATTACCACAGAGATATTAGGAAGGACAATTAGTGAAAGCCCTAAATGCAAATTAAAACTATCTGAAGGGCCCCCACGTTGTTCCAATGGTTGTCTTATAACTTCTTCATGTTTCAATGAGGTGTTGCCCTATACATGAGAACAATTTGGGTATGTGTCATTAAGAGAAACCTGTGAGAAGGTATAAACCAATGAAAAGATTTGAATGTTTTGGAAATGATGAACTGACTTAGATTTTAGGTTGAGGCCTGCTAGCCCACCAGGTAGCTGGAGACTTAACCCCCTTCAGAGGATGGCCAGCCATATTTAGATATTCCTGTCTGTCTGGCAGGGATCTCTGTGCCTACAGTGTGTCCAACGAAGCAGTGGATATACTGCGTGCCCAGCGGAATGCCATTTGGGTACCATGTACTTTGTGGCCAATTCAGCGTCATGTTTGTTTTTGTCAAGCAAACTCCCAGAATGGGGATTTGTTTGAAAAAAAGCAACAAATTAATATCCTTCACACAGAAAGAGTTTTCTCCATGTGTGCCCGGCCCATTTGTTTGTTTTACTTGCCCAGTCTATCATGCCTCCCATAGCAGGCTTCAGTAGTGGAAATCACTGGCCCCGGCATAAAAAGGGCTGCACTCCAACGATCCTTGCATGGCTTTTTTTTTAATGAATGAATGAAATGACTTGTATAGCGCATCGATTACCCGAAGGCATCTTGGTTCTATGAGACTAGGAGCATTGAATCCTCAGTTGCCATTTTACTGGATAAAGAGCAAAGTTTAAGCAATTTATTAAATACTGATAAGGGCATTGATTTCAGTGTGCGGCCACAAAAAACTTCTGCCACCCTAAGATGATCGTTTGAACAGTGGCACCACTTATTGCATAGCAGAGCAAGACAGAGATCCTGAATAAGGAGCCCTTGAGCAGATCCCAAGAGCGACTGCTGCAGTAGTCCAGTCTTACAAAGACCAATGCAATGACCACCTAATTTAAGAGATCGAAGGGAGTTCATTTTTCGATTTTTTTTTATCATTCTGAGTGCCTGAAAAGAAGATTAAGTGATCTTATTGATTTAATTGTATAATTCAGTTCATCATCGAGCAGCACCCCAAGGTTAATAACCTTCAGAACAGGTGCTGGTAATGAACCCAAATCGGATGCCCACCATGCAGGAGACCAGAAAGAAGTGTTATTTCTAAAGAGAATAAAGTCTGTCTTACCTGAATTAAGCTTTAGACAGCTGCAGTTCATCCATTTGCTTACTGCGCTCATACAATTCCTAAATAGATCACTTGAGTTGAAATCATTTTTTGAAATAGATACTACTATCTGAGTATCATCAGTAAACAATGCTAATGGTAGACCAAATGATTTTATGAGCGCCGCCAAGGGTGTTATATACAAATTGAAGACCATCGGGCTCAACAAAGATCCCTTCGGGACTCCACAGGGCGAAGAGTGGGGTTCTCGGTTAAATTCTCCTCAGGACACAGACTGAAGTCGCCCAGAGAGAAATGACTGCAGCAGTGCCAAGGAGGCTTGGCCGTCTCTTTCCAGCCTAGGATAATGGCAGAGGGTATCTATTCACTAAGTGTGACCTATCAAATTCTGACTTTTGTTTTTGTGAGTTCCAATTCACAATGTGCCACATTCTCTAGCATTGTAATATCTGTCCATTAAAAAGTACATTGTGAATTTGCACGCTGAGATGGCGGTCCACTTTGCTATAGAGCACATTACAGTGCTTAATTTGTAAAACAAAAACAAACAAAAAAATAGGCCAATGTCCGAAGCACTCCTCAAAAGATTGCAGCTGGCGCAATTATTCATCAGCGTGACGTATACCAAGGCTGGTAGTCTTAAATCATCTCAAACCTCTTTAATACCCTGCCCCTTTTTCCTGTTCTTGCAGGTTTCAGCTTTCTTTCTTTGTGACGGGTTTGCTGTCTTTTTCTTCCTCTGTCCTTTGATCTTTGTATTTTTCCCTCTCTTGCAATGTCCAAATATCTGATATGGAGAAATAAGTGACAATCTCCAAAAATAAGCGTCAGTGCCTCCCACTGAGAACCACCGGCTCAAATTAAGCACTGGAGTGCAATATAGTGCACAGCCGAAACCCACCCTATTATTATTAATGAGGTGGGTGGTTTGCGCCTCACTGGGAATATTCTGGCAGTGCAGTGAAAAGTGATGCAACTCTGTACTATTTATTTATTTATACTAAAGCTAGGGATGCTCACAGCCGAACACACAGATGCTCACAGTGGGCAGCCTCGCCATGAATCAGGACTAAGATCTTGTGTGAGGCTTTTAAATCGTACACGCCTGCCTCCAGGCAAAAAACAAACAACCATAGAGTCGCTGACCAACCTGGTTATGTGCCTCAGGCAAAAAGAATGTTTTCTGACAACTTGCTATTAATACAGATTTTAACATTTAGTTGATGTTATGTTATTTTACGTTACATTATGTTATTTTATGTTATGTTACGTTATGTTATGCAGATTTGCAGAGCGCACTATAACCCGGGAGAATATACTGGCGCAAGAGAATCCTACGACTCCTGTCATATCTCATATTGAGAAATTCCTTCTCAGCCTATAAATATAAGAATGCTTAAAGTTGCTGTTCCCCAGTCTTAGCAATGTTAGTTAACAAAAAGGCGTTGTTTTTAAGGACAGTACTCTTGAGTCCGACTAAATCTGGGTTGCTCTGTTGCAGGATTATGATCACTGAGGGTTGTCAGTCGATCTGCCAAGATTTTTTGTGAAGATTTTGGTAATTGCTTTTAGGTCTGGCTTTATATCGCACCTTCAAGACTTACTGTGTACAATATGCATAGAGTGGCCTTTGGGTCTGTGCCCTTCAACCACTCGGTTCTATTTTGAGATAGTGTTAATCAGCACCTTGGCTAACCACAAAAAAAGTATACACCTTACTGCATGCGGTTAGGTGTTAGGTGTATCATTCCACTTCCTGGTGACAGTGGCGTGGCAAGGGGGATGGCAATCCCCAGCCCCCCACCCCTGCTTTTCAATTCAGGACTGGCTGCCAAAGGGCTGGCTACGCCACTGCCTGGTGAGCTGTTCCACTGCAGTTGCCGAGGGACGGTTTTACGTCTGAAAAGTACATTGAATCACGATACATTTTGCCATTCTTATTTTCTTATCTCACATATGAAGTGTACACAAAAAAATCTTTTGTGTTAGTTTTCTTTCACTGGAAGACACTTCGGTTCACTTTAATGAAAAACAAATCAACTTCCAGTTATGGCAAAGGTCTGAATCTCTAATAGTCTTTATTAGTAGACCAACCCTTTAGCATTCCCTATCGACTACATTCAACGCACATAGCGGCTTCTGCACTCAGGCACACTGAAAAGATTCAGCCTGCCTGACACCCCTCTACTACTGTCACCAGGGCGCTGTTGAAATACAAATTCAGCACACTAGGCGAGTTGTGCGAAGCCAATAGTTCTGGCTTGAACTGAATGTGCAAGCCAAACTTACTACCTTGTTCATAGTTAGCTGTTTGCTTCTGCAAACATGTTCTTGCTCATTTTTTAGAAAGGTGTTACATTTACCACATGTTAAATAGCCGGTATCTCTTACTACACTGCCTCACAATTTCAGAATTGCACATGCAAGACATAGGATATAATATTTACATTATTCTGCCAGAATCCCTTACTGCACGATAGCTTTTGAATTTAGCATACTTCACATTACTTTTAAGTATTATTCATGTGTAGAAACACCTGACAATGATGCTCATCCCTCTTCCTAGCATGTGGCTACAGACCGCTTTTGCTGTTTGCTGCCGGGGCTAATGGCATCCACCAGCTACAGAGGGAACTGGCATATCATGGATGGCCACTTGTTTGCCCACGGTGCTATTAACATAACATCATGGTTTTCTCATGACATCAAGTAGAGCATGCATGGAATGCATGGTCTAATGGTGGCAGAGCGGCTTACTCTGTATTACAGAATGGAAAACGGAGGTGTTGCATTTGCTAATGCTTGTTTTTTTAATTAGATTCCTACCAGTTTGTGTGTGTGTGTGACTGTCACTTCGGGAGAGTAACTGACAGGCAGTGCAGGGCACTCTGTCATTTTTAGGAAAGAGCCTTGTGTGGTTGACTGAGTGAATCCCAAGTGCCCTTCTTTCCACAATTGGATGTGCAGCTCCTGCCTGAGGGACCCACTCTACGACTTAGCCAAGCGGCCATTACTGCAAATGCGTGCCTTGGTCAGGGCTACAAGTACTAGTAACATATGTGCATAGTTGACGCAGACCCCTCCTTTCGATGACTTTTGACTGAATCGCATCTTAGTCATAGATAGAAGAGTGATATTATTGCAAAGCAAGGGAGCAGCCGGAAAATGAAAATACCACCACTTTGAACCAACGTTCTGATGGCACAGCACAAGTGAGTCCAAGCCTTCCTACAAAAGGTCCCTTTTGTCTTCCATCCAAACACCATTTTGCCCTTCCTTCCATCCACTGATATCCACTATATCACCTTTACATTGTCATCAATTTGTTCAATAATGTTCCGGAAGAAGAGTGGATAATAATGTTCCGGAAGAAGAGTGGATAACATTTTTTAGCACGCAGTATGCGGACTCAAATCAGTTTGCATGTAGCGCTGATATAAATTATACCCATTTTAAAGATAATTTCTTCAGTCCACAAGAGATCCTGGGGGCTTTGAGTACTGCAAATAGTGGCCGTGCACCAGGTATGGGGTGTTCCCGTCGATGTCTTTATTAATGATAAGGAGCGGTGGTGTAGGTACATCAGTCTCCTTATTAACAGCATTGGAAGGGGTGCTGAAGTACCGGCATCTTGGCAGGGTGCTGTAATCATACCAGTGTTCAAGAAAGGAAACCGCTCCAAGCCCGGCAATTATAGGCCGATCAGCCTTATTGACACTATACAAAAAACAATAGGGCGTGTGATCGTGAACAGGCTCCTGGATTGGGCTGAGGACAATGATGCTTTGTCACCATTCCAAGCGGGTTTCCGCAGGTCGACAAGCACTGTGGACCAGGTTTTCCGTTTTAATTTACTGCAATGGAAGACTGTGGTGCTGGGCGGAGGCAGCCTGGACGCGGCTTTTGTCGACCTGCGGGCTGCCTTCAACCTAGTTCGGCGGTTGAAGCTGTGGTCTGTCCTCAGGAACTTGGATGTCCCTGATGATTTACTGACTCTAATAATGAGGCTCCATGAATCAACATTTGCTAGAATTCAATGGGGGGGTCAGGGCATGGAGACAGCGGACTTCCCGGTAGAGCGGGGAGTCCGGCAAGGTTGCTCAATGGCCCCTACTCTCTTTACACTGTTTATAAATGGTGTCGTATCACCCATGGTATCGGCAGAATTGGATGCCCCTTCATTAGCCAATATTAAAATCCCAATACTAATGTTCGCTGACGATACGCTTATCTTATCAAAAACCCCAAGTGGTCTGCAGCGAGCATTAGCTATTTTTGATTTATTTTGCAGCGAACATGGTTTGGAGGTTAATGTGACAAAAACGAAACTAATGACTTTTAACCCCCATCCGAGTTTTAAATCTAAAATTATTATGAATGGACGACCCTTAGAAGTGGTGAATACTTTCACTTATTTAGGATTTCACATCTCAAACAAGAATTCTTGGAGTAATCATATAGATATAGCTTCATTGAGGCAAGGGCAACTATCAGGTGCCATTAGTTCAGAGCACAGAAAGTCTCTGACGAAACCTGTTAAGCCTGCTTCGCAGGTATATGAGGCAAAAGCTCTTGGCTCTGCACTTTATGGTGCCGAGTTATGGGGCTTTGAGAAGGTGGCTGCCTTACAAATTTCGGAAAACAAGTTTTTCCGTTCGATAACTGGTGTCCCGAAAAGCACTCCATTACTGCCCCTGAGGTATGACTTGGGTAGAAAATCGGTTACTGACCTGGTCAGACTATACCAATCTTGTATTGGAGGAGGCTCTGGACCACGCCTGAGCTTTCACACTATGCCGAGGGTTTTTTAGATATTATTAGAGCGGATACATTTCATAAAAACAGGTGGCTTAACTCCCTGAAAGTAACTCTGAATGACCTTGGAATGGGTTTGCTTTGGTCAGATCCAGCTGGATCAGTCTTCCCTACTAAAAGAGTCTTAAAAGAAATCTATTGGGAAAAGGTAGCTTCCCGGGGCTGGTCCAGCACTAGTTTAGGTTCTATGACTGAAGGATTTTTAGAGGCTAAACTGTATACTTCCTTGGAATCTTATTGGGACTGTATAACAAGGCCTTGTGACCGTAAACTCCTATTCCAATTGAGAGCAGGTTCATTGCCTCTTTGTTCTTTAACTGCTAAATGGGAAGGTGGCGTAAATGTTAGCTGTCCTGCTTGTGGCTCCGCTAATGAAACTAAGGGTCACTTTTTGTTTGCTTGCGCTGCTTATTAGGATCCCAGACGCGTATAGTTAAAACCGATGTGTAAGAATCTAGGGGCTACCAGTAGTTTAATGCTTTGCGTATTCTATGCACTACTAGTGAGATGTGGATATTGATAGCAACTGCAAAATATCTTGGATGGGCATGGTTGATCAGACAGAGACTGCTAGTCTCTTGACTATTCTCTGTCTGATATACTCTGTGATTAAACTGGACAGAGACTGCTAGTCATTTGACTATTCTCTGTCTAGGTGAACCACCTGTTTACACCCATCCATGATATTTTTCTTTTTAGGAAACTGTAATACCTAACTCTTTTTAAAAAATTTTAACAGGTCAATTTTAATATGATATTTTTAAATCTTGAATTGAAAATTGAGTCATGAATTGTAAATAATATGCTTTTTTATCTGTTTTTTACTGTAATTGATTGTTAATTGATTTGTATTTTTAAATTGTCTCTGCTTTTATGAGTGAATTCTCGAATAAAGCATATTTGACTTGACTTGAAATTCGTTCTGTCATCCATTGTTCAATTTTTCCTCATTCCATCCATCTATCCTTTCACACACCTGTCTTTGCATCCATCCTTTGACTTGATCATCCACCCCTCCAGTCCTCCATCCATCCATCCACACTCTTAGGTTTCCCTTTACACTGCCATCCTTTCATCTGTCTATCCACATATCCATTCACTCATCCATTCACCCTCTCAACCATCTACACACTCATCCAGCCAATCTTCTTATAACCCTTCCTAGATTTTGTCACCCTTCCTTCCATCCGGGCTACCCTCGCGAATGCGCTTTAAAAATGCACATAATATAGAATTCAATATTTCTTCCTTCTTTCCCATTTCGATCTATCCATCTATAGTTCTTCCTTGCTCCCACTTGATCTCCTTTTAACACCGGTAATTATGGGCTTCTGTCTGCTGAGCTGCAGACAGAAGAGGCCAGAAAGACCCAGAAATAGCTCGTGGCCTGGATCCTTGCCGACCTCAACAGGATACATTTATTTCTGGGAGTTGCAAAGCAAATACAATTGCCAGAAGTGTTGTCTATACATAGGGTGAGAGTCCATCATGTAACGAATGGGCGTATTGGATACCTGTGGTTTGAAGTCATGCTATCACTGGCTCAACTATGAAATCCAGGATACACTCAGTCTTTCTTCATGGTCAATTTAGTGGTCGCTTCAGGCCTTCAGTTTGGGCTGCCCATTCTAGCTCATTTTGGTCGCTTTAACAAATATTTTCGGAGTACCAGAAGCTTCAAGGTTCCCTATGGTTTTAAGGGTGACTGCTCTGTGTGCTGTAGACCCTCCTTGCATATGGCCAAATAAAAATGAGCTGGTAATACCGCACCTGCTACTAGCTATACCTCTCCTCTGCAATTACAAGTCCGTCTGCGATTGATACCAGTAACGTGGGGAAATCTGCACTACAAAATGGATTGTCTACTGTTAATTGTGTTTGCCGGAGACACAGTCCTCCAGTGGGAACATGGATCACGTGTCCTCGGTAATAATGAATATAACCTCTTCTGATTGATTGACCATAGGGTCGGTAGGCATAGTTTCATATTACTGGATGTAGTGTTCCGAAATTAGGCAACATTTCAAAGCAGTACTCGTGTGTACATGCCAGACTGGTTTTTGTCTTTGTGCCTGTGTGTGGCTGTGTGTCGACAGTGTGTGCGTGTGTCCTTTGGTGTGTGCGTATAATCTTCTCATAATTGTGCGCCTGTCTGTGTATATTTGTCTGTGTTCCTGTATTTATGGAGCAGGGGTGATTGCTTTGTCGGAATGCCGGTGCGTGCTATGTATGTGGCTGTGAGGGATTAAGTGTCAGCGAGGCGATTTAGCACGCAAGAACGCCAGACCTTTATGAATGATGTTACAAGACACATATTTTATAATTTTGAGCTACCATATTACACGAGAATATGTTTAATAGGTATTGAGAAAGGGGATTCTTGCCTGACAATCTGCTTAATGGATGATAAACTGATAACTCTTCTTCATCCTTCTGTAAAGCGCATGATTTGTGACAGCAGCGCAAGATCTGTCCCAGTGATGTTTTGTAACAGAATCCTATGTCTGACCTTTGACAGCATATTTCCTTTGCAATGGCGCCCCTCTGTGGCGCGGAATAGTAATTTAGTCTGCCTGAAAGTTGTGCTTTCGAAGTTTTTTACACATAACAAAACTTTCCAATGTAGATTTATAACAGTGCACTGGCATGTAGCTGGACGGTGATACTTTTCGTTCTAACACCCATCTTTCATATCCTTTCTATCTACAGCACATTTACATTGTTGTGCAGGGTTCCAGGCTGCTCCTCCCCTTGTGGTTTTCAGCAATTTGTGTAAAATAGTCTGAAGTTAGAACTTGTCCATGGCTAACGTAAAAGCGTTCAAAAAATAAATGTGTAGTTATTTTCTGTAGAATTATGGCTGGAGCGTTGATTTCATGACACACCAGGTGCAGTGGCACAGAATCCCAGAGTCGTGATGGACTCACAGAACCCTGATTATTGTCTTATTTAATAGTTCAGACAGCAGTCAGTGGACCCTTTTCCTTCCTTGGACTAGGATCCATGACACACTGGATATGGCACTGAAATGTGCTAACAATAATA
The DNA here is from genome assembly GCF_964263255.1 of Lissotriton vulgaris. Classification (NCBI taxonomy): domain Eukaryota; kingdom Metazoa; phylum Chordata; class Amphibia; order Caudata; family Salamandridae; genus Lissotriton; species Lissotriton vulgaris. The sequence goes on from NC_141689.1 coordinate 1,415,461,938, forward strand.
GCAAATCAAATGTTTTGATATGGGAGAAAAACAAGGCAGAAAACAAACGAATTGTAGGGTTTACGTCTCTATGGAGAAAATGGCCGCCGTAACAAGCTCGTATAGCTTATTCACGTTTAGATTACAAAGCGACAGCGTTTTGCTCACTAGTGCGCACATTAGTGAGTCCTTAGTTTATGAAGGCGGCTGCAGGTGTTAAGCACCAACACTCATTTTTGTGGACCAGGATTTATTGGTTTTTATCAGACTGTGACCCAGAGCAAAATTGAGAAAAGTAGAAATGATACACAGAAGGGAAAAGAGAAAACATCGATCAAAGCAGAAAACATGGATAGAAAAGAACTTGCAAGAAAAAGCTAAAGAGACAGTAAGTGTAGGGTGGTGTAAGAAAGAGGGTTGAGGTGATTTGATCGGCGTTAACACCGGAATTCTGTAGCATCAGAGGCGGGCTCATAAGAAAAACTTTAGGCCTCTGCATTTTTTTGCACTTTAAGAAACGAAAATAGTAAACTATTAGCAGCATTGGCTCTGCCTAACATCTCACAGCTTTGGATCCTCATAGATTCTCTGTAATGGTCAGCGTGGAAGACATTTCGTAAAGGGTGTAAGAAGAATGGCGTTGCCATTGACTAATGGGACATTTCAGTCTTGGCAGGTGCAGAAAATGCTGTTTATCGCACCCGATTAGTGTAAAGCAAATCCATGCCATGCTCATTTCATATTAAACCCTCCGAAAGCAGCACCATAAAGGGACAAGAAACATTTATGTAGATCAAGGGAAGGAACACTTGTCTGAAGAGGGAGGCAGAGTCAAGTTGAGTCAATTTCGGCACATTACCAGTCCTTCTCCAGTAACAACTAGGATTGTCAGGATAGTAAGATGTTCTGACTTTCTTCCGAACTGACGTCTTTTCATGTTTCTAGCCTTCCCCTATCTCTATTGCACTCGGCCTTGGTTGTCCTCCTCCCAAGAAGCCCCACATGTGGGGCGTCCAAAGGGGGTAAAGTTTTAACTGTGGAAAAAGTTTAACAGTCCCGCCTTCTGTTGTGTTGACCAACAAAAACAAGTGTAGCAAATAAGTTTAGAGGGGAGGGCTCCGACATACAAAAGATGGTGGCGTCTACAGTCGTGACAATAAATGTCATGAAAGACGTAAAAGAGAGTACATGAGATATAAAAAAAAGGCTATGGTAGCAGCACACACAGATGTGGCTATCAAAGCATGAAATCTGCCATGAATTTCATTAGCTAAAAATAAGACATAAAATCAGTGTGAGATAATTCACAGTCTTAAGCAATTAGCAACAACGTGCACTGTTGTGGAAGCAATGGAAGCTCATAGTAGCTGATGAAAAATTTGCATGGCAACACCCCTTGCAGTGATCATTGCAAGTAGTTCATACAATAAAGAAAGTCCTGAAATGACTAAACCCTAGTGCATAATCATAATCATTTCCAAGAAATAATCAGAACTGGGAACCAGCATTTCATACATTTGAGGACAGAAAAAAACAGTGAGACCAATTCACCAAAAAGTTGTTTATCGACACTGGTAGAAATATCCTACATGCAGGTGCGGATTTACCAGTTATTGACATTAACGCACATTCTCAGTAATACACCCGGAAAGCCGCGCCAGGCGCATTACTTGGAATATTAGGTGATAGATTAACCTGGATTCCTATTCTCACTGTGCTTAATTATACACAGCATAGAACCACGCCCACGTGGAATGGTTCCTGCTATGCAAATGCAAGTCCCTTGCTTTTATTTTCCTCCAGAGGGAAAACCTTTTTGCCCCTGGAAAAAGCTCTTCCTAGAATCCCGGCCTAAACTGAAGTTGATCCGTTCAATTTCCGAACATAGGAAGGAAGTTTCCCCAGCCTTTGGTTGGAGGACACCTCTCACCTATCCCAGTTTGGGAATGGGCTCAAACATGCACGTGTGTGGGTGTTCCCCATCCTACAAGGCTTCCGCTTCCCAACCCTGCATGAGCTTTACTACACAGCACTGTTTCCTGCACTCGTGGCAGAGAAATCTGCAATAGTAAACCCACTGCGCCTACCAGGGGTTGTTTGTGAATTCCTGCAAGGAGTAAATATAGGCATTGTCAGTCATAAGTGTATGTTTACAGCCTTAAAGGTCTTTTTGAGTTTCCCCCATAGTTGCAGGAAGCACTGGCTTGATGAATAAAAGGCCAAGACTTATAATAACAAGAGCATTCATAGATATGGAAAAGGCCTGCGGTCACCCACCGGACAATGACCTGCTCAAAATCCTGTGGGTCTTAGGTCGGAGCAATACACATATAGAGAAGACCAGATGTTAACGTACACAAACCTTATCGATCATGATAGAAACGAACCCACTACAGCCACTACTTCCAAGGCATTCAACATCCTTTATCCGAGCAGCCCCCACTGTATAGAGCGTTACACATAGAAGACCTTCACATGGTAGTAGCCATAGCTATAAATGATGAAGTCTGATCTGTCTGCCAATACAGCACCACTGAAATAAGTAAACAAATGTATTTACTCCATACGTTATCTATGCATTCATTTTTTGTAACATGCACGAGCAGCATTTTACTATCAAACACTACTTTTAAAGACAGCTCCAGTAATGACCGGTATATGGCATCTTTACTTCTCTATTTAAAACAACATCACACAAACATCGTTATCATAGCAAATGTTTGATGATTTCATGAAAGAATATAGAAAAATATGCACATTTATTATGGAAAATGTATGAACAAGGGCAGTATGCTCTTACAAGTTCAAATTAGTTTTCCAAATAGAGTAAAAAATGGTTTCTACTATTTGTTACTGTACGTCGGTTCACCATTCCTTTGTGTGCACTTACTCATGAGCCCAAAGCTAGTGGTAGTGCTGTCATCCACTAAGTGGTGAACTCATTGAGCCCTCAGTACCCTAATCTATAGTGGCAGACAGGTTCCCATCAATGCAAGCCTCTCCCTCACTATCAGTGCAAGTACCATCACTCATTCTTAGTGCTGGTGTCCCGCTTCACCAGGAACTGATTCAACAGTAACGCCTACATCACCATCCTTCTGAGTATCCCTGCTCAACATCGTCTCCAGCGCCTCAATTCACTATCAATACCAGCAGACATGGTCCATGCTCAGATAACGCCCTGTGCGGAAAGAGATCATGGTACCAATGCTGTCGGTGAATAAAATGAGGCAGCGGGATGGGGGGAGGGGGTCGGCTGATGGTTTCATGACCTTAATGCAGACATTGCTTTGCTCCCCTCTGATGATTGGGACTCTGGGCCCAGGCCTGAGTTCACCAGTGACAATAACTGGCCACAGTTGCATCAATGGAAGCTGTCCAATCACCATCAGTGAGAGGCTTTTCTTTTCCTATCAGTGTCAGGGATCCTGTATATCCTAAGTGTGAGCATCCCTGATCACCAGTAGCTTCATGTCCCCAAAACATTGTTAGTGTAAATGTCCTCCACACTACCAAATCTTTAATAGCCAACAACGTAACCCGCCATTTTCAACTTCCAACCTTCTCATTGAAGACCTTTCACAATCTGTGTGCACAGTGAACAGCAATTCTACAAACCCACAGTGTCCATCCTTACCTAAATGGCAATCGCCATCAGAGTACTGCCCGACTCACCATTGTTACTAAATGTCTAAACTTACAATCAGTGTCTCCATTCACCTACACACTTCATGGTCCTTTTTAACATGGTTCTAAGTGCATCCGCTCACCGTGAGTACTTATGTCCCCACTGAGCCTCACTAGGGGCCAGACAATGTCACATTTCTAGGATGCCAGCTGGGTTGCAGCAAAGTGCCCTTTGCTGCAGCTGGGATCTGTTGTGTTCTTCTGTGTGGGAGTGACTGCCCTAGGGGTAGCAATCTGGGACCTACACTCCGGGGCATCTGAGTCTAACTAGGCCTGACACGTGGCCCTAGAAATAACTGAGTCGGACACTAGGAATAACTTGGTGGCTCGGTCTGCGCGCATCTGAATGCGTACGTGCGTGCGAGACCTCTCTTTATTATAGGGAGTCACATGACTTTAACGCCGCACGCTCCTGGCATCGGGGGGTGCCTCATCCAGGAACATAACATTCCTCCTAAAACAAGGAAAAACAAACATAGCAACCAACATCAACAATGTCCTCAAACAGTCTTATCTAATGTCTCTATATAGATGCCTTCAACTTCCACGCATCACTGCGACATCATAACACCGGCTCATAGGCACTGCATTCACATGAACATTGCTTGGAACAGTCTTACGTGAAATAGTCGCGTAGCCGGCAGGAGGGGGTGGGGTTGTTTCTCAGCCGGTGTTGCAATCCTCTTTGGCTCAGCATTTCTGTTCCGGCGCCTGGGACTGTTCCTGGCGCCTCTCTGTCGGCCCCATCCGGATCTGGCACCTCCTCGAGGGCCTCAGAATCTCCTCCCACCTGTTCGCTCTCAGCTCTCAGATTGCTACTTTGTGTGACCTCGTGGCTGGGTGTTAGTTCTGAGCATGGTGGATTAGTTGCAGTTTCAGTTCTGTCGACACTCCGCAGAGGGCGTGATTCTGTGGTCTCTGGATGGAAGTGTTTGAAATGAGATATGTTGCGAGTTACTGTCTCTCGTCCTCGAACCACAGTGAGGCGGGTACCTTTTACTCCAATCACTCGCCACGGCCCTTTCTCATAGTTGAGCCTAAACTTGCCGCTTGTTACCCTGTTGCGAAGAAGCACCACATCTCCTCGGTTGAACCGGGTCACCACCGCCCTTCTTTTCTGGCTGATCTTGGCGAACATGGTCTTTCTTTTCTTTGCGATGACCTCCTCATTTGCCTCCTTGGGTGACCACTGGGGGTGATGAGGAATGGAGTCGGTCACCACCCGTCCCATGAGGAGATGGGCCGGACTATCCCCGTAGTGGAGTGTGGGGTCTGTCGATAGCTTCTGAGAAATGTGAAGATGGCCATCTCCACTGACTGTCCTTTATCATGGGCGATGCAAATTACTTTGTTCAGGGTCCTCATAAACCTCTCGGCCTCTCCATTGGCTTGAGGCCAGCAGGGTGTTATGCGTCTGTGGCGGGTTCCGAGAGATGATAGATAGGTGGCCAGGTCTTGCCCTTGAAATGGGGGTCCATTGTCTGGGCGGAGCTCCCGCATAGCCCCATGAGTGGCAACGATTTTCTCCATCTTAGGGATCACACATTCAGCACTTGTGCTTGCTACTATCTCTACTTCCGGGTATTTGGAGTGGTTGTCGATCATCACCAGCGTGTGTCTTCCATCTGGGAGGCTGCCAAAGTCCATGCTGACCCTCTCCCACGGTCTTTGGGGTCGGGGCTCCACTATGATCGGGGCTTCCCGAGGAGCATCCCCTGTGACTTGACAGGCAGTGCATGACCTCACTATTTTCTCTACCATGTCGTCCATGAGGGGGAACCATACTTTTGTCCGTAACCGGGCTTTGGTCTTGACCATCCCCTGGTGGCCCACGTGTGCCAGTTGTATTACCTGATCAGTAAGGGCTGTGGGTATTACCAGGCGATGCCCTCGTAACAGACACCCTGCATCGTCCTCATTGAGTTCTTCCCTGACATGGTGCAGACTCTCCATGATCCTTTGAGCCTCAGGGGTGAGTACCTTCCAACTCTCCTTGGCTTTGTGCCAGTTCGCCGTTCGGAGGATCTCCTTGGCCCTCTGTAGACAGGCGTCTTGTGCTGTGGCGGTCACAACGTCTTCTAGGGAGAGGGGACGCGGGCATGACCGCGCGACTACCCATTTCACATACGCCTCCGTCTCTTCGGCCTCATCCATTTCCTCTAGGGTGGCTGGCCTGGGATGGCGCGAGAGATAGTCTGCCGGGTTCTTTGCCCCAGGCTGGTACTCGATGTTGCAGTTATATTCCTGCAGTTGCAGCAGCCACTTTTCGATGCGCGGGGGCGGCTTTGATGAGGTCCCTGAGAACAGGGCCACGAGCGGTTTATGGTCAGTGACCACTGTGAACCGCTTGCCGTAGACATATAGGTGGAAATGCCGGCACCCCCAGTGTATTGCAATAGCTTCCTTCTCAATTTGTGAGTACCTCTGTTCTGTGTCAGTAAGAGATCTACTTGCAAAGGCAACTGGAGTCCAATCAATTTCATCCCTCGGCCTTTGCATCAGGACGGCTCCTAGCCCCGCCGGTCCGGCATCCACCGCTATGAGGGTGACATTTCGAGGGTCAAAGAACGCCAGCGTGGTGTTGCTGGAGAGGGAGGCCTTGATGTCTTGGAAGGCTTTCTCCTGCTCCGGTCCCCAGGCCCACGGGGTAGAGTCCTTGGTGAGGTCACGCAGTGGAAGAGTTAGGTTGGCCAGATCTTTGATGAATCGGCCGCAATAGTTCACCATGCCAAGAAAGCTCCTGACCTCTGTGACTGTCGTGGGTGGTGGTGCATCTTTGATGTCCTTTACTTTGTCGGGATCCGGGTGAACACCATCGGCCGAGAAGACATATCCGAAGAACCCTATTTTGGTTCTTAGGAATTCGCACTTTTCCTGATGAAGTGTCAGCCCTGCATTTCGGAGCCTGCGAAATACTTGCGACAGGCGGTGATTATGTTCTGTGATGGTGCGGGCGTGTACCATTATGTCGTCGCTGACATTTATCACCCCAGGTATGTCAGCGATCAGTTCCTGGATGACGTTTTGGAACACCTCCGCTGCACTGGAAACCCCGAAGCTGAGCCAGGTGTACCTGCGAAGCCCAATGTGTGTGGAGAAAGTAGTAATGTTTCGTGACTCTTTGTCTAACACCAGCTGGTGGTATCCCGATCGTAGGTCTAGCTTTGAGAACCAGCAGGCCCCAGCCATTTCCCCGATGAGATCATCAATTGTGGGGGTGATGTGACGCTCCCGCTTGATGGCTGCATTGGGGAGGCGCATATCCACGTAGATCCTGACCGCCCCGGGCTGTTTCGGTTTCCGGGTGACTACGATGGGCGACACCCAGGGGGTGGGGCCAGAGACCTTCTCGATGATGCCAGCCGCTTCCAGTTTGTGGAGTTCCTCTTCCACTAGCGGTCGAAGGTGGAATGCAATGCGACGGTGTCGCAGGGCTACTGGCTGCACAGTGGGGTCTACGTGTAGATGTATCTCACGGCCCTTGAAACGTCCGATGCCCTCAAAAAGGTCCGGAAAGTCCATGAGTAGTTGTTGTACTGATTCTTCGTGGACTCCAAAGGCGAAAGTGACTATGCCTAGGTCTTCGGCCGTTCTGCAGCTTAGTAGCATGCCTTGTCCTTCTTCCGATACAAAGATGTTTGCTCTGATGACTTTGTCCCCATGGCGGACTGCCACTCGAAACTTTCCCCGGATCCTGAGGGGAATGTCTTGTCCATATGTAAAGACAGTGATGGGAGTGGGGCTCAGGGCCGGAGGCTGGGTCATGTTTCTGTATAGTGAGGCGCTCATGAGATTTATGGACGCTCCCGTGTCCACTACCGCCATTATGTCCTGGTCCGCCACCTGGATTGAGCATTGAGGCAGTGTTCTGGTGCGACGAGTGGCGGTGCCGATCATGTGCACTTTGTGCACGGACCGCTCCTCCTCCTCGTCATCATCCATGTCACTATGGCTTGGATCCCCTTCCGTGACGGTCTGTATGGCCTGGCGGGGTTTGCGGAACCTCTTTGATCGGCATACTTTCTCAAAATGGTTCATATTGCCACATCCGGAACATCGTTTTCTCCGTGCTGGACATTCCGGCGCCGGGTGGCGCGGGCCTCCGCAGTATCCGCACGAGTGTCCAGATGCCCACCCTGGGTGGGTGCTGTTTTTTTATGCCACTTGGAGGGTGTTTGGACTTGCAGCTTGTTAAGAGGTTCCACCTTACCCGTGGCTTGCAGTGCGGCTTCCATGTGCGCTGCCCTGGCTTTGGAGAGCTCCTTCGTGCGGCCGAGAGTGATGATGTTGGCCACCGGATTTCCCGACTCTTCTAGTATTCTTTCTCTCAGCTTGGCAGAGCCGCAGCCCTGTATGATTTGTCCCCTGATTTCCTCCGTTATGTCTTGGAACCCACATGTTAGCGCCAGCTTTTTGAGTCTGGTGTGGTATGTGTCCAGCGATTCTTCCGGCAGTTGCCGTGCTTGTCGGAATACAAAACGTTCATAATCCTGATTTGCCATGGGTTCAAAGTGTGCATTTAGGGCATTGATCAGGGTGTGATGAGTCTTGGGGGTTGCCTCTGTGAGTGTCCGAGCAATGGAGTGAATGTCTTTGCCACCTAGGTGAAGCACCATGGCTCGCTTCTGTTCCTTGTGGACTTTCGTGGCTTCTAAGAAGACTAGGAGCCTGTCCACCCATTCCTTCCATTTCGGGGCGAGAGTCGAGGGCGCACCCTCCACCACAAACGGTTCAATGGGCGGAATGGTAGCCATCGCCCGGGACGCGCTTGATCAGGCCTCCGACTGGCCGGGGCGGCACCGGAGCCGGTGCGTGAAGGAGTTGGCTGAGGACCTTCTCCGTGCGCGGGGATGGTGGCACCCGCGATTAGGTCGGATCGTGGCCGCCGAGGACACCTCAGTGAGTCCGGGAAGGCGCGTGCGACCGGCGCACTTACCACGGGCGAGATGGGCCAGCCGCGGGACCGGCAGGTGCCGCGTCCACCCGAGTTGCTAGACGACGCCGGGCGCCTCCCTGATCGGCGGGCCAGGCGGACCGAAGCGCGCTTCACGCACGTGCCAAAGGGCCCGGTGTGGCGCTGGGTGGAGATCCCCTGCGGGAGTAGTTCGGCACACGGCCAATCGTGCCACTGTGCGCTGCAGGCCGACGCTGGGCAGCAAGGCTCACCTGTGATTTCCCAGGGGTGGAAGTCGTCTCTCCAGGCGCACCGTGCGGGGGCGTGCGACACCGCAAGGCACGATTACCACGAGCCACAGGCTAGGCTCGCAGCCACCTCACGAGAAAGTGGGCACACACACACCCCGAGCGAGGAGTCGGCAACCACCCTCGTCGCCAATTGTTGTGTTCTTCTGTGTGGGAGTGACTGCCCTAGGGGTAGCAATTTGGGACCTACACTCCGGGGCATCTGAGTCTAACTAGGCCTGACACGTGGCCCTAGAAATAACTGAGTCGGACATTAGGAATAACTTGGTGGCTCGGTCTGCGCACATCTGAATGCGTACGTGCGTGCGAGACCTCTCTTTATTCTAGGGAGTCACATGACTTTAACGCCGCACGCTCCTGGCGTCGGGGGCGTGCCTCATCCAGGAACATAACAGGATCTTCAGTTACTGTCCTTTACCTCAGTGGGGTGTGGGGTAGAGCCACACACAATATTGCATTTTATCCACGGTGCCACTAATCCTTGAATTGACCTTAATCACTGCCCTCCCCCAACCATGCTGGCAACATCTGCCAGGAAATTTTGTTTTACAGATCCGCAAAGAAAGACACTTTCCTCACTGCAGTAAAGATTGACGCTTTTTCAGAAGGGCATCTCTGCTCTAAATCAGATGCTATAGTGCTGTGTAATCCAAAATACCACTGTAGTTTTGTGCCAAACTATATGAAAAATGTATACCTGATGTAAAGCATGGTCAGACTCAATGTGCATGATTGTTGGGTTAACATAAGCATTTAATTACTTATTTATTTATGTATTGTATTTATTTGTATATTTTATTTATGTATTCATTTCAGTAACACAGATGTCCATACTGTGGCATCCCTACTCAAGCTGTATCTCCGAGAACTGCCAGAACCAGTCATCCCGTTTGCGAAATATGAAGATTTTCTTTCCTGTGCTCAACTGCTCAGCAAGGAAGAGGAAACTGTGAGTCGGTGTAAATGCACGTTGGCGACATATTTGGTAGGATTGTAATGTGGGGGATGTCTTAAGAACTAATTTCTTGACGTTTCACATTTTCTGTTGTGTTTTCAGTACAATTCAGTTTTAGATACTTTGCTTAGGAGTCACACTATGAAGAATGGTACATGCTTTGATGAATAAGGAATGTCTTACAATCCTGGAATTTGCCTGGTGTAATTGCAGGAAAAGTTGCTGAAATTCCTCTAAAAATTGAAGTGCATGCCCAAAATGAACATGACCTAGCACACGTTCAGTGCGGTTACTGCCTCATCTGATGGCCTTGTGTTGCTGCTGAAGTTGTTGTTATAATTGTATCAGGTTCCTCGTAGGACTACGTTTCTATGGGCAAAACCAAGTGCCAGTACAATAGTATTTACGGCTACAACTGGGCCCAAAGCGGAGGAACCACCACTGTTGATACTGAGGGGTTCATACTTGCGTTCAGATGCATGGAGAGCGTGTCACAAGATGAAGGCGGGCTGGCAGGTGTCCCGCGTTTTGCTTTCAGGGTTAATCTGTGGGGCACCAGTGCAGTTATTTAACATCTGGCTTTGGTGCTACCTGGTTTCTATTCAAGGACATTAGAATCAGGAGCTTTAGGAGTGCTGTGGACCTATTGCAAACCTCTAGCAAAAGGTTTGCTGTGATCTTAGCTCTTCTCAACTTGGCTTAAGAATTTAATCCTCTGGATCTTCACCTCCAGCCTGTGTGTATAGCATTAGGTTGAGCAGGATGGCTTTGCTCATCCTTGCAACTGTCAGCACATTTGCTTTAAACAAATCGCCTCTGAAATGTGTTTTCTCTGGAAGCCTGCAGGCTCACCCAGTGCAGACCCAGAGATTCTTGCCATCTCTAGCCCCTTAGCAAGGTGCCTTTTCATCTCAAAGCTGTTTAAATCTGTGGCCCCTACCCATCACTCCTCCCACCTGGAAATGAACAGATTCCAAAGTGCCAATCAGTCGGGATTTCACCTGTAGAGTGCTGGTCAATCCTGGATCATAAGCATCAGGGATGATCACTTCAATCCATGGACAAGGGCCACATACGATAAGAAATCACTCAGACTCAAGAATTCGACACACTAAAAACACTCTGCCTTCTTAAGCCCTACACCCAACGAACATAGAATGAGTTGTCCTGAAGTGGTTCCAATCATTTCTGTTCTCTCATACCCTCCAGGCGAATCTCTTGTAAAACATGTCATTCTTCACTATAATTGAATGGAAGGTGCCTCAAAGCTCATATCTGTCACAATACTATCCATCTAATAAATGGTCCTGCTATGATATTACTGCTTAGCATCTACCAATCTGGCAACAATATGTTTTACGTTGGAATGCAAATCCAATTTAAATGACAAGAGGATGATAAAGGTTGCCAACCATTCAGGAACTGCCTGGATGTAATGCAATGTAATGTAAATGTGATTTGTAAAACACAAACTAATGCCCGAGGGCATCTTGGCGCTATCAGAGGCGATTATAGGTGCATATCATTTGTAAAAAAAGGGGCTACTTGCTGGGACTTGGTGTCTGCTAGTCTTGCGAGAAAAGCCACATTTTTAAAGCCTTTCTGAAGGAGAGTAAGGAGGGCGCAGCTTTTAATGTCAATGGTAGGCTGATCCAGAGCACTGCAGTGGTCCTGAAAAAGCTCTTGCCACCCCAAATGGTCCTCTTACATGAGGGGATCCATCAGGTTCATGGCAGAGCCAGAGTAAAGAGTCCTTCCTGGGGTATACCAACTAATCTTCTCCTTGAAGCGTAGAGCTTCCTGGCCATGCAATGCTTTATAGGTCTGGCATAAGGATTTGAACCAGCAGCGCTGTCTAATGGGTAGCCAGTGGAGTTTCCTAATGGCTTCTCTAGCAGATTCATATGTTGGAATTTTGAATGGGAAACGTGCAGCTGCATTTTGCAAAGTCTGGAGCCTTTACAGGGGACCTTTTGCAAAGTTAAGGCAAAGACTATTACAATAGTCAATCCTGTAAGAATCAGGGCGATGATCACAGTTTTTAAGAGTTCCGGGGGTAGACATTTTTTGATCTTTTTTACCAGCCTCAGGGAACTAAAGGAGGTGGCTGTAATTCTGTTCACCTGATCTTTCCGCTTCAGTTTGTTATCTAGAACAAAGCTGAGATTTTTTACTTTGTATGTGGATTCCGGGAGTGGGCCCAACTCAGGCAGCCACCAGGCCAGCATCCAGAAAGAAGGTTTGTTGCCAAAAATGATGACCTCAGTCTTTGTAGCTTTCAGTTTCAGACAACTATTGTCCATCCAGTTGCTAACTTTACTCATGCAGGTCTTAAATGCCAAGTTTGAGTCTGTTTCTGGTTTTGTTAATGACACCACAATTTGAGTGTCATCAGCGTACGATGCAAGGGAGAAACCAGAGTTCTTGATGAGTGTTGCCAGCGGTGTCATATAAAGATTGAAGAGTGTAGTGCTCAAGGCCGAGCCCTGAGGGACTAAGCATGGCAGGGAGAAAGTCCTTGATGAGATGTTGCCCATCAACAACTTTTGTTGTCGGTTGGTGAGGATGGATTGAAGGAGATCTAGGGCAGTATCCCAGATTTCTAGGTTTCTGCATATGGGCAACCAGACTCTCATGGTTGACTGTATCGAATGCCCCAGAGATGTCCAGCAGGGTCAGGGCTGTCGCCCCACCTCTTATTTAACTTTTCTCTGATTTCTTCCGTGGCTATTATCAAGGTGGATTCTGTACTCCGCTTTTCCTGAACTGGTGCTGTGTATCATCTAGAAGAGCGTTTTCTTCTAAATATTCAGAAAGTTGTACATTCAACACTTTCTCTGCCACTTTGGCAGCGAAGGGGAGCTTTGATACAGGGAGATAATTGTTAGGGTCCAGTGCATTTAGGCTGTCCTTTTTTTTAGCTGGGGCTGGACAGAGGCCAGTTTCCACTGTGAAGGGAAGATTCCCTCCGCAAATATGATTTGTGCCACCTGAACGGGGATCATGGGCATTATTTTAGGAAGACAGGGGTCTTGCAGGGCACCCGATTTGATTAATGGAATTAACTTAGTGGTTGTTCTATCGAAGGGGGCTTAAAAGAGGAATAACTTGCTTGAAATGATGCTTTGGTTGGAGGTTGGCAATCTGATTGGGTAGCAGTGCTACCTACATTAAGTTGATCGTAGATATTTGTAACCTTTTCTTGGAAAAAAATGGACACTGTGTCACAGAAATTTTGATCTCTTACTGCAGTGGTATGACTAGCAGGTACCACTTGGATCATGTACAACGATACATGCAATTATACTTTCTGTTTGTAGGCCTTTCTAAGATGTGGTCCTTAGTCTAGACACAGTAGATCCTTCCATAGTCTTTTCACTTTCCCTTTGAAGTGGCTATTGTCATTACATGCTTTACTCCCTTCCAGCCTGAAGGGACGCAGCTTAGAAATTCATCTTCAACTTCTATCTCTCATTCGTGTCACATGTTAACGCTGTCGTAAATTAGATCTGCAGAGAATTTCCACTCCTCTTTCTAAGCAAAGCTTGGCACCGCTCCGTGTGATACGATTGACCCACTTTTTAGGTCTTGCCCGCGTTACAGCGTGCAATCGCTGCTTCACCTTGGCAAGATGTATTGTTGTCACTTTCATGTCCGGCTTCTCAGGAAGCCGGCTTAGTGTCCGACCTGTCGGTATTGGGCCCCGCCCACCTGGACTGGAGATTTCTTCGCTCGCGCACGCTCGTGCTCGGCATCTCTCCCAGTCACGCTTGTTTATATATCCATTGCGCTTTCACTTAAGGTGAAAGTGCGATGCATATATAAACAAGTGGCAGACACGCGGTTTTGGGAAACAGCAGGATTCTGACCTGAACCATTTCCCTATAAACATTTCTTACATGGTTCATGCAGAGTTATCGGTCCCCTGACTCTTACCCCCACTCCCCAGGATCCCTTCGAGCAAAAAAATGCACTGGCTCATTCTCAGTGCTCTGTGATAATACATTCCTGGGGGGCTCAGTCATCCTGGCGACAGGACATTGCTGGCCACCCCTCTGGTGATGTAATGCAATGCTGGACCCGCATCACCTGCAAGGGAAGTGTGTTTGCAAGCAATAACAGAATGCGCAGCCTTCTTCAAACAAAATGGCAGCTCTAACGCCAGCTGCAATTTATATATGCTTCTCCTGAACGCGTCACTAAATTCTTTGCAACCCAGATGCGCTTTTTGCAGGGGGAAGAATGCCAAAACATATTTTTTGTGACTGAACAGACTAAAGAGTGAGTGCTTAGAGAGCGACAGACAGAACTGAGCTGTGCAGTCTGTGAAAGGCGCTTGCTCCACTGCCTGGCAATGGCCCCAGGTTGTACAACGTGTGTGCTGATAACATGCAGTAGGATGGTGTTTTGGTCATAATGGTAAAGTTGCGGACTGTTACTGCCACCTCTGGCACTGAATTGCCGGCTTTTCATGAGGCATTACAGCATTCTCGGCGCACGCGCCCGTTCTTTTCATCAGCATTCCCACCCCGACTCTGGCTTTTCATACATCACAACAGGGGCTTCGCAAACATTTGCAATGCAATAGGTCTCACATTTGCGAAACTTTCAGCTACTGGCATTGTAAATGACAAAGCTTTTATCTATGTGTTGATTTTAAAAACAGATAAATAAAAGGCATTGTCATTTACAATGCCAATAGCTTAAAACTTTGCAAATGGAAGACCTATTGCATTCTCTTTTTAACTGAATTGTATTTGTGGTTTTATTACTGTGCTTGTACATATTTTATTGCACTTTTATGGTCTCTCGACCGAAATAAAGTTATCAAATGGCATTGCAAATGCTTGTTTTAAACTGTAACCGGACATAGACGTACATGGGTCTCCCTGCAACAATGTTAGCATGAGTCTTAGGTAGGACCGGTGGGGCAAGGGTGGCAACTCTGAAAGTGTTGTCTTAACAGAAAATGAAGTAAATCGTGTTGATGAAAATATCTGCCCAGGTGAGGCTCCACTTTTTGAACTCCCTTTTGTTTTTCCTACTTCAGAAACCAGACAGCATGGATTTCAAAAGATATCTAAAACCCACATCTTCTGCTCCCCCTAGAGACTTCCATGGTCTGCAGTCAAAGGATGGTCACCCATCACATGTGCTTAACAGCTAGAGTGGTCAACCTCGAAGCTGGGGAACCGGGTCCGACCCTCGGCATTTGCTCAGCATCCTGTGATTCTTGGCAAATCACTCAATCTCCCCGTGCCTAACAAAATGAATGTGTCCGTCTGGAACGCAACTGGTGCTCATGTAAAGTGCTTTTATACCATCAGGACGAGTTTGCGCTATCTAAAACAAAACAAAATTTAAAAAAAATACCTTATTGCTCATCCTCTCATCCATCGCTAACAAAGCCTCACCTTGCCAACTTAAAGGAATATTTTTTCCGAAAGGATACATGACTTTTGAGATTGAAAATTCATTCGAAATTTTATTAAAAAAGACTGCTTCCATGAATCTGGCCACATATCTCATATTTTAAAACCATTGTTATCTGAAGGTCAGATTTTGAAAGTTTTTAAACATTCCTCCAACACATGCATAACCTTTTCGTATTATGAAGGTTTTCAAATTAACATCAAAGAAAATGCAACTTTGTTTTAATAGAGCCACCAGATTTATAGCTTTCTGTTTGATCTCATAATTTATGTACTTTTCAGCAGTTTGACCATCTCACTCCATGTCATTATGGCACTGTCTCCAGTTCTGAAATATTCAACAACAAGTCATTGTTTTCGGGTGTGTTAGTTTAATAGGTTTTGCGGAAGCATATCAAGACTGCATCACCCAGAATGCAGTAGGTCGTCACACGAAAGTTCAGAACTAAACTGTGTCCAATGTGATCTGATTTATTCCATAAAGAGCTTCATTCGATAATACCATTGCAATAAACAAAAGGATGATATCGTTACTCATCTTGAAAATTGTGCTACCCACCTGCGCCTTTTCATGCGAGCTGCTGGTGGAATGCATAGTTCATTTGGGATATCGATCACAAAGGCACTGATTGCTGTATGCTACCTCTAACGTCTTGGGTTTTTTGTGATCATAATTAGAAAAACCCTGTCCATATTATGATTTGAATTTTCGTGTCTTCTTTCCTTGCTAATGGGGCTGTCGTAAATAAAGGCAACCCCCATTGCAGACATTTTCTGCCTTGATTTAAAATTTTCGTCTAGAAATAGGGCTTATTTACAAGACCCTGCCAACGCCAATGCTTCACTTTTTCCCATATAAAAAGTGACGCACCAGCGATGCAAGCCCCATAGTTTTTAGTAATGCTGATGGCTCCAACCCTCTGCACATCCCTCCAATATTCAGTATACTGATCTCAGTGACAAACACACCTGAGTTTATTTTGTAATTAATGTATGGAGCTGGTTCATTCCCATCAAATCTACAATCAGAATCGTAATTATTTCAAGGTACTGGTCCTGATTTGGAAACTTTTGCTATGCGTGGGTGCAACTTACTTTAGTGGTACTCACAGCTTACTATTGAATTCCAGAAGTCAGTACAACATCTTTGTGGATGGGGCTCCATTGTTTATCGAAATGCTGAGTTCATTCACATCCTGCCAAGTAACCGGAGAGAATTTGACAATTTGTTCCTTAAATTGGTCTTGTCATGTAAGTGTCATGTTCAAGAAATAATAAGAATTACCTTTTTTCCCGCAGGGAGTAAAGGAATTTGTAAAGCAAGTGAAGAGTATACCACCAGTCAATTACAATCTACTGAAGTACATATGTCGGTACGTACAAAGGTTTATCAAAAGCAACTGTAAACCTGCAGAGGTAAAGGGGTGGTAGTTGGGATCACTGGAAAGAAGTTCTAAATGGTTTTCAATGTGATTCGTAACAGGTAATGATGTGTTTTTGCTTGAGAATTTCACCCTCTTACATTTATCAAAAATAAGTAAGTAGCATCTCGTGTCTCCTGAAGAAGGCCTTTTTATGTCAAACTTGTGGGTGAACCTTCAAGAGCCAGAGTTGAGTTATATACACACCACATTCTCATTCAAACTAATATAATCTTACCACAAGCATACAGTGTTATTTAAACTCCCACAATTTATTTTCATGTGAAAGGCAACACATCACTCCTGTATCAGGAATACTACATCACTACTCTCTTGTAATAATTTGAATAATGATATTATAAATTCCATGACTTTTATAGCAGAACAGAGTTTGAAGCTAGCTAAGACACTCTGAGAGAGTATGTTTTGTGGTCACCCGCATGAGCTCTCACTTTGATGAAAACAGGGAGAACAAGCAAACACCAGCCAACTCCAAATTAGCAAGAGTTTGTTCCCTCCCAACACACCAGCTCCCCTCACAAACTCTGACAGACAGGGGAAGAGAGTAGGCGAAGGACAAATAATGGAGGGCAATGAACCAGGAGTGTTAAACAAGTCCTTGGGAAGCAGTCATGGGGAGGGTGGCAGTGCTACACTATAGGAGGACATATAAACCCATTTGAAAAAGATGGCAGGAGAGAGGAGAAACCATGGGAGGTTAGAAGGCGAGGGGTGGAGCGAGTAAACTCACTAACTATTTACTTAACAAAACACGTCCAAAAAGGAAATACAAAAGCATTTGAAAAAGAAAAGGACAACGAGGGAGGAGAAACTAAAAAATGTATATAAGAAAGTGGAGGGGTCCCTTATCATACAGGAAATAAAATAATTCAATGTGGTTATCAAAATGTCTGGGAGTTCCAAGGCCTTAGAAAGGCAGTAGACCTACAGCCTTGAACATCTCAGCTGTCACAGAACTCATCAGTGATGTGATATTTCCATGCAGTGTTCTTTACTTAGCACCAGACTAATATAAAAAAATATGACACTGTCATGCAAGTGCTGAAAAGTAGGATATCAATAACAAAATATTTCATACAATTAGGACAGCACCTTAAATATCCTATGTCTGTTAATGAAATCCTTTGTGCGTTTTTCGCCAAAACGCTCGTTTTTTTCTAACCAACTGCATATTATTTTCATTTTAATTCAGGTTCCTAGATGAAGTCCAGTCCTATTCTGGTGTGAATAAAATGAGCGTTCAGAATTTGGCAACGGTGTTTGGTCCCAATATTCTGCGGCCCAAAGTGGAAGATCCTCTCACCATCATGGAGGGTAGGTAAAATGTGCCCTCTGCAAAAGGCATCAATGCCAGACCTCTTGAGACCCACTGACCAATTTCCATTAACTCACAGTTATCTTTAGGTGTTAAAGGCCTATTAGCCTCAATGAAATGGAGCTTTATTTGGAGACAATGCTAAATACCTCAAACCTGCTTAGTTTGGCATCATAGAATGGAGTTGATTTTTTGTGAATAATATTATAACAGTATTTAGAAATGCTATAAAGTTTCCTATGTCAGCCTGAAATATTTTTTATATCGAAATATAATTTTAAATGAATGTATAATCTTTGTGGAAGTCAATGTTGGTGTTATGATACATTAAAAACATTCCCTTTAAGCAACTTTTAGAAGGAAAGGCATGTCGTTTTTCTTGAATAATAAAAAACAAATAAGACCATTAGAGAAGTTTCATTTCCTCACTTTTTTAGAACTTTTTAGTCACTGCTCTTTGGTGCCATCGAGTATATTAGAACATGAATATAGAGCATGGCCATATGTGTTGTTAGAGACAACATAGCATGAAGTTGCTGCTGCAATGTTCATGAATAGAGTCTGATAAGCAATGCTCAGTTTGAGCTGGTGGTTTCCAGTGCTCAGCACCTGCACTTAATCATCAACATCGGCTTTTCCATGAGCACCAGTTAAGGACACATTTATTTACAGGGAGATTAAGTGATTTGCCCAGAATCATTGGCTATTGAGCTGACGCCGAGACTCAAACCTGCCCATAGATTCATCAAACATCCATTTTGCGATTCCTTATTAGCGAAAAATAAGGATTCGCTAATAAGGAATAGCAAAATGCAATGCATGAAGAACTCGCTTTAAAAATAGCGATTTCTTAAAATTCCTTAATCGCGACTCGCAAATTGCGAGTCGCAATTAAGGAATACCTCCCCATTCATGAATGGGAAGACAATCTCAATTTGCGATTCTCAATTAGAGAATCGCAAATTGAGATAGCAATTTCAAGGGTGCCAGGGTGTCAAAAGGACATCCTGTTGCACCCCTGAAATCTGCATATGGGTACATCTTGCACACACACATGCCCTAAGGACATGTTTGTGTGCAAAATGGAACTTTGAAAAATGCACTTGAGTGCATTTTTCAAAGTTTTTGCAAATTACCATGAAGTTCAACTTCATGATAATTTGCTCCCTCTATTAGCGAGATCGCAATTTTTTTTACCTTTAATTAATTGCATTTAAGGAATCTCAATTTGAGATTCCTTAAATGCAATAGCAATTTAAGTAATTGCAATTTTGCGATTTCTTTAATTGCGATTTTTGCATTTGGGATGATGCATCCCAAATGCAAAAATACCGGTCGCAAAGGGGCAGATTCTGAGAATCTGCCCCTTTGCGAGCGGTGTTTAGCTTGATGCATCTATGCCCTGGTTCCCCAGCTCTGAAATCGGCAGCTCTGGCCACTACACCACACCATCTCCTCTCTTTCATCGTTGGTAGTCGGTTCTGTTTTAGGCGGCACTAACAGAATAATGGACTGGTACAAGCTGACTCCTGACGAGAACCCGGCACTTAATGTTTTACAAACTGACCGCTGCAGACAAGCAATGGAGATCAAAGGTGAATGGAGATTTAATCACAGGCCCAATGTTGGCTTGGTTTGGCTAATTGAACTGGTGGATCATACTGCTATTTTTGTGGCTGCTGTAGCATGTCAAGAGAAAATAAAAGAGACTTAGAGCCACAGTTAAAGTTCATTGTTTCCTTTCTGTTGTTTGGGAAGACCTACAATTACGGGTATCAACATAGTCAGGGCATGAGTCCAAAGTATGATTGGTGCTTAAGCTCTTTTTAAGTGATGGCTTTTTGAACCCAAAGGAGCCTCACCACTCTCGGAAGATCACTCCAACAACAGCATATATTAATCTTGAGTATATTGAGTTTTCAAGTCCTTGTGCTAGACCACTTCCTGTCCATTCCTATCAAACTACCTTGCTTGTGTTTTATTTCTGACACCTGCTTTATCTCCTCACAGACAACTGTCATATATATGTTTCATTGGTCACACAATGTGGCCTAAATGTTTGTATTGCGCACATCTAGATTTGATACATGGATCGCACCTAAGGGTTCCCTGTGTACCATAGCAAGGACCTGATGCCTGTAAGTGGAGTGGGCCTTAAATGGCCCGATATGCTTCTAATAGCATGCTTCTTAAAGCTCCTTCGTAAACTCTTCTGCTTTTAAGCACGGCAAAGGTAGGTGTGACTGTAATCCAATGTATGTTGTTGGTATTGAATTTACTGACAATGAAATGATGATGGGCGCAGTTGGCCTTTTCAGGATCTGAATTCTTAACTGTAATCACAGACGATGTCAGTAACAAGCAATTCATTCATTGTCCCACTTCCTGAGCCACTAAGCGCCATGTCCTGTGTGGGTGTGCTGTCCCTTACAATGTCTCAACCACTATTTTTACCCTTGACAGCAGGTACTTTTTTTTTAAGCTTTTTTTTTATTGAGAATTCATGTGGTACAAAAGAGAAACATAATGTGCAGAGGAATCAGATGGATAATACAACAAATCTTCAAAAATGTTAGAAAGTTACGTCATATTAGAAAACAGTTCATAAAAAACATCGCAGATAACCCATAAAAAGACATATATAAATAAGTATATAAATATCCATATAAATATGTATAAAGCTAGCTGACTAGACGGGGGGGGGGAGAGGAGTGAGATCTTTTCAAGTGTTTATAAAGGATCTATAGAATATATCCAGGAAAATTTTACAAACATAGGTTTCGGGTCCCCACAAACCCAAACCTGATTAATTATAGCTGACCCTCCCTCCAAGCTTTCAGGGGAGCCCACATTTTACATCCAAGATCACACAACTTCCTACCCTTGTGCAAATACAGTGCGGATTCAATAGTATGGATTCTGAGAAGCCTAGACAACCACATTTGAAAAGTTGGGGCATTTGAGTCTTTCCAGGCCGCCGATAGCAGGATACGCAGTACAGCAACGGCTAAGAAGACTAATGCCTCTTTTTCACTATTATTAAGTCCAAGCTTACTATCGCTGCCGAGAATTATCACTGTTGGGGATAGACTGATCTTAGAGCCTAGCAGCCCCTCCAGGAATTTCTCAATCTCAGTTTTGATTATGCGAAGATTCTCGCAGTAAAAAAACATATGCAAGAGATCCCCGGGCCCTTTCTGACACCTGGGACAGTTACTTTCCGTCCTCATACCCCAATCATGTAGCTTAGATGGTGTATAGTACAGATTGAAGAGTATTTTAAAATGCTGCACCTTCATATTTGAGGACCGCAGTATCAGTTTGTCCAGATATAGAGCTTTATCTAGATCCACATCCGGGTCTTGCAATTTAACTGCCCAGGCGGCCTCATGCTTCTCGAGGTCGTCAGACACCCTTTCAATTAGGTTCAGATATAAAACCCGAATCCTATTCCCACCTGTTACAAGATATTCAATTGTAGGGCATTGGGCGCAGATGGCTGCATCAGAACTAGCAGCAGTAAGCGTTTGCGAAACCTGAAGATACCTAAAGCTTTGGCCGCTAGATAGACCATACTTCTGCTGTACGGCGGCAAAACTCATAATGCTACCAGTCTGCATTACGTCACCCACCGTCTGAAATACCCTGCTGTTCCGAGAGTTTCCATGCACCGTACATACTTAGATTTGGAAAGTGACCTGATTTCCATAACGGTGTGTGCATGTTAACTCTGGGAACATGTAGCCATTTCTGCAATTTTTTCCACAAATCCCAGGCGCTTATCGGTGCCTTGTACCGTGTTTTCTTAAAAAATCTGCAGCCAGTTTTTCTCAGTAGTACGCCAACAACTTCCTTTCCCATCAATAGTTCGTAAATTGATGGGATAACATAAAAATCGGAGGATGGGTCTTGAGTAGATCTTTCGTTAGCCGCTGATTCGAATAGAATGGGCATCGGTGTCAGCAGACAGGCCCAGTGGTAGAACCTTATGTTTTGGGCTCCTAAACCTCCACGTTCCTGCGGGAGAGTCATGAATCTTGTTGACCGCCTGGTCTTACCATATTGCCATATAAAGCTATTAAAAATAGACTCAATTTTTTAAACACCTTCTCCTCAATCAAATATGGAATGGATCTAAACAGATAGAGAAGCTTGGGCAGCATCGTCATTTTTAGCACATTTTTCCTTCCTATGAGGGACAGATCTAATAGATCCATATGCTTCAAATCCATCTCCATTTTTTTGAGTAGTGGGTTAAAATTATCCTGGATAATTAAACTTGTTGATGCATTGATTATTACCCCAAGATATGTCGCTGAATCGACATACCTTTGATCAACTTTCACAACATCCTTTGAGGATATTATCGGGGTTTTTGCTTCATTGAGGCGATATCCAGAATGGCATCCAAATTCCTTAGTGACTTCCACCAGAGTTTGCATAGTCTCGGCGGGCTCGGGTGTGATCACTGCCAAATCGTCAGCATATGCTAGGATCTTACTCTCGAATCCACTGGTAATCACTGGCTTGATTTCATGGTTCCCCAGGATTTGCCTGACCAGCGGGTCGATGTACAATGCAAACAAGATGGGCGAGCATGGGCACCCCTGACGGGTGCCCCTACTTATAGTGATCTTTTCTGAACTTTGACCCATTATCTGGCCACTGGATCACAATACATAGCCTTTATAGCCTTCAGAATTTTTAGGCCAAACCCTCTACCAGCAAGGGCATCCCACATATACTGCCATCTAACGCGGTCGAATGCTTTTTCTGCGTCGAGAAGGATCATAGCTACCCCCTCCCCCCGTAGCATGAGCCTCAAACAACATAATTGCTCTTCTGATATGTTCCGTTGTCCCTCGCCCAGGGATGAACCCATGCTGCCAGGGGGAGACGAGCCTACCAATGACCCTCCCCAACCGCGTAGCCAAGATCTTTGCATATAGCTTGTTATTTGAATTTATAAGGGATATTGGCCTGTAGGACCCAGGGCTTTCTCTTGGCTTTCCCTTTTTATGGAAGACCACTATATTAGTGTCCTTCCATGATTCCGATATTTTACCCGTACAGATGATCCCATTGAATAAATCTAGCAGCATCAGAGCCACCTCGACCGATAGGCACTTGGACAGCAGGCTCAAGAAACACTTTTAGACAGAACTTATGTGGAAGCATTAACTATAAGGCTACCAACATTCAAGATGAAGATTATTAAGATTTAAATTGATCAAGGAATGTATGCTTTGAAAGTAGATTTTTTCCTGGTTTTTGACCAGAGAGGTAGGTTTCCACTGTTTAACTCCTTCAGTTTCACAATTTCCATCTCTTGTTCTTCTGCCTCCTCAAATTACAAATGTTGATATCCAATTTCCTTTTCTTTCCACGTGTCATCTCTATATTTGGCTCTTCAACTATCCCCATCTGAGATTTCATTCTTGTCTCCTTTGATTGAGGATTCGGAATCTTACTTATAGTTTGGCAGATATGGGATATCTGCCAAGAAGTGGCAGCTGCCCTGCCTGCTGTGTTTAGCGTGTTTTTGACTATGCTAAAGAATCCCTCATTATAAGGTAGTATAGTGTGATATTGTTGCTTAGAGCTTCCTGTACCTGTTGCCCTGATTAAGTGTTTTGCGGATGGATACTCCATCACAAATGTGAGGAATATCCCACCTGTCTTATTCCAAATGCAATTTATCCTAATTAGGGATACCCCAACCAGTGTCCAAGACAGCCTGGCATGGCTTTGCAAAGTCTTGACCTGGGTGGGTGGTGGAGCTTGGAGTCCCTGTCTGAGGAACAGATTTACAAACGCTTTGCATAGGCTTTGTGTTACTTTTCTAACACAAACACGATGCAGAGTGTTCAAGTGCGATTTTCTATCCAACGCAACTTGTGATTTACATTGGATAGTAACCCAAGGTAATACAAAGTTGTGCAATGTGCTGCCTTGCGTTACTTTGCGTCAAAAAAGCATTTCATGGGTGTTGCATGGATGTTCCTATCCGACCAACTACGGGTTTTGACGCAAACTCTAACTGAAAAGGCACACCAAGAAGAAATGTTTTCCCCTCTTTGCATGTTTGCTGCATTGTAAAGCATACATACAAAGTTGAAAAACCCTTAAATCTTAACTTTTATATTGGAACAGACACCATCTAGCACAAAATCTATGCTTAAGACAACACAGACACTCTTGTACTATAGTGGATGTCTGCCTTAAATTTGCCAGTGTAGGGAGAGGGCAGAACAAACCATATAACAGCGCCACATCTTAGTAGATATAGCGTTGTCCTACTCTCTCCCTTTCGTGTAAAACAGTGCAGCAAGGCAGCAAGTGTACTTGCCGCCCTGCGGTTTGTGACTTTTTGATAAATGCAGGCATTATTGCCTATGAACACCAGGAGAAAATAAGCAATTTTTTTAAAATTTACAAACACTTAGTGGGGGAAAGAGTTTTTTTAGGGCCTCGCCAACTGACGGAGAGGGTAGGGGATGCTTATCCTAACCAAGCGCTGCTCTGTGGTGGTTTGGGGGTTGTCATTAGAATGATAAAACTAAATGTCACAGGCACACATGAAATAGTTTCCATATTTCAATGGTCCCTTTGAAATAGGAGTCTTTTTACCACTACAGATTTGTACAACTGAGTCACCAAAACATGCAAGCAAACATATCTATATATACCATATAAGCAGTTGTGCAAAGAGAAGCATGCTATTTATTACTATTGTTAATTATGAAGAGAGGCCATAACTCACGAGAGGTGCAGTTTCGAGAGGTCATGGTGCCCTCCACACCTCCTACAAAAGTAATTATTAGCATATTAAATTAGTTTGCACATATACTTATATGTTTATGGCATGTAATTTGTTCATGTGTGTTTGTTTTCACAAACGTTATTTTATCAAAACCAGGATGCAAGGTGTTACATTTGCACAGTAAGGTTAAAATCACAATGTGGAGGGTTCCTGACTATTAGGAGAATTCTTACCCTGTGTAAATTAATTTCTAAATGCAGTGTATGAGGCAGTAATACCTGTTTTTCTAAATCACTTATGCTGTGCTATGGTAATAAACGCCAATTTGAACTTTGTACAGTAGTAAGAAATTTGTGAATATTCATTTATTCGTACTGCTGTTCTAAATTATGTGTTATTGAGCAACAAGTATTTTCAATTCAATGGTTTAAAAATATATATATAACTATGGATTAGAAAAGGCGCAGGCTCGCGCTGACAAAGTAGAGAAAAACCCAGGGTGGGCTAGGGCCTAAGGGGGGAGGACATTTGCATATTTTAGGGAAGGGGCCAAGATGAAATTAAAGGGGAAGGGGTATGCAGTGCTAATTACTATACATAGTACATCACTTATGACAGGTTCTATGACATCACTGATAACATGACTGTAGCATCTGAAATTACATCACTGATGACAACACCGTGCATGGCGGGAGTGTGATTCATAGGTACTTTCGGGTATGACGTATAGTTACTTGACATAACTGTAACTGGTGAATTCCAGAGGTTTTGTTAATTTAAAACGTATGTTTTAACTGGCATTGTCACCTAACTATGACGTCCATTCAACCTCTGCTTTTTCAATGATAAAAATAAAGAAATAAATATATATATATATATATGTGTGTGTGTGTGTGTGTGTGTGTATATATATGGCTGAGGTACATTGACGACCTCTTC
The DNA here is from genome assembly GCF_964263255.1 of Lissotriton vulgaris. Classification (NCBI taxonomy): domain Eukaryota; kingdom Metazoa; phylum Chordata; class Amphibia; order Caudata; family Salamandridae; genus Lissotriton; species Lissotriton vulgaris. Next base: position 1,415,487,652 of record NC_141689.1, read on the forward strand.
ATTTTATGGAGAGGGTCGGAGGTAAAAGCTAGGGAGTTCATACTAATGTTAAATGACAACCTCTTGAATTTGCAATTTACTGCAAATATGAGTAAAACCTCTGTAGTCTTCCTTGATGTGGAAGTGTATATCAGCAATAACACCTTAAGCACTAGACTCCACCGAAAGCCTACAGCTGGTAACTCTGTTCTCCATGCCTCCAGCCATCACCCCCAGCACTTAATCAACAGCATCCCCTATGGGGAGATGCTGCGGATTAAACGCATCTGTAGTGATAACAAGGAATGCAAACTGGCTCAGGAAAGTTGCAAGGAAAGGTTCCTTCAAAGGGGGTATAAACCCGGAATCATTGACAAGGCTATGCGTAAAACAGATACCTTGATTCGTGATAACATCTTGGCCCCGAAAATTCCTACAATGGCCGATGACCCAAACAGTAAATTACGAGTCATCATGACTTACAATAAACAACAAATGGCCATCAGGAAGATTCTCAGGAAACATTGGGACTTACTGTTGAAGGATCCGGTGATAGGCAATGACTTGCTTAAAAGTAATCCCACTCCCTTGATAACTTTTCGGAAAGCCAGGTCCATGGGAAACTGTTTAAACAAATGCAATCCCGAGGTTAGACCCCCATCCAATTGGCTGTCCAAGCAAAAAGGTTTTTTCAAATGTCTCCTATGTAAAGCCTGTAAACATGCGAAAAATGTCAAAGAATACAGTGTTCCATTTTCGCCTGACCCTGTTAAAATCAAGCGACGCATAACATGCAAAAGTGAATATGTCGTATATGTGCTGGAATGTCCCTGTGCATTACGCTATGTGGGCAGTACAAAACTACCGGTACACATGAGAATCCTGCAACATCTCAGGGCCATCAATAACAAGGATCAGGCTTACCCTGTAGCACGACATTTTCAAGCTAAGCATGACAGTGACAACACCTTGCTTCAGTACTTTGCTGTGGATTGTATACCCCTTTCACGTAAAGGAGGCAATAGGGATAGTGCTTTAAGAGTACTCGAAACTAGATATATTTTGGAATTTAATTCCAAGGTCCCAAATGGTCTTAACACCACGGAGGACTTATATACTTGTATATGAATTATAATATCTCTATTCTATTGTCTCCACACTGAACACTGGGATTTACTGGCTTTCAGGCTAATGTGGTAATGAATCAACTGGATAACTGTATAATAATTTTTGCTTGTCAGCATGTCTCAGAATCTTTTTAGTCGCCTTTGAGATGTCTCTTGTTAGTCCATATCTCTGCGCTATACAACATATTTGAGTATCTCTCGAATTTTTAAATCACTTATACACTTAACATTACAGGATATCTCTGTTATTTGTACAGGGTCTGTTATGGTTGTTAATTGTATTATATATATTTTTTCACTGTTGCACTTGTTATCACCTTTTTTATTCGCCTAGACATTTTAGGCAGTGGATAACATCGATCCCTTTATATCCTAGGACCCCTTTGCCTATTTTGAAGTACTCGCCCACTTGGGCTTTATTTGAAGAAACTGGAAAAATTCCAAGACTGCTTTTAAAGTGAATGGATACATATCAGAATTTTTGATGGTTTACTCATAACGTTGGAAAATCGTCTTGTAATATATCTCTTAGTTATTTAAATATGTATATTTATATATTTTTTTTTTTTTTTTATATACATGAATTCTTATTGAGATGTAAATATATGGATTAATATATATTTTTTTCTATACTATTATATAGGTGTATATTTATGAATTTATTTGTAAATATTATCCATTTTTATTGTATATAGTATCAATATGGATTGTACATATGTATCCTATTTGCGGTCTTGTCTACATCTATATCATTGCACAGTCTGTTTTCTAATTCTATTGTGCAAATGTTTCAGCTGTTTTTTATTACTGATTGCTGGTCACTTTAAAAGAGGCAGGGGTCCATGAGTAACGCGTCATGTGATCAAGGTCCAGGTCGGACCGAAACGCGTCATGGCGGCAGACTGATGCAGGCGAAATTTTTCTTTGAATAAAACTTTCAAGAAAGCACAAAATACTGGGTCCGCGCTTGTCTATCCGAGTCCTGTGGCTGTTGCTGAGTGGATTCTTAAAGATAGAGCACTGGAATATATATATATATATATATATATATATATATATATATATATATATATATATATATATATATATATATATATATAGTTGTGCCATGCATCTCGTTGTTATTAACTTTAGGGCATTCACAGTTAGGCATTGATTGAAGACAGACATAATGAAAATATACATGGATTGCACAACAAGCTTAGCAAATTCACAAACAGCCTATCAGTGCTGCCATGTGCAACTCTGCATAACCCTAATCCCTTCTCATGATGCATATGAAACCCTGTTTTTCATTAGCGTAGCTGAAAGCCTTTTTACAGCCAGCAAAGAATACTGTGCCATAACCTAGTGATGAATTCAAATTCTTTGCAGACTTTGGTCGCACTGGGAGCTTAAAACAGTTAAATGCAGCTCATGTGAAAGAGCGAAGACCACTGGGAAATTAAAGATCAAAAGATCACAGCATGCCTGCGAGGTCTGCCTGGGGGCTTGGAATTGGGACAGTTATAATGACCATCACAACCTCATTATGTTCAGGACCTACAAGAATACCCTGCAGCGGGCCTTTAAAGAAAAATTCCGCGCCCTGACATTACTGGTGGCACAAGACGCAAAACCATGTGCTTTAAATTAAAAGACAGATGAGTGTGCTATGTGTGCCATGACCTTCGCGGCCTGCACTTACCTCAAAATTAACCCATTACTCAGCATCATGATACTCTCTTTGGGAAAAAAGAAACAGCTGCACTTTTTAACACTGAGATATTATTTTGTGTTTTGTCCCATATCACGTGTGTTGACCATTTATAAGAAAGGAACATAGGTCCAGATGTATTTTTGTGTGATTTGCAGTTAGGAATGTGCAAACAACTATGTACAACAGTGTTTCAGACACCATTTGCAATTCCCAATGGGTCGCAAATGGACCTGCCTCATTAATGAGGCAGGAGGCAATTTGTGACCCATTGGAAATGACTACAATCACAGGGATGGTGGCATGCTGGGGTTTGCAGACCACCATGTCTATGATTGCTTTTTAAATAAAGCAATATTTGTTTTTGTAATGCAGCCTTTTTGCTTAAAGGAAAATTGGCTGCATTACGAAAACTTAAATGAAAAGTTTTCTTTTAATTTTTTAAGAGTAGTTAGTGATAGTGGGACCTCTGCCTGCTGTTCCACCCACAATCAGAAAGGGGAAGTGGTCCCTTGGGGACCCCTTCCGATGTGTGAATGGGTTACCGCCTCCTCTACGGAGTCAGTAAATGATGAATGTTTTGTGACTGCATTCTGGTTACAAAACATTCCTACAAACCAGTGCTATTCGGTATTAGGAAGGGACAGGTTAACACGCCCCTTCCTAATTGTTAATGCTCGAGACAAACAAAGATTAATAATGGAAGTGGCGAATGGGCAGAGACTTCATGTCTAGTCCAGATGTTTAGCATTACTGAAAGAATTGACACAGTTTCCCATGCCTCGAAAAGAGTAAGGCTTGCTAAAAACCTCCCATCCAATCACAGGGAGATTCTCCATGTGGTGGGGTGTCATGAATGATGTCACTGACCATGTCATGAGTGATGCAATATGTGACGTCATCAGCAGTGCATTGCGGGGACGCGAGTTATAATTAGCTGAACTAACTATAACGGGGGAATTTCAATGGTTTTGTATGAGTGAAATATCCAGCTAACTATAACATGTGTGAAACCTATGTTTTTTTCAGTGAATTTCCAAGGTTTTTTAAATGCTAATTCCTAATCATAACATGGCTGAAACCTATGGTTTTTTCAGTGAATTTCAAAGGTTTTGTAAATTATTAATTAACACATTTTTAAATGTATAAATTGTTATTTTTTTATACTGATTTACTACATTTTTTAAAGTATTTATTTTTAGATATTTTATTTTTTAAATTACATTACATATTTTTAACATGCATTGAATTTTTTTTTTTTAAATATTGAAATTGTAATATTTTTATTTTATATTTTTTTAATTTATATATATTTTATATAGCAGGCAATGATATCCTATGAAAGGAAATTCAAGATACTGGTAAGTACGGTTAAAATTACTTTTCAGGAACAGTAGTGACCTGAAAGATGCAGCACTGAGGTCTCTCCTGATAACAGGTGATTAAATCGGAATTCGTAGTTCGGCTGATTTTAGAGAAATTTTTTAAAGTTCCAAAACTCCACACTTAGAAGAATTTCCAAGTGAAACCAGTCAATGTTAGCCTATGGAAGGAAATTCAAGTTACTGTAAGTATGGTTAGAATTACTTTTCAGGATCAGTAAAGGGCTGAAAGATGCAGCACTGAGGTCTCTCCTGATAACAGGTGAGTAAATCGAATTCGTAGTTCGGGTGATTTTAGAGGAATTTTTTAAAGTTCCAAAACTCCACACTTAAAAAAACTTCCAAGTGAAACCAGTCAATGTTAGCCTATGGAAGAAAATTCAAGTTACTGTAACTACAATTAGAATTACTTTTCAGGATCGGTAGTGGGCTGAAAGATGCAGCACTGAGGTCTCTCCTGATAACAGGTGAGTAAATCGGAAGTCGTAGTTCGGCTGAGTTTAGAGGAATATTTTGCTCAATAGTGAAGGAAGGGGCGGGGCCTGAGGTGATATGTGTGCAAACACGCCCTGTGGCATGTTTTAGGTTGGGGAATTAATTCCTCTGCAATCCTGAGGTCCCCTGTGAGCCAACTAGCCCACCAGGTGCCTCCAGTATGCGCCAGGCAGCTGTGTTGCAGAGAGGTGTTCAGAGGGCACGCCCCCTTTTTACAACTCTCTGCAATGCAGCTCCGTGGCGCTTACTGAAGGTACCTGTTGGACTAGTTGGTTCATAGGGGACCTCTGGATTGAAGAGGAATTAATTCCCCAACTTAAAACACTTCCACAGGGCATGTTTGCACTCATATCACCTCAAGCCCCGCCCCCTACCTTCACCACTGTGCAAATTTGCCTGTAGAGTGTTCTATGTTGGGGGATTAAGTCCCCTTGCATACTGGGGGTTCCTGGGGGCCAACTATCCCACAATGAACCTCCAGTATGCGCCAGGGGGCTGCGTTGCAAAGAGGTGTAAAAAGTGGCGTGGCCTGATGACACCTCTCTGCAACGCAGCCCCCTGGCGCGTTTGCAGAGGGAGAACTAATTCCCCTTGCATACTGGGGTCCCTGGGGGCCAACTAGCCCACCAGGAACCCCCAGTATGCGCCAGGGGGTTGCATTGCAGAGAGGTGTAATGAGGTCACGCCCCTTTTTACACCTCTCTGCAACGCAGCCCCATGGGGCATTTGCAGAGGAGGAACTAATTCCCCTTGCATACTGGGGGTCCCTGGGGGTCAAGTAGCCCACCAGGAACCTCCAGTTTTTATTTGTTTTTAAGAAGGGGATGTGTTGTGTAGCCCCCCTTCTTTTTCTTTTTTTGGGGCCCTGGGAACCCCATCCCCCAGGGCCTCACCCCCACAAAGTGGCCCCCCTCCCATGGCTAATCAAGGCCCCAGAGACCCCATCCCCCGAGCCAATCTGCTTATTAGTTTTATTTTTAAAGGAGGGGGGCTGCATAGCCCCTCTCCTCAGGCCACTTAAGGCCCCAGGGACCCCATGCCCCGGGGCCGGCCTATATTTTAAAAAAAATGTTTTAATTTGATTATTTGGGGAGGGGGGCAATGTGGACCCCCTACTGGGCCACTTCTGGCTCCGGGGACCCCATCCCCTGGGGCCTGGCCCTCCTCGTTGGGGGCCGTGGGAGGGTCCCCAAGCCCCCCACGGTCCCTGCCGGCTCTGGCCCTACCATAGCAAACAGCAGTGTCCCCGGGACACTGCAGGAACCGGCTCTTGGAGGTGGCGGTCCCCAGGGCCATCAAGGGCTCCAGGAGGGGGTCCGCGTGACCCCCCTCCCACCCGTTAAAAGCCCCGCGGGGTGGGGGTCACGGACCCCCCTATTTTAAATATTAGTGCCCCGGGGAGGTGGCGGTCCCCGGGGCCTGTGAGGGGGCTTGAGCCTCCCACACAGGTTTTTTAATTTTAAAAAAAGAAGCCCCAGGGGGTGGCGGTCCCCGGGGCTGCGACGGGGCCATGAGCCCCTCACATACATAATATTAAAACCCCGGGGTTGGCGGTCCTTCTGGGCCCCCATTATTATAAAAAAAAAAGAAGCCCTGTGGGGTGGCGGTCCCCGGGGCTGGGGGGCCTCAGAGCCCCCCCACCCTATTAAAATAATCCCCAGGGGGTGGCTGTCTCCGGGGTTGGGGGGCCCCTCAGGCCCCCCCATTAGAAAGAGTCAATTGCCCCCGGGATTTGGCCCCCCGGGGGTAAATCGACAGGGTACGGGTACCTACGCGTACCCCGCGATTTTTTTTTAAAAAAAACAATTTTTTGGGGGGCCTTGGGGGTCCTTGTGGGACCCCCTAAGCAGGCCTAGAGGGTAAGGGTTTTTCTACCCTGCCCCCTATTCGCGTTTTTTACGTTTTTTTTTCTGTTTTCTTGTGCCTCGGTTCTATCGAGGCACAAGATGGCTGCCAATACTTCCTGGTTAAGAATGTTGACAGACACTTTTTAGCCAATTAGCATGCAGCTCGTGCTCGTAATGGTACGCGTACTGTCCTCGGAATGTACGCGTACGGTACTTCGTCTATAGATATATCTATTATTTTACTTTAGATTTTCTAAGGAACTATGAACAGATTTGCACCATTTAACAGAAAGCCTAATCTGCGAACCTAACTCTACCTTTTTGCCAAATTTGGTGTAATTCCGTTCAGCAGTTCGGGCTGTAGCCTAACCTAAAGAACCCTATGGAAAATTACATGGGGAAAACACGTTTTGGGACCCCCTTTTTTCTCAGCCCCCACTTCACGAATCACCCTGAAACTTTTAGGGAAGAAGCGGAACGGAGCAGGCTATTTTCTTGGAGAATTTTGCGTGTATTCGTTGACCGACGCAAAAGTTATTCCAAATAGAATGTTGCGGATTTCCTTTGGAAACTAGGACCAAACTATAACTACCTACTGGTGACCGCCAGTAGGTAATATATATATATATATATATATATATATATATATATATATATATATATATATATATATATATATATATATATATATATATATATATATATATATACATATAGGCAGTTATGTTTTTGACCTAGTTTCCGTAGGAAAAGCGTTTTTTGATTTGCCAATAATTTTGAGGCCGTTTGATCTGACAACCAGGAGCCGAGAAAGGGGGGCGGGAGGTGGGGGTCCCAAAACGCTTTTTCTCCATGTTAATTTCTATAGGAAACTGTCGAAGCATCTACAGCCCGAATTGCTGAACGGATCTACACCAAATTTGTCAGAAAGTGAGCTCTTAGTCCAGAGAGCACTCCTTTTGTTAAATGGTGTAAATCGTTTCAGTAGTTTCTGAGAAATTTGAAGATTTCTCAGATGTACAACTGTGGTCACAGTGGATCAGCGAACCCTCCCGATCTCATGCCTGAGATCTGATTAGCTGCCAAAACTACAAACCAGGAAGTGTTGACAGCCATCTTGTGACTCGGTTGAGCCGAGTCATAAGCAAAAACATAAAAAAGAAAAGGGGCAGGGTAGAAACACACTGACCCCCAGGGCCCCAACAAAGCATTTAAAAAAATAAATTCGGCGGGATTCATGGTAGAACCGCAAATCTGAAAGAAAATTTAAAAAAAACAAAACCCTATCTTCTCTATATTTTAGCTCTCCATATTTTGGTCATTTGTTTTTGTAGCACAGTGTTTCTGTAGTCAATATTGCGACTTTTAGCCATAGACCATATTACCACAGGTGTGCGCAGCCATAGTTTGTGTTGTTGTATCCGCTCACAGGTTGCACTCGATCAGGGCATACCGTCCGCACTGAGTGCAGCATGTGCACTAACACATGCACTGCAAATTGCACAAAACTAAACACAGAGCAAGCTTTGTCCCTGTGCTCTTTAGTTTCAGATGGCACCATATACTTAAGAGGTATCCTGAAAGTCCTTAGAGGCTGGTTAAAGTCAAACCATGCCCGCTTGCTTATTGGGTCTTGATTAAGTATGGGCGGAAAATCCGTTCCGCTCGCGGATTTTGCGGATTTTCGGTAAATTCGCAATCCGCGAGATTCGCGAATTTCCCGCAAAATCCGCAAATCCGCGAGCAGCGGATTTTATGGCTTGCTCGCACTGTTCGCGTGAGTTCGCGGCTTGTTCAACTTCGCGCCCCGCGAATAAGCGCTAAATTGCAGAAATACGATCTTAGCAAAACTGAAACTACTTACCAGGTTCAAAAGTTCAAGCTCATCATTAGTAGCCATTTCCTGTAGTGCTTCCTGAGGGGCCCCTCCAGACTTTAGTTGCCTACTTGCAACTATTATGTGACCCTGCTCTGACCCTCAGAATAGTTACACATATGCCACAAAGGTCCTGAATTACAGCTAAGGGAGACAAGCAGGAGCCAGGCTGGAAGTTCAAATCCAGTGACACATTAATCAGCCCCTAATTCATTATTGTCAGTTGGGGCAGGGCAGGTGTTGTAACTAATTTTGCAACAATGAAAGCACTTAGCAAGTGCAAAAGATCACTAATCAGGAAGCACTAAGGAAGCAGGTGCCAGCTAAAAAAATATTCTGTGACACATTAATCAGCCCCAAATTAATTCAGGTCACTTGAGGCAGGGAAGGTGTGCTTTGCTTTGCCACAATAATGTACACTGGACAACCAGAGGGTGCTGTGATGAAACAGAGGGTGGCATGGGTGAGCCAGAGGGTGGCATGTGGTGACAGAGGGTGGCAGTGATGAAGAAGAGTGTCCCAAACAGGCTGGACACGTAGAAACAACAAGTTCGCAAAACTTGCGACCCGACAGGTAAGTTCGCGTTTGCGAAATTGTACAAAAACCCTCGCGACCTGGCAGAAACCCGCGCGAACACAAAATCCGCAAAATTCGCCCATGCTTAGCCTTGATTGAGTCTCTACTGGAGTCCTTCATTCCACTGGAGATATGATTATCATTCCGGAAAGTGAAATCAATAGCATTATTTTAATGGTGGACCTCCCCCAGGCCAAGATCTTTGAGGATCTTTTTGACACCTACAGCCAGATTCATCCAACTAAAATCGGCTCGCAAAGGGCCAGATTCTGAGAATCTGGCCCTTTGCGAGTGCTATTTTTGCATTTGGGATTCATCATCCCAAATGCAAAAAGCGCAATTCTAGAAATCACTAAATTGAGATTAATTGCATTTAAGGAATCTCAATTTGAGATTCCTTAAATGCAATTCATGAACCATTTTTAAATTGTGAATTCGCAATCTGGGGCCGCTATTTACCGTGAAGTCTATCTACGTGGTAAATAGCAAAAACTTAGAAAAATGCACTAAAGTGCATTTTTCAAAGTTTCATTTTGCGCACACACATGCCCTAAGGGCATGTGTGTGCGCAACATATGTGCACACATCAATTTCAGGGGTGCAACAGGGTGTCCTTTGGACACCCCTGCACCCTTGAAATCGCAATCTCAATCTGCGAATCGCTAATTGCGGTTAGCAAATTGAGATGGTCTTCCCATTCATTCCTATGGGCCTCTAGGCCCATAGGAATGAATGGGGGGATATTCCTTAATTGCGACTCGCATTTTGCGAGTTTCAATTAAGGAATGATTAGAAATCGCTATTTTTTAAGTGATTGCTTGATGAATAGCATTTGCTATTCCTTAATAGCGAATCGGTATTTTTCGCTATTAAGAAATCACAAAATGTGTTCTTGGTGAATCTGGGGCCTAGTGCCTTATGTCATAAAAGTCCTCTGTCAGTGCTCTAACTTTGCATCACTTCCTGAATGGGGCAAAGTTTGCATACAACTCTAGGGGCTTTTTATTTGTGTGCCTAGATCTGTAATGATGTCAGGTTCAGAGGCAAAGGTGTTCTCTCGTTTGCATTGTGCTACAACCTCATTCAAATGAAAGGATTTACACTTATCACTGCACAAGCATTTAGGAGCCACCCCCTATCCCTTTTACAATAGGCTGTTAAATAAAGGTCTTTGGGCCTTTCAGGAATACCAGAGTCGACAAGGAGTACTTAAAATGGGCACAAACACATATTGTACTCTGAGATGCACTGTTTTAATCCCACTTGTTCTCATGGGAAATGCCTCATAATTAATATTTAAAGATAATTAGCTATTATTGATCATGCTTTTCAGGGAGTTTCACTTTTCTTTCTGCTCATTACATTCAATGTCACTTCAATTTCAAACTGACAGATATGAAACCAGGTTTTGTACAAATCACCAAGTGAAACCTATTACTGTATTTAGGATTTATTAGCAAGAGTCTATGTAAAATGTTAAACCTTTGTCTGTTTGCTTCATAGTTATTCTGTGGTTCCTATGTTAGATTTTAAAGAGGTTGAGTCTGAGCAAGGATTAATATGTTCCCATGATGGAGCCTGTGGCTTTTAACAATGAAGTGATGGAGGTGATATGAGTAGATTATACTGAGCCTGGTCGGTACTCAGGTGCAATGGTTACTCTACCACTCTGGTGGTTTCAGGAGCTTGGCTCCTCAGTAATGAGACAGGCGCTTCACCTGAAAAGCTTTTATGATTAAAAGCTTTTCAGACAAGTATGGCTGGTCTTTCCTGAATCTCACAATGCTTAGTTTGCCCCTTAATAGTTGAGCAATGCCTTTTTGGAGCTGTGTGCCTTGCGCTTAAGCAGTTTTCAGCAGTTGTATGATTAGGGTGGAATGACTTGATGAACAATTTAATATTGGGTTAGTACACAGGTGTTCGATCCTCCACTCCACCACAAACCAGTGCAAAGTGTTCCCGGTAGTTGAGACATAGTTCTGTTTCTTAATATTGAAGCAGAGATTGGTGACCTCACTCTGTGTGTTTTGTATTTTTGTGATCTGTTTCTGTGGGAGTCCTAGGAGTTTGGTGTTGCAGAAGTCTATGTAAGGGGGATTATGGCCATGATTAGATCCATGTAGCACTTGAACTGTATAAGTTGTATGGACTCCCTGTGAGGGTTTAACAGGAAGTTTGTGCTCTTCTACACCACATTGAAAAAGGACTCTCAAGTTTTTCAGGTTTCTTTTTTTATATAATCTTTTTTGGGAAATAAAGGCATCATGTAAAGATAATCTTCAATATACTAAGTTATGATGCTCTGGAACCCAAATTAGACCCATTCTTTATAATCGACCTCGACGATGGTGTGTGTGAGCTTCAAATCTGTCTCGTCGACGATTCCAATCTCCTCGTCGACGTCTAAAAAGGAAGTCTCATCGACATCAAAATCTTCGTCGATGGCTTGCTGTGGAGAGAGCCTCTTCCTCGGCGGGTGCTCCATCGAGGGCTGTGGTCTTGCCGTCGGCGGTTTCGTCGATGGCTTCATCGACGGTGGTTGTTCCGTCGACGGTGTTACTGTCGTCGATGTCTACCTTCGCATCATTGCCTCTGGTGCCAATTTCTTCATCCGGTTCTGGGGCTCCTGCTGTTGACCCTCTGCACCAACGGCGACATGTGCCTTTGGATCAGCTTCTGATTCCACGTCACTCTCAGCCTCCATCACCTCTTTTTGCCACGGGTTCGGAGCAGGACTGTGGTTCTGATGAGGAGGAAGATGATAGATTCTGGGCAGCTCAAAGCCCTTCGGAGCGGGTCATTAAATGTCAGGACTATGAGGATGATCAGGAAGATCCTTACTTCCATGAGGCGAAACCTTCTGCTCAGGTTCCCATTGGATGAAAATTTTCCACTATGGCTTCTACCACCGTGAGGGCTGTGAATTCTTTGGCCATTCTGGGCCACTTCGACTGCCAGATGTGGTTAGATATGTCTTCTTTTATCGACCTCGTTCCTGAGCCCTCCAGAACAGAGGCTCTCAAGATTCTTCAGGAGGGAGAAAGAGCTTCATCAGAGATTATCGACTGCTCTGTGAACATTGTGTGCACTGGTTTTCGTCAGCTTGCGGGGGCAGCCATTTTATTTCGTCAGGGCTGGCTTCGTTCCACCTCTTTTCGCCAGGAGGTTCAGGCGAAAATCCTCGACATGCCCTATGACGGTGAATCGCTCTTTGGCCAGCATGTGGACGACGCACTTCAAACCATCAAAAAGGACTCCGAGACGGCTCGTGCCCTAGGCACTTTGCAGTTTCGCAAGCAGCCTTTTCGTGGTGTGCGCGGGCGCAGACACGGCACCTCCTCTTCTTTTCGGGGCAGATCCAACCAGTACCGCTCCTAGGGCCAAGGAAATCAGAGATATTCCTCCCAGTCACAGCAGTCCTATCGGCAACAGTTTACCAAGTCTTACAGAGGAAAGTCTTCTTACAGAGGCTCCGCTTCTAAGAAGCAATGACTTGCCTTCCCCGCTCGAAGTTGTAGGTCGAATCTCCATTTTCTTTTTCAATTGGTCTTCAATCACCTCGGACCGTTGGGTGCTGGACATTGTATCAAAAGGCCATGCTTTGGAGTTTGTCAAGTTCCCCCCAAACACTCCTCCAACTGGTCCACCTCCGGCTCACCTCAAGGAGCTCTTTCAACAAATTCGACTCATGATTCAGAAAGGTGCCATCGAAGTGGTTTCCAAGTCTCAGAAGGGGATGGGATTCTATTCCCGGTTTTTCCTCGTCCTCAAGAAGTCCGGCGAATGGCGTCCGATTCTCGACTTAAGAGCCCTGAACAAGTACCTGAAGTGTCAATCCTTCCGCATGCTCATGCTCGCGGAAATTCTCCGCCTTCTCTCGAAGGACGACTTCATGACCACCATCAGTCTCCAAGACGCTTATTTCCACGTGCCAATACTTCCAAAACACCGGAAGTACTTGCGCTTCCGGGTACTCTCTTACTTACTTACTTACTTACTTACTTACTTTCGGCCATCGCTCCGCCCCTCACGTCTTCACAAAAAAAATGGCCCCGGTGGTGGTATATCTACGTTTGAAGGGCGTTCACATTTTTCCCTACCTGGACGACTGTCTCATCAAGTCGCAATCTAGCCATCAGGTGTCTCTGGACACTCGATTCTGTCAGACTCTATTCCACTCCCTCGGTCTCTCCATCAACACTGAGAAGTCTCAGGTCAATCCAGATCCCTGCAGGACCTTTCTAGGCGCCACTCTGAATACTTCGCTGGCGAAGGCATTCGTGTCTCACGAGCGTCAGCTGCGGATTCTACGCCTAGTGGCTCTCATCCATTCAAAAGGGTCCGTTTCAGTTTGTGTATTGAAGTCCTTTCTTGGGATGGTGTCCTCCTGCATCTCCCTGATCCCAAATTGCAGGCTCAAGAGTCGCCCAATTCAGGAGGAACTGGACAGACAGTGGCGTCAGGTCACCGGCTCTTTCAACGATCTGGTCCTGGCTCGGATGAGGTTTGCTCTCCAATGGTGGCTCAACCATTAAACAATGCTGCCGGTACTTCTTTCCTAACATTCGCTCCGGAGCTCTTCCTTACCACGGATGCCTCCCTGGAAGGCTTGGGTGCACATCTTCAGGGGCTATCCATAAAGGGCAAGTGGACCCTGTCTCAACGTTCCTGGCACATCAACAGACTGGAGCTAATGGCCATTTTCCTGGAGCTCAAGCCTTTCCATCTTCTTCTCCAGGGAGAATCAGTGCTCATTCAAACCGACAATACCACCAGTATGAACTATGTAAACAAAAAGGGCGGCACCAAGTCACTGCTCCTTTCTCAGCTTGCACAGAGTAACTGGTACTGGGCACTCTGTCGCAAAATTACCCTGACAGCGGTTCACCTACCAGGTTTCTCCAACATCCTAGCGGATTCCCTCAGCAGGTTCGAGTCCACGACCCATGAGTGGGAGTAGCATCAGCTGACTCTGGACTTCATCTTTTGGCTGTGGGGTCACCCGGACATCGATCTTTTTGCGAGCCCTGTGAACCGGAAATGCCAGTCTTATGCAAGCTGGCTTCCCCATCACGGGTCGCGCGGGAATGCCCTTTTGATGGACTGGTGCAATCTATTCGCCTGCGCTTTTCCGCCGATTCCGCTGGTTCCTCGAGTGTTGTGGAAAATGCGGAGACAGCCATGCCACATTCTCCTGATCGCTCCCAAATGGCCTCGACAAGCGTGGGTCTCAGAACTACTGCTTCTCTCATAGTGCAAACCCATCCTCCTTCGTCCTCGAGCGGATCTCCTCACAATGGACAAGGGTCAGATCGGTCATCCGGACCCGTCCTCTCTCAAATTATCGGCCCGGAACCTGAGCACCTTGAATTCACCCACTTTAATATTTTGCCAGCATGTAGAGACGCTCTTGCCAATGCGAGAGCTCCGCCCATAGTAAAGACTTACAAGCTAAAGTGGAAAAGATTCTGTCACTGGTGTGCATCTGCCAACATCCATCCCGTGCACTCCTCTCCTGCTCAGCTTCTGCCATTCTTTCTGCAGTTGGCTCAATCAGGACTTTCCCACTCCACTTTGAGGGTCTTCCTAGCGGCAATATCTCCTTTTCGGCAGGATGGGTCTTCCTCTCTCTACTCTTCAGAGTCATTCATCAGTTTTTCAGGGGGCTGTTCAGGATGTTCCCGCTCATTTGGCGTCCTCCTCCTACCTGGCACCTCAATGTTGTTTTGGTGCAATTGATGAAGCCGCCTTTTGAGCCCGTCCACAATGCGGATTTGAAATGTTTGACCTGGAAGGTGGCCCTTCTTCTTGCTTTGACCTCCTCACGTCGCGTGAGTGATATCCGCGCCTTTACCATTCAACCTCCTTTCCTTCAGTTCAAATCGGACTGTGTTGTACTTCGCACCAACCCGGCATTCATGCCTAAGGTGCCAACTGATTTTCACCTCAATGAACCAGTGTTCTTAAAGACTTTCTTCGCTAATCCCCAATCTCCGGCGGAGCAACGTTTGCATTCATTGGAAGTTAAAAGATGCCTTAAATTCTACATCATTCAGAAAAGGGGGTGGTCTGCTTAATTCAGACACTCTGTTCATCACCACCCCCTTTTCTGAATCGTTTTTGGCCACTATAGGTGTGGCAGGGTATACTCAGACATGAGTTCCTTTCTCACTGCACCATCAGGATTCAAGCAAGCCGGGCCGAAGACGGCTGAAATGCCAGAAACCGGTCCCCGGTAGCTTGTCTCCTTTCTGGTGAAGAATTGGCTTGGTAGTTTAGTCTGCCCTGTTCCCATGATGCACTGGGCCAGGGACAGACTGATTTGCATATAGCCAGGTTCTGAGCTGGGATGGTGCAGTGAGATAAATAACAGTGATGGATCAAGCCCTGATCTTTGGACTGGGTAAGAGTGGTCTGCTTAATTCAAACACTCTGTTCATCACCACCCCCTTTTCTGAATCGTTAAATTCTACATCGACAGGACAGCGCCCTTTCGTAGGTCTGATCAACTGTTCGTTGCTTACGGACGCATGCGCAAGGGGCGTTCTGTTACCAAGCCAACTATTGCACGTTGGATTTCCTCAACAATTTCATTCTGTCATCAGAAGGCCGGCAGGCCTCTTCAATCTACAGTGAGAGCTCATTCGACCAGCGCAATGTCATCCTCTACTGCCCTGTTTGCTGGTGTGCCTATTCACCAAATATGTCGGGCAGCCACGTGGTCCAGCAGGCACACTTTCACAAAGTACTACTGCCTTGAGACAATCAACGAAGCTGATACAGCAGTGGGCCAAGCGGTGCTTCGCAATCGTTTTAAATAAGGTGAGCCTCTTTCCTTCCCTCCGCCTGTATGGTTTCTACTATTATCTGTCTGGCAGCTTTATGTCATTCCATTGCATTTTCATGATAATGCACTGCTACTTTGTCTTGCGGCCAGCTATTACTGCTCACTATTCTATTCAAGCATGTGAATCTATGAAAGACACCGCAATACTGGAGAAGAACAATTGTTACTTACCTGTAAACGGTGGTTCTCCAGTATTGGTGTCTTTCATAGATTCACATGTGAGCACCCACCTCCCCTCAGAGGCTCTCTTCTCCTTCTAGACTGTTTTGTCACTCTTTTGCTATGAAGATCTGAGGGCCTGAGCCTCTGAGGAGAAGGTTCTAGAGGGGTGCTTGCGCCTGATTAGTTGTAGTTTGGACTAACATAATGACATAGATATGCTATAAGAGTGTTCTTTTTCTTCTAATGTATTCCTATGTGTTAATGCTAACCTTGGTACTTATAAGTATTTATGGTTTTGGATGTATGTGATTATGTTTTAATATGCATACATTATTGGTTTTATTGCTATCTTATTTACCGTGGGGCTCCCACTTCGACGACGGGGAATATTTAATCATGTGAATCTATGAAAGACACAAAAAATGGAGAACCACCGTTTACAGGTAAGTAACAATTGTTCTCATACACTTTCTTGTCAGTCATTATTCATGCATCAATTTGAGGTAGTTTTGATCCATTGAAAGACCCATAGTTCACTCCTGTCAAGAGTGGGAGTAAGTGTGTTTACATCGTTGGAGTATGAAGGGAATACCACATTTTAAATGGAGGTATATTGAAAAAGGGTTCTTTATGTTTTTTTCTCATAAAATAAAAGTTGTTTAAATATTAAAAAGTACATTAGTGTCACCGTTATGCAAGCAGAGCTTTTCACCTGGGGAAACATTTGCATATGTGAATTCTATGCCCTAGGGTACTCAATGGAACCTGTGAGAGCCATAGATGTCCTTGATCACCCCAGGGATCTTTGGGCGTACAATACAAACCAAAAAATGTCCAAATGTTGGAATAATCATGTGGGAGCAAATGTCTGACTTTCCATGCCCTACCTCTGCAGCAGCTGACGGTTATCTACTAACTGTATTTTTTGACTATTACTAAGCTTTGATTTTGGAGTTTCATCTAAAATGTAATCATCGTGGACCAGTACCTCTGGTTTCTAATTTTGTACAATTTTATGCCAATGTACTTTTAGTAACTGAGTCAATATCAGAAAAACAAAGTATTTACAGGTGGCAGCTATTTACAAACCCCTTCACCTGCGCAGTGGTAAAGGAGTTTGTTTATGGCGCCTTCTCCAGCTTATGAGTTCTTGCTACACAATATTGTCTTGAGCAAAGTGAATGGTGTCTTAGTAATTGATCTGTCTTTATTCTCTTGTTTTAGGTACTGTTGTTGTCCAGCAGTTAATGTCTGTAATGATAAGTGAGCATGAGCGGCTATTTCCCAAAGACACTGAGGTTCAGCTTCAGACTGGACAGGAAGTTTGCAACAACAACAATGACATACAGAAGAAATTTATTGGTCAGCTTCAGAACAAAGAAAACAATAACACAAAAGAAACAGCTGTGAGGCGTTGCTCATGGGAAACATCAGACTCTCCCCCAAGAAGCACCAGTGACAATGGGTCTCCCACCGCAACCCTTGCTGGGAGTAAATCAAACAGCCCCAGAAACAGTGTTCACAAACCAGATGTTTCAAGGAGTCCTCCACTTCTGGTGAAAAAGAATCCAGCGTTTAACAAAGGTAGTGGCATAGTTACCAATGGATCCTTCAGCAGCTCTGTTGAGGGCCATGATAAAAACCAGCCTGTTCTTAATGGAAGCTTGCCAGCCCGGAGAACGGCCTCCATCAAGGGGCCAGGTACCAAAATGGGAACGCACAGCATGCCCAATGGAGTGGTGCGAATGGGCATCTCCAGCACAGATACACTGAACAGCCGAAATGCATGCTGGCTGCCTAATGGTTACGTCACGTTACGAGACAACAAACCAAAGGACTCTGGGAGTGACTCTGCCCAACAGCAACATAGATTGTCTACTTATGATAATGTGCACCAACAATTTTCCATGGCGAACTCTGATGATAAGCAGAGTGTAGACAGTGCCACCTGGTCCACCTCCTCTTGTGAAATATCCCTCCCTGAAAATTCCAACTCCTGTCGTTCCTCTACAACAACCTGCCCTGAGCAGGATATTTATGGGAGCAATTTTGAAGACCCTGTATTAGACGGACCACCTAATGAAGATCTGTCCCAACCTGGAGACTTTGAAAGCAAATTTGAGCGAAGAAGCGCCGGGGGTCGTAGTAGCCGAGCCACTAGTAGTAGTGATAACAGTGAAACATTTATTCCAAGCACCAGCAGTAATCACAGTGCCCTGCACAGTCTTGTCGCAAGCCTGAAGCAGGAAATGTCAAAGCAGAAGTCGGAATATGAGACAAGGGTAAAGAAGTAAGTAACCTATCTGTAACACTAGAATATATGAGAAACATGCTTTATTATCTTTGTAGAATCCCTAGCTTTGTGAATCCCTGAAGGGAAAAGGAGCTCAAATTGATTTCCACATGGTCATCTATTGAGTGTTTTTTTAGTAATATCTGTAAAAGGAAAGCATTGCTTGTTTACACCACATTTCTCAGTCTACTGGTCTGGATCCACATAGCTTTGTGTATTGACCAAGGCCTGAAGAAGCCCCCCATTCATTGTGCTCTAATTCACTCTGAGCTAGGCTTACAGAAAAAGTGTAGAGCGAGTAAGGCAGAGAGTTGTAGTCCCTGAATTAGTGTCCACTGAAAAGGAAAGTTTAGATTATCTATTTGTATGGAACATCACGCTGATCAGTGGTTGGGTGTAGGGGAGTGCCTCAGTCAATTCACTGTATCTGACCAGTAATTCTGTGACGTTGCACCTCCATTTCCTTGTGCTTCAAGTTTTTTTTTCTTTTTTTCGGCACAGCTTTCATCTCTGATATTTCCACTAATATGTGTTTTATGTTTGTATAATAACCTTTTGGTGACAATCACACAGATTTCTTTTCCTGAAAATATCTCAGTATGCTCCCGTATTGTAATTGAATATCATCCCATTGAATTTAATTGCATAAAAATCTACACACAATCTGAGAATAGTTTTGGCAAATGACATTCAGAACACAATACTTATGCCAGACAAGCATTTCTCCAATCGATATTCTGACATATAACCAGGATGATCTGGTAAATTATGCTTCATCTGTAGTCCTATAAATACAACTATAGTTTGAATCAATGGGTCTCACAGAAAAACTTGAATAAAAGAATGCTACAAAGTATAACCATGTACATTTCTATCTACATTTGTTTTAGACCTTTATGTTCGATGGCATGTGTGGCTGTAGATTCACATTTTATGCATACTCCTGCCATCTAGTGTTCGGTCCGGAGATGTGGAAGTTGTTTTTCTTTGAAGAAGTCTTTTGAGTCACAAGGTCAAGTAACTCTTCCTCTCAGTGATATTGCGCTTGGGCATCAACTCCATTGTTAGATTGTTTTCTCTCTGGCTCAGGCGTGTGTGACTTTGCAATGTGCTTCAACTCCGTTCGGTTCGATTCTTCAGTTCTTTACTGTCTTCGACGGTAGTGTTTCTCATTCACACTTTTAACATTGGAGTTCTTTAGGAAAACATGTTGATTTGAATTCGTTTATCCAAGGGCCCTTCAGGGCGCCGCCCTTTTGGGCCTACCTTTGACATATTACCAGCCCCTTCAAAGATGTGTTACTGATGATGGGAAGCACACTGTTTATATTCTGTCCGTGTTACCATACAAAATACCAGCACACAGACCAACACCTTGTTGCAATCTTTGACATTCACCCACCCACAAGGAAGTCGACTGCACCGTGTGTAAGACATTTGGGTCCAAAAAAATCCTGCCGGACCGGAGAGCTTGTCATCTTGAAGCAGCACAGAAGGCCACAGATGACATTCCAGACATCTTTGGCAAAGAGAACAGGTCGAGGGAGTAGAGACCTTCTCGATCGAAGATAGCTCCAGGTCACACATTAAGGTAGACATGGGTATGTAGGATGTCCCAACCACCCAGCATGTGAGTAGTGTGGCCCCCGTTCTTCGATCCATGCCGACCAAAAAATGTTCAGCTTCATCACTCCAACTATTAGAGGTCACCGGACCACCGCTGCCTTCTGGCCATAGTCAAATCTGAAAAACTGTTTCACACTCCTTGCCCTCGGGCCCAGCACCGAAGATTACTACCAAGGGCAAGCCTTCCGGGTCGACCTCTTCAGACCGAGAGCTTGCTTTGGTACCGACTTGACCTGACGCATCACAATTCGGAGCCAAAATGCTCAGTACCGAAAAAAGACATGTGAATATCATCGACTTCCATGTCTCCTGTTGAATCTATTTAGGAAAAGATCAACATTCTCTAGCGAAAAATCCAGATCCAAAGAGTAAATTGACATTTGAAGAGGGACTACATGTTCCCCTTCCTCCCAGGAAGAAAGCAAAAGACAAGGCCACAAGCCCTACCTATCAACCACATCCTACACCGCCTCCCCCTCCACCACCGTCATCACCACCTCCATCCCACCCTCATTCTCCTCATTGCGAGAGTGGCAGCTTTCTATAACGTAGAGCTCCACAAAGAACCCCTCAACCAAGATTTGCTATTTGACACATTTGCTTCTACCTACCGGGACACACAGTATCTGCCAATGTTACCAGGCATGATGAGACATGCAGATGACATCTTTAAGGAACCTGTTAGGGCCAGGATTATCACCCCTAGGGTAAATAAAAAATATATAGCAGCGCCCTCAGATCCTTCATTTATTCAGTCAGGTGCCTCCCAGAATCCATTGTAACAACCACTGCACGCAAGAAGGCCAATTCCCATGCTATCGGAGATATATCCCCCCCCCCCAGAAAAGGAAAGCAAGTGCAGGGCAGGGGAGGAGTAGTTTGCCCATGCCTAAGGGCATATGACTGTTGGGCCGCCCCAAAACTGTCATGCAGACTTTCCCTGTTCTCCATGCAGGCTGCATAACAGCCTGCATGGAGAACATGCCCAGGCCCTATTCCGTGGTGGAGCGTTAAACCAGGATGCTCAAACCAATCACAACACTGCATTGCAGCATTGTGATTAGTCAGGGAAGCCTGGATGTGCTTCCTGTTCATCGAGTCCAACAAGGATAGCAGGAGCAGAGACACGGGACTTGGCTGCAAGGTAAGTGTTTTTTTTTTCTTTTTTGATTGCAAACTCCCCCTCCCTCAGGGGTATAATTCCTATACTTCCCAATCCCCAAAAGTACAGGTCTCTAAGACAAATCTTAGATCTCAGCCTCTAAACAAGTACATCCTATTAGTACAGTTCTTTATGATCCCCTCACAGGATGTTATTCCGATTCTTCAACAGTGCGATTTTATGGCAATATTGGACCTAAAGGACGCTTACTTCCACAAACCAATGCACCTTGCTAACCACAAATACTTAAGATTTGTGATAGCAAGCAAACACTATCAGTTCAAAGTTCCTCCATTCGGGGTGACTACAGCACATCTAGTGTTCACAAAATTCCTGGTGGAAGTCACAGCACTTCTGCGAAAACAAAATGTTCATGTATTCCACTACTTAGCAGATTGGCTTATCAAACCCAGTACAAATCAGCAGGGCCAACAACACACTCAGCCTTCAAACTCTACAGGCTCAACCTTACTTTGGAGCAATCCTGGACTCATGCATAGGAGTAGCCTACCCCAACCTCGCTCAAATTCAGAACTTTCAGGCAACCTTGTCCCAGTTCCAAACTAATCAGACAGTCACAGGGAGGACAGTTATGCGTCTGCGAGGAATGATGGCATCATGTATTGTCATAGTTGCCCATGCAAGGGTACATATGCGTCCCCTGCAGCAGGGTCTAGCTCGCCGTAGCTGGTGTCAGTCACAAGGTCAATTGGAGGATCTAGTGTTGATAGACTGTCACACTCACCGTTCTCTGCAATGGTGGAACATGAACAAGGGTAGCCTTTTATAGATCCTGTTCCCCACATTACTCTCACCATGGATGCATCACAGATGGGATTGGGTGCTCACCTACATGACCTCACAGTACAAGGGCTCTAAGATGCCATGCATCAATCTCTCCACTAAACTATCTAGAGCTTCAAGCGGTCTTCCTGGCACTGAAAGCTTTCCTAGACCATATGGAAGTGATCTTTACATCACAGTATTCACCTGTTGGCGGAATGCCTTGAGGGACTAGGCAGCGACTTTGCAGACCTGCTCAGCAGGATGCAGCAACAAGTCCATGAATGCAAACTCCACCCACAGGTCCTCTTGCCGTACTTCCAGAAGTGGGGGTTCCCTCAAACTGACCTTTTTTGCCACAGCAGAAAACACAGTGGGCCTCATTTATGAGGCCTTGCGTCAGTTTTGTGCTTCCGATGCATCACTTTTTGTGACGCATCGGCGGCGTAAAACATGTCTCCTGTTGCGCACTATTTATAAAGTGATGCATCTAAGCAGATGCATCACTTTGTAAACCCCTGTGCTACTTCTAGGACGCTGTTACGTCAAAATCTTGCGCCTGCCTCACAGCAGGCGTAAGACTAATGCAGGCCCTTTCACATGGAGCTTTGCCCAATGTGAAAGGACACATTGCTGGAGTTGCGTCATTTTTGTGACACACTCCAGCAATGCCTCTCTTTTGCGCTTACTGATACATCAAAAATACTGACGTATCTATAACTCCTTGTGACATGATGCGTCATACATTAAATATGACGCATCAGGTATGTCGCAAGGAGTGCGCACTGAGAAGTGACGCATCGCTGCGTGAAAGTGACGCAACGCTGCTTTCACGCAGCGATGCGTCATTTCTCATAAATGATGCCCCAAATGCCTAAACCTCGCCTCCAGATACCCACACCCACTATCCAAGGGCAATACACTATAGATTAATTGGTTAGGGATGTTTGCCTACCCATTTCCTTCTCTCTCACTTCATCCCTTCCTAGTTCAGAAGCTCAGGAAAACCTCTCTTACAATACTCCTGGTAGCCCCACATGAGGGTGTCAACCTTGGTTCACAACACTCCTAGGCCTTGCTGTACTGCCACACGAAAAGCTCACCAACAGGCTGGACCTTCTCACTCTACATCAGACACCCAGACCCAAAAACTCTCAACCTAGTAATTTGGCTCCTGAGGTCTTAGAGTTTCACTACCTTGACTTACCACCAGAATGTATGGATATTATCAAAGAAGCACACATACCCACCACTAGAGCCTGTTATGCAGGAAAATTGAAACAATTTGTTTGCTAATGTCCATCCTAACAAATTTATCCTCTGAAAGTGACGGTGCGAGACATTATCTGCTACCTGCTTCATTTACAAAAGGCAAATTTATTGTACACTTCCATACGGTTACACCTCAATGCATTCCCTGCTTATCTCCAAATTAGACAGCATCTATCACTTTTCAAAATTCCAGTCATCAAAGCCTTCATGAAAAGACTCAAACAATTTATTTTACCAAGGGTTCCTCCAGCACCCTCCTGGAACCTTAACATCGATCTCACCAGACCCATTTGAGCCCAAGTACTCATGCCTCCTTTTCTTTCATGGAAAGTGGCATTATTAGCAGCCATTACCTCACTGAGGTGTGTTAGTGAGCTCCAGACTTTAACCTTAGAAGATCCCTTCTTTCAAAAATATAATAGAGAAAAAGTGGTTCTTCGCACCAACCCTAACTTCCTACCTAAAGTAGCCTCTCAACTTCACCTCAAACAATCCATTGAGTTGCCAATTTTTTCCCACAACCAGATTCACTTGAGATAAGAGCTCTTCATGCACTAGATGTCAAAAGAGCACTCATGTTCTACGTAGATAGACCAAAAATGTTTTAGAAAATATAAACACCTCTCTGTTGCCTTTTCACCACCTCATAAAGGCAACCCCATATCCAAATCAGATGCAGCCAGATGGATAGTCAGATGTATTCAAACTTGCTTCCTTAAAGCCAAAAGTCCTTTCCTTGTTTCTCCCAGAGCACAAAGGGAGCCGCCATGGCATTTCTTGGAAACATCTCCATAACTGAAATTTGTAAGGCAGCTACATGGCCCACACCACACACCTTCCTTCATCAAACACTACTGTGTGGATAATCTAGCATGCCAACATGCACATTTAGGACAGGCAGTGCTATATACCCCTTTTCAACCTCCTGCAGCACCCACAGGCTAGCTGCCACTTCTGAGGAGGTACTGCTTTACAGTCTATGCAGAGCATGTGTATCTACAGTCACACATGCCATCAAACGGAATATGTTACTTACCCTGTAAGCATCAGTTTGAGCATGTAGTGCTGTAGATTCAAATGCACGCATCTTCCACACCGGGCACCTGTGACCATTGCAGTTACATTACACATTTACATTTAGCATGGTCATTGCATTACTTACAC
The DNA here is from genome assembly GCF_964263255.1 of Lissotriton vulgaris. Classification (NCBI taxonomy): domain Eukaryota; kingdom Metazoa; phylum Chordata; class Amphibia; order Caudata; family Salamandridae; genus Lissotriton; species Lissotriton vulgaris. Next base: position 1,415,511,940 of record NC_141689.1, read on the forward strand.
ATGATTTACACTCCTTTCTCACCTGCCTGCGAGAAAACAATCCAATAATGGAGTTGATGTCCATGTTCAACATCACCAAGAGGAGGAGTCAATCAACCTTGTGACTTGAAAAAACGTCTTCGATGAAAAACAACTTGCACAACTCTGGACCCAACACTAGAGGGATGGAGTATGTAGAGCATATGGATCTACAGCCCTACATACCATAAAACAGATGTTTACAGGGGAAGTAACATATTCCTTTTCATTCTCTCCCAACACAGGACAAACAACCATGTACTTGGTCCATAAGAAATCAGTTAAACATGTGAACCTTTGGTGCATTACAGGTGTACGGCTTGATACATGCAATGTATCATACAATTAAATCCTGCCTTACTCAGCTTGAAATCGAGGCCCCCAAAAGCCTTGTCCTCACCCCATACAACTTACACCCACCCTCCCCCATCTGATAGAGACCTCTTGCTATCACTCTCAGAGTGGGTGTCATATGACTCACTCCCCTCATTCCCTATTAAGTGTTTGCTCAGCTCATCTCAAACTTCCAAGTCTGCCTACAATTTGTCATCCATTCTCACCGGCATGAGGTGCACTTCCTCGGCCAGTGACCACTCCAAGACATCTTGGAACCCATTCATTGGGCGCTCCCACTCCCATCCAAGCGATGGCGGCACGCCTCTGGGCCAGCACCAAAACAAACTGCAGAAAGCGATATGACATTTTACGCTTCTTAGGTTTTGGAATATTGCCCAACAAGCAATGTTGTGATGTCAGATCACACCACAAAGCTGTAAACCTGAGCAATCTGTTCCCAACTGCCGCCCAGAAGGACCCCATCGCCACACAGTTTCCTGCCAAGTGCTTATAGTCTGCCTCTCTGAACTTACAACTCGGGCAGGATGAAGCCTGACCTGCATCATACCTGCTCGATTTCACTGGGGGCACATAAGTGCAATGTAAAAAATGTAAGTGTATCTGATGGAAGCGAGCGTTGCTAGATACTGTTGTCAATTATGTGAAAATCCTATTCCACTTCACATCTGGGAGAGGTGCACTCAATTCCTCTTCCCTGCTCAGCCCTTCCCTCAGCTGTCTCACCATGTTATTTGCCTGAAGCGTTCTATACACCTGGGAAACTAGATGGCGACCCACACCCAATGTCAACAGCACACCCAACACTGCAGAATCCAGAGGCACAGTTGTAAAGGAGACCCAAAGCTATTTGCCTATCTCCACCACACCTGCGTATGGCAAAATATGCCCATCTTGCAGGCCAAATTGTTGCTGTAGGCCCTGAAAGGATATGAAGTACTCATCTAGATACAAGTCCTCCCAGCTGCTTACCACCCTCATGCCATATCTGGAACATGCCTCTTCCACTTGACAAAATGGAGCTAGCACCCACAATATGAGCTCCTTGTGGAACGGGGTCCTCCTCCTAATCACAACTGTAATCACCCTCTGCCAGACCACTGAAGTTTACCACATAATGTAGGGCACCTCTCCAGGCAACGGGGTCCTCCTAATCACAATTGCTACCACCCTCTGGCAGATCACCGCAGTTTACCGCACAATGTAGGGAACCTCCCTGGGAACTCCTGAGCCTGCTATCAGCATCTTTGGGAGATCACCATCTTTGACCAGCCCCTCCAGAAGGTCCTTTCTCCACCTATCTCCCTCCCCTAACCAGTTGATTACATGCTGAAGATGAGATACATAATAATAATGCTTCAAATTAGGGGCACCGAGTCCCCCACCCAGGTAACCCCGAATCATGATTGTCCTGATCACCCTACTTCTCTTCCCATCCCACAAGAGGGATTCAAGAAGGGTATTCAACTCTTGGATGAACCCTGCCCGAAGCAGATACAGTGAGTTGTGAATAGTATAGAGGCAACGCAGCAGCAACACCATTTTAACCACTACTATTATGCTCATGAGCGACTGCAGAAGAGTGTTCTAGAACTTCACCAAGCCCTGGAGTGAAGTCAGGACCCACTCCACATTATGCTGCCATTGCTTCACTACCATATGTGCCACCATCACTCCCAGATACCAGAACCAGTCTTTTTCCCAACTCAGTCCTAGATCCATAAGGCTCTGCGTCGCCCCCCCCCCCCCCCACCCCCTCCTCCACATCCCTCCAATGCCACAACAGTAACAACAATGATTTCACTCTATTGAGCCTAAGGCCAGAAACTTCACAAAGTCTTCCAGAAGACGCAGCAGAATTGGTAAAGGTTCCCTCAGGCCCTCAAATAGAACAATGTATCATCGACATAGAGGGAAACCACATGTGTGCTGTGTCCCAACGCTATCACTCCATCATGCATGACCCGCCGGACCTGAATAGCCAACAGATCCATGGTCAGGGCAAACAATAATGGTGACAGAGGGCAGCCCTGAAAATTCCCACGCTCAGTGTCTGACCGATCCGAACAAAGCCCCCAGCCCAGCCCTGCACTCCCAGACCAGTGTACAAGAGGTGGATCCAGGCCTGAAATCTCGTGCCGAATCCCATTGCCTCCTTAACTCCCAAGAGGTACACCCAGTCTGCAGTGTCAAAGGCCTTCTCAATTTCCATGAAGGCCAAAACCATATCCTCCTGAGTACACTCCACCTTATGCAGGACATGCATCAAATGGTGCAAATTCCAGATCGTACTCCATCCCGGCAGAAAAAGCCACAATCACCTGGGTGGATCAACCTACACATTGCAGGATGTAGACGATTGGCCAATAATTTACACAGAATCTTGATATCAGAATTAACCTGCAGGTTCTGAACAATACTCCCCCTGGTTTGGGCATCTTTTAAATAAGCCCTTCTTTCATACTAGGCAAAAGCTGTCCTAGCTCGTCAGCCTCCAAAAACACCTCAAGCAACTTCTGAGTGGAAACCGCTGGGGACACTTGATAAAATTCAGTAGGAAGCCCATCCCCCCTGCCAGAGGCTTGACCTGTGGAAGCAAATTGAGTGCCCCCGCAGCTCTGCTAACATTATGCTAACTTCCAACTCCTCTGCCATAACCGCTCCTACTCTAGGGTCCTCCAGTGGCATTAGGAAGGCCCGAACTCTATGCAGCTCACTACACATGCCACCACAATACACCCTCACCAGGTGACTCTGAAACACCCCTACTATAGCTGTCTACGTGATCGCAAGTGCGCCCATCTCATCCCTCAGATGATGTACAAGTGGGACACTCATCCCCTATGCAGCAACCATGCCAGTAGAATACCAAGCTTGTCCCCTTTCCAATGCAAGTGCTACCTATATTGGGTGCACGTAAATGCGTCCAGCCTATCTCATTTCCCTGCAATGCTCCTACCCAGCCACAGCTCCTCCAGCTTGAGTACACTGATCCACCACTACACGCCGCTACAAAATCTCCAAATCCATCTCCTTCTGACGCAACTCCTGCTGTCTCTGCCTACGCAAAATGATGGTCAGCACAGTCAGTGACCTCTATAGCCACCTTCATGGCCTGTGAAAATGGGTCCTTGCCCACTGCATCAGTCAGAAAATCAATTGGGAGTGTCCCCAACCCTGACTGCGCCCCAAACCCCCGGAGCCAGCTCACAACACATTAGCGAGTGATCTGACAAAAATCATTCCAGCTGAGTCACCCCCTGTAGATAGCCTGATTGCACATCTGCTAATAAGATTTTATTCAGCCTTCTATATGGGTTATGCACAAGTGAGTACCAGGTGAAGGCCTTCTCAATCGGCATGCGGCCCCTCCAGGCATCCCAAGGCCCCAAAATATTCATCACCTCTCAAAGCACATTCCACATGCGTCGCATTGTTTCTACCCTAAGAGAATGTCTGCCTACCTTTCCATCCAGGACACAATTGTAATCCCCAAACTACTCTAGGCTCATGGTAGCCCTGGGCAGGGAGTGTAGGTAGGGGGCCCCAGAAGAGGGGGTCCAGGTGGGGTGGAGCACGGAGGCCAGTGAAGAGGGGGGTCAGGGTGTTTGGAAGTGGAACAGAGCCGGAGGCCTCCAAATCCCTGCCAGGGGCTGCCACGCAAATATGTATCCATCCTCAGAGGATTATTATATTAAGGATATATATTGGCATGGTGGCCCCTGGGGTTTGGTGGCCCTGTGCAGGTGCACAGCTTGCACATGCCTAAGGCCGCCCCTGATCGAACCCTCCAGCCCTGCCCTCATTGCTTCTTGAAGCTTATAATGAAAATAGGAGTGTCCACATTAGGGGCATACAGATTAACCAGGGAGATAGGCTTTCCATCCATTCTGTCCTGCAGGACCACGTACCGCTCCTTGACATCTGTGTTTGCTTGCGTATGCACAAATGGGATCCCCGTGGCCACCCATATGAGCACCCCCGTAGCAAAAGTGGATTAGGATGCGTGGAACACCTGCCCCTTCCATTTCTTACCCACCCTCTCAACACCCTCGGCACTTAGATGCGTTTCCTGGAGGCAAGCTATGGACACCCCATGGAGCTTCAAAAAGGAGAAAGCTCTGTGTCATTTGATGTATGTATCCAGACCCCTGACACTTCAGGTCAAGATTTTAAGACCCCCTCTCATACATGTCCCCTATCTATGAGCTGCTCACAGCCCTGCAGTGCCATGCGCTACAATCAGACCAGGCATCCACGGCAATAAGAACCAAAACTACCAGAACAAATCACAAAAAATGGTTCCCCTGGACAAACATAGTGAAAACATCTTGCTACTCAAGTCCACCTCACATGTGCCAGGACCACACACAGGTACTAATCCATCCAACCGTGATAGCAAACACCTTCCACCAGCCCCCAGCGGGCCCCGCATATGCCTCTAAAAAACAAGGAGCCTGAGTCCTGCCTACATGACTACATGATGAAGAACATGCTGCTGTCACCAAACAGGCCACATCACAGTTATGAGGAATCCTTCTAGTCTAAGTCTGTGCTTAAGAACATGCACCATAGACTATAGTTAAAGGGTGCGTATTGGTGGTCTTGCGGTAGGAGTTATAGACAAGATAGCTTAATGAAAGCTAAGTTAGATTATGTAAAGTGTTGGCCAGATGCTCAATATTCTGATATTAATGCAGAGGGGAGGCTGTTTAGGAACACACCACCACCACCATTGATTAACATGTTTGAAAATAAAATGAAAGATGCTCTGTGGACTAATACCATGCAATAAAGCAAGTGAAACTATACACTGAAGATATGCCCTTTGAATTTTGAGATATTGGAGTTTCAAGTTATCTTTTACATTTCCACTATATCATGCCTAATTTAATAAGGAAATCAGTTTCTGTAAATAAGACTTGACAGAAACCGCATTGAGATATTACAGACATCTGTGTATCTCACATTAAAGAGCAGGTTCCCCAGTGCTATAGAATTGTCCTGCATATATCTTTAAAGGAGAACTATTAATGTGCTGTAGCTTGTATAGTTAATGTTGTTGCTGGGAATTGTCTCCCTCAGATTTCTAATTGACAAATTCAAGTGCATTGCTGCTATCATGCCGTATTCTATTTATACTACATATGTTGATCTGAATTGGCAACCATTTTAATATCTCACATAGGAGAGAAAATCTGAAGCGTTGACTCACTTTATCATTACAAATGTTGTTCCTAGGTTAAAATGATGGCAAAATAATGAATATTAAATTATAATAAAGTACCAAAACAACTGTTTTTATAAGGACTCCAGATTTTGATTAAGGAAAGTAAAACATTAGTCGTCCTAGGATCCCCCCTGAAAAAAGAGCAATGAAAACATACCAAATTATACGAATTAAAAACATTTTGGGTCTCCCTGAGTCTTACCAAACAAACTGGATCTGACAGCTGTTTAGTTATAGATACGACTGTCAAACAATTACAAATTACAAAAGATAGTCATATCTGTGAAACCATCTGCGGTATTCTTACTGCAGTAATGCTGATTCTCCGCAATGAGTCATATTATGCGTTATATGTGCATGAGGCACCACCTTATGCTAATGTGGCCCTGCTTGCATGGGACAGAAGAGCTTTGGGCTTCATTGATGGCTAGAACCCTATAGCAAACAACATTGCTCAGCTCTGTTGAACACTACATATTGGGAACTAGCCATGGTTATGAGCCAGTGGTAGAACACCATCCTTCATGCACTAAGGGACAAGATTGTTTTTATGATGCAGAAAAGATGGGCCCTGTTCACAGGGACCCAGTCCCTAAACAGGCTAATGGTTGTTATCAACCAAGGTGATGAAGCGCAGTCGTATCCGGAGAAAAGCACCATAAAGGTTTTTTCAGCCATTCCTTAGCAGTAAGTCTGTTGCTGAGTACTTGATTTCATAGTGCAAGGGGTAATAAAATATGCATGACCTCATAGTTTTTTTTTTGTATTGTTCTGCATACAGTTGTCGAGGTTGGAAACATGTTGATTCCGACTGACCAATCTACAGACTAAATAGGAATTTCCACCAGTTGAAAATATTGACAGGGGGGGCACTGCCTGGGTGCTAAGAGCAGAGTTGGAAATGTAGGCATTTAAGTCTCCAACAATTACCACAAGGGGACATTCTTCCCTGATGGCTATATCATGAATGAATAGGAAGAAAGTACTCAACAGATGATCAGAATTTCTCCCAGAAGGGATATACAAGTTTGCCACAATGAAAAAATAGACCTACCAAGGTCTCCCAAACAAGCTAACTTCAAGCATATACAAAGATTTGAAGGAAGGCAGAATACCTTCTGGTTCCAGTTAATCGAATTCATGAGCAAAATAGAGACTCCCCCACTAGCTTGACCTCAATCAGAACATTTAGCATGGCAAGAAAAAGTAAAATACCCATCACACAAAGTCCTTGCAAAACCAAGTTTCTTGCAAACAGATGATTAGAGGATTCAAGGTTTTCAAATAATTCATTTTTTCCTTGTTGTGACACAAGCCAGCCATATTCCAAGATAGAAGTAACCCACCCAGACTACCTCAAAGGAGCGCTTCTTTCTGCTTCTGGACAGGTGTTATTCAATGCTCTTGCGACACAGGTCTACTGGGAAGATTATGCTTCTACATCTAAGGCCTGGGGAACAACTACCATATCAGACACCAGATTTATTAAACAGCCCCTTCTATCCAGGGAAACAACAATATTTTTGATGTTGCCCAAAGAATACTCAAACTTGGGGCCCTTCGCATCTAGTACCACGGCCCTAAAAGCTGTCGGACACTGCGTTGGAAAACACATAGAGAGATATTGCTCATGTTCAGGAACAGATGCTATATCAAGCCCTCATTTCAGGAAATACTCACAATTCTACATAACCAAGTTGCTGATGATCAAAGAACAAAAACTAACTCTAGAATAAAAGAAGGAGTCATATAAATTAAACTTCACACTTAAAATATCCCTACTTGATATTGACCGTAATGCCTCTATTTCTGAAAATAGATGAAGAATGGATCCTCTATTTACTGGATAAAATTCATTTTCAAATAGCCAGATAAAATCCACCATGGGGGATAGAGCACTCTGTCCCATTCTGAGATTCTTTAAAGCATCCCTTGAGGGGATCCATGGAGGGACCCTATCACTACGACTGGCAACATGTGAGCCATCATTGGGCTGAATGTTCGAATCCGGCACTGTCGTGGAAACTGGCCCTCTAAACTTCTGATGGGTAAAGATGTATTCCCTATAAGAGCTCTATTCCACCCAACCTACTTGATGCTCCGTACTTGGTACCCCTCCTCTGGATTCTCAACCACCCCAGCCCCAGAGACCCCGGACCAAGTCTTGAGCATTGGAGTCCCACCTCTCATTTGTGCTTCCCTTTCAGAGTGATCAGCCAACTCATTAATCAGGGGTGTATGAGATACTTGAGTGGAATGCGAAATCGAATTTAGTACCGATTTTCCAGATACCCCCGTTCCCCCAGTCATTGACTCATGCACTATGTGGGGCTCTAAAGGAACACCCTCATCAGACGGGGGACTGGGGTCTCCCTCCTCCTCTAGTGTTTAAGTATCGCTCTGGTTTCCAAGAATCCGTGAAAAGTGCAATGTTAACGTTTTTCATTTGGAAAATCGCCTCAACAGTTTGTGTTTCTTTTTCATATTTTCCCCCTTCTGCTTTGTTGTGGGGCATCCCCTCTTCCATATTTTCGGCACTCCCTTCTCAGGCAAGTCTGAGGAACAGGCCTGGTAGGTAGAGGGAGTCAAACCCCCCCTCCCATCCCCTCTTGTTTTCTGGAACCCCTAATTTTCTCAGTTGCTTTATTGCCCCCTCTTTGACCAATATTAAACAAAGGGAAAGGTTTTATTATAGATTTTTCCGGTGGGGTCCCAATACAACCTCCCCAAATAGAGTTCTGAAACATAACTTCTTTTTCAAGATTACACATGGGTTCGCTAGGGGGCAACCGATAAAGAGGTATTCCCGCGGTAACATAAACATCTCTCGACTCTCTCACGGGGACGAAAGAAGAAAGCCTTCCATTTACCAGTTCTTCCATATTGGGATGTATCGTGGGCTTGGGTTGAATAGAATCAAGCTTAGTTACCTTTTGTACTTCAAACAACATTACAGAGATAATTTCCAATATATGATCAGAACTTAGAACTGATTTCTCTAGTAGAGACAAAATAGAATTTAGATTTTTTTCAATACAAATGAGATATTCCGAAGGCACAACATCCCTCTCATTTCTCAACTATGGTTGTGAACAGGGTAAAAAAAAAACATCATGGGTGGATTCCCAAAAGGTGCCACTCAAATGACTTGTACTACAGTACAAAAGAGGCAGAGAGAGACGCCTAGGAGAAGAACTTATAATTGAAGTATTATTTCCCCTGAGACCGCTCGCCCGGAAAGACTTCCCTGTGAGGGACTTCCCAGCCCCTTGTTTGAGTTTCTTTGTCAATGTCTGGGAGAGTAAAGTCTTCCCCTAGGTTTAACCCTTTGCATGCAATCGACTTCTCAACCATAGAAGGTGCATTGTCCAGTATACTATCGGGACCACCCTCCCCGCTTGTTCGCTTACAGATGTACCTCTGAGCAGATAAAGCTACTGCTAAAACAACAAACATACAGTCAGACTTTTGATCATCCGAAGAAATATGCTGTTGACTCTGAGGGTTGGCTGGAGAGTCTGAGCTCAATTTTGCACACGAGAACATATCAGGTGTAACAGATAACCCACCAGACATGCAATCTTGCTTTAACCCGTTTGGAGAAGACTGTTGCTGGCTCTGTTGGATATAACAAGAGACAAAATCCGAATTTGCATATGAGGAGGCGACCGAGGATTGCCCACTTTGACCATCCTTGACGACATCATTCTTCTGTGCCTGGACCCCTTCCCGGGAGTTGTTCAGGCACCCGCAAAAATGCAAGTGTCTCCTAGTGACTCCACAGAAAAAGGGGAGCGAGCGTTGTTGTGTGACAGTTCGAAAACTGTCCGTCTTGAATTACTGCTGCCACTTCAGGTGCAATTCGGGGCACCTTGCGAAAAAAGCCTGTAATAGCTGGGTGGGCTTCATAACAGAGTTGCTGCAGTTGTCTAGTGCCACTATATGATCTCTTTAATTTATATGACTGACTTAGAGATGAAAAGAGCACACACCCGAGCGTAATTTTTTAGAGGTCATGATATTCGGAAGGGGGGCACTTTTAGCAAAACTCTTAACAGGACTTACTGCAGCCCCAGCCCCTCTCAGCTAATGAAGGACCAAGATGATTTAGGGAGTCCCTCCTCACACCTATCAGCATGTAGTTCGCTTAGGCACCAAACATCATCAAACGTCACGCTGGGTGTCAGTGTTCAATATTGAATTTATTAAAAGTAAACAAAATTAACACAAAAAAGAAAAGAAAAAAGCAATAACCAGTGAGTGGAGCACTACAGGGGGATGCAAGCCTCACCCAGTGCTACCCCGGCCGCCTCCGTCCCCGACTGAGACACACTCTTTGCTACCACCAACTAACAGTGATGCAGTCACTGCACTCACCCAACTAAGGGAGTACACGTGCGTGGTTCTCCACTCCTCAGCTCCTCCAGTGCCAGCTGGATCAAACAACGACCGCCTAGTGGAATGTCGCTAACTGAGCACAACAACAGGGCATCCCGGAGGGGGCATCAGTCGCGCTCAGCAGCACCCGATGCCTGGCAGGCTGCAGCTCGTCCCTGGTCTGGGGGCTCCGGCAGACTCTACACAAAAGTAAAAGAGTGAAAAAAGCAGAGTGCAGCAATGGTCGTTGGGCCGCAAGGGGCCGCAGGCAGCAATTCGGCACCACCGAAATCAAGAAGCTTGGTGGTAATCACGGAGATCATGGGAGGCAGCAATGCAGGGCCCAACACCTCTCCTTCCTCCTCAGACACTGCGACCGACGGTTGACGGGCAAATCGAAAACCCTATACCATTGTGCAGTTAACATGGCCCTTTCTTACAACCCCACTCCCTTCATCACAGAAAGCGGCAATTAACCCCTTCTCTGCGGCGGCTATTCCGCTGCAGTGCTAAGGGGGAGGCGGGGCCACGCGGCGCTCCCGTGCTCGTGACGGAACCGCTCCGTCACGAGCCTCGGGTGAGCTGTGCTTGTGACGGAACGGTTCCGTCACGGCCCCGCCCGCTCTTTAGAACGCCCAGCGCAGGCGTGGAATTGGATCTACGCAGGCGTGGAGAGCGGGCCGTGACGGAACCGTTCCGTCACCAGCACAGCCCACCCGAGGCTCGTGATGGAACGGTTCCGTCACGAGCATGGGAGGGGTTAAAAAGGCATACCAGGTCTCTGATGATTCATGGAGCAGGAAAAAATTGCAAAGTTGACTCCCTGTCTGCCCTAATACCCCATTGAATTCTGTTTGCAATACCTACAGGCAATTAATTACATTTACTGGACCAAAAATATGGTGATAAAGTTATTTTTTAATTGCAGATGAGTTCTGTGTGTTTACCTTTTTCCTTTCCTGTCCTTATTAACCTTACTGTTGACTGGCCCCTTGTGTGAGGGTCTGTTGAATGTTGAGGGTTGTGGGAGGAGAAGTTGCAGTGGTAAGAGGTGTGATTGCATTCAGGGCTGAGGAAAATAATAGTCAGAAATGTAGCTCCAGTGTTTCATAGTTTTCTGCTTCACTTAACATTGGTGAGAGAAAACTAATACAATCATAAAAAGAAACTAGAGTAAGGAATTTAGGGCCAGATGTAGGCCGGTCGGTAAATAGGTGATCGCTATGTAGGGGCATTATTTTACCGAATCGGTAAAATTACCAATTCGGTAATTTTACCGATTTGGTAAAATATAAAATCGGTAAATTTACCGAATGTGAGCCACCAAGATGTAGGTGGGACTCTTCAGAGTCCCAAAGGCCTTACCGAATCGGTATTTTACCATCAAATCCAATTTGATGGTAAAATCCCGATTCCGGTGTGCATGCACCACACCTATGCCATGTGACAGGCAGACCTGCCCTTAGGGCATGTATGCCTGCCATATGGCACCTGAGCCTGTTTTGGGGGTGTCAGAGGGTGTCAAAGTGACACCCCCTGCACTCTTGTGAAATTCGGTATTTACCGATTCGCTAAATACCGTATCGGTAATGCCCATTCATTCCTATGGGTTTCAAAGCCCATAGGAATGAATGGGCATTACCGATTCGGTATTTACCGAATCGGTAAATACCAAAATCCTCCGATTCAGTATTCCAGCACATCTGGAATACCTACATGTCCACCCCATAGATTTACCGATTTTTAATGACCGAATCGGTAAAATTCGGTAATTGAAAATCGGTAAATCTATTTCACCTACATCGGGCCCTTAGTGCCTTTCAAAATAACCAGATAACGTTGCAGAACTGGGATTAGAAAGCCTCAGTCTGGACAAATACAAGATAACTGTGTACACATCACAGCAACAGTATGACATACTGACTAAAAAGTAAAGCATTTACCACAAGTGCATATATAAGAAAAGCTGAATCAGGTGGTGTGAGTAATAAGAGAGCAGTTAGTACAGACTGATCACATGAGTGCAATTAAAAACTGATCTGGTCAAGGTGAGTGAGAAAGGAACAGTGCGTCCTGTTGAATGATGAGACAGGTCATCTGAGGCAAAATAACGTGTGGGGTTGGACAAGATGAAGGGCGGAGTACGAATGAGCAAAAGGGAGTAACCACAGTAGATACAAGGCAAACAACATGCATTTATGGCAAGTTAGGGACAAAGTAGAATCTAAGAATCACAGGTAAAAGTTACTTAAGATAATATGGCCTCCTAATTACAAGGTTTTCGTTTTAAAGTCAAAGATTACTTGTATAACGTATCATGAGACGAAGCACAGATTGATAAGCGAATGCAGAAACGTTGCCCACAGAGAGAATTGTGTGACAATTACTGTGATTATTTTGGACTCTATGGGGAAATTACATTAACTAAAAAACGTAAAACACAAAATGGAAGGTGTAATAAACACATTTCTAATGCCAGCAACATTCCTGAAGCTACACGCCCATCTAGAGAAAAGTTGATCCAAAGGGCTTGAAGATTTGAAAGACATATAATGATAATTGATGGAACAATGTGCTCTTCTGAAATACAAGTTCTGTTATTATTCAACCTTTTTGAAACCCTGGAGAAAGTTGAAGATGATGATGAGCGGGACGAATTTATAAAGGCAACAAAACATGGAGACCCATTTTGACGCCATCATTAGTGTTATCAGGGAGAGACATCATTTTACTGCAGATAGGGAATGGAGAATCTATTGAACCATATGAAGCTTCATTCTGGAAGTTAGTGCACCTGTAATTTGAAAGGTATGGATGGAACGATATGTTCACACATTGTCACGTGAACCACATGTCAAAAGGCAAGAGAAAGGTTTCTATGCTACAGGTACACCCAGTTGAAAAAAGTAATAGCCATCTTAAAAAGCATGAAAAGATCAGGCAAAGGTATAAAACTGGCGAAGAAGTCTGAGCATCAGGACTCTGAAGTAGATCATGTGAAGTCGAGTATATACGCAAATGTGAACACGTTTAAAGTGACAAATCAACAAAAAAACTTGTGTTATAGATGTTGATCAAATACACAAATTGTAAATTCAAAAACATTTCCTGTAACAGGGAAGAAATGTAGGAAGGGTCGCAAGAAAGGAACCTGTTTCCGAGTAAGCAAGACACTTACTACAAGTTAAGATTTTTCAGAACAATTAAAGACGGACGAACACCTAGAAAATCTTGTTATAATGGTAACATTGCTGAGAAGGAATGTGTACGTTTTTAATATTGATGAGGACAACCTTGAGGGTGGTATGTAGAAATGCAAGATGGTGCTTGAGAGAGTATTGACTTTGATCAGGGGCTTTCAGAACAAAAGTATGTGAAAGAAAAACATACAACCTATAATCCAGAAATTGTATAATGTACCACATTCTGCCAAAAGTAAACTGAATACTGTGCTGGAGAATTGGTGCCAAACAAGGTATCCTCGAACCTATCAACACCTCTCAATGGCTTTCTCCAGCTGTCTCTCCAGTTGTCATAGAAAGAAAGAAAGGAGGAGAACTAAGATTGTATTTGGGCTTGCTATGCCTAGACCATCAAGTGGTGATAGACTAACAACCATTGCTATGTTTGTTTTCTGTTTGTTTCAAATGCATTTATGAAGCGCATAAATTACCCGAAGGTCTCTGAGCGCTTGCAGATCCTCAAAGCAGGGACAGTGGTCGAATGATTAGAAAAGCAAGGTTTTTAGGTTTTTCCCGGAATCTCAGATGGTTGGGTTCTGTCCTGATATGTAGGGGCAGGGCGTTCCAGGTTTCGGGGGCTGTTTTGGAGAAGGCCCTGTCGCCGTTACTAACTGTGCGGACTTTGCGAGTAGTTAGAAGCAGCTTGCTGGAGGATCTGAGAGATCTGACCGAACTGTGGAATTTAAGCTTTTTTTCTAAATATTTCGGTCCTTGTCCACGGATGGTTTTATGGACTAGGCAGCATAATTTTAATTTTATGCATTTCTTTATAGGGAGCCAGTGCAGGGTTTTGAGGCTGGGCACCGATGGGGTGCGGGGAGGAAGATTAAGCACCACTCTGGCTGCGGTGTTTTTCAGTACCTGAAGTTTTGCCAGGAGATTTTTATTTATGGAAGCCAGCAGGGCATTTCCATAATCCATACGGCTGATGATGAGGCCTTGGACTAAGGGCATGAGGGACGGGAGGGGGATCCATTTGAAAATTTTCTTCAAGCTGCGCATTATTCCAAAGTTAGTGTGCACTATTTTGTTGACATGTTCAGACATGGACAACCTGTTGTCAATTGTCACCCCTAAGTTCCTGACTGAGGACTTGGGAGAGGGGCAAGGTCCTAGTGTCGGTGGCCACCATTCATCTGTCCGGAGTTTGTCAGCTTTTCCGAAGAGCACAATCTCCATTTTGCCAGCATTCAGCATTAAAAAGTTGTTGGTCATCCAATCATGTATTGCAACCATGCACTTTTGGAATCTCAGTTTGGTTTCATTAGGATCTGGGCCTACGGTGATCAGTAGCTGAGTGTCATTAGCGTAAGACACGGTTCCAAAACTGTGAGCTCTGATCACTTGAGCCAGGGGGATACGTATAAGTTAAAGAGCGTAGGGCTCAGTATTGATCCCTGGGGGACACCTTTATCATTTTCATGGTAGCTAGAGGTGTATGCTCTTACTTGGACCTTTGAGCGCCTTTCCGTCAGATAACTTTTGATCCAAAGTAAGGCTGAGACTTCAACACCAGTTTCTGCAAGACGCTCTAAAAGAATGTGGTGCGAGAATGTGTCGAAGGCGGCCGACAAATCGAGTAGGACCAATATAGCAGATTGTCCTGCATCGAGAGACATCCTGACATTGTCTACTATCTCAAGTAAGTCAGTCTTAGTACTATGAAACGCCCTGAATCCTCATTGAGAAGGATCTAGGAGTTTGTTAGTCTCTAGATATTTGCCTAGTTGTTTGTTTATCAAGGATTCCATGATCTTTCCAAATAGTGGCAGGACTGAAATAGGCCGGTAATTAGAGAGTTGTTTAGAGTCGGTCGAGGGTTTCTTTAAAATTGGTCTGATCCTGCCCTCCTTCCGGCGCAAGGGAACAGAAGCATGCGATAAGGAAAGATTAAGGGTCTTGGTTAAGTCGGGAATCAGGGCAGGTGCAATTTTTGCTAAAATCTGAGAGGAAGCTGGATCACCAGGGGATCCTGATTTGATTTTGTGCAAAGTGGATGCTACTTCTGTTTCTGAGAAAGGTTGAAATTCTTTGAGGGCTATGGCTTGGGGAGCGGGTTCTTTGTTGACCTTTTTGAGTGAGGGCCTGGTCTGGATAGGGTGAGTTGGTTGGGGGAAGAGTTTATGGATATCGTTGATTTTCTCATGGAAATAGGATGATACAGAGTTGACCCAATCTTGGGATTCTGTGAGTGGAGGCTGACAGGCAGGGGGATTCATAAATTCTTTAACTATTTTGTATAGCTCTCTCTGAGAGTTGACTGCCTGAGTTATTCTGTTCCCTAGATAGGCTTTTTTTGCCGTGGCGATTTCTTTCATATAGAGTCTGTGTGCTGTTTTATATTGTTGTCTGTCTATTAAGTCTTTAGTTTGTCGCCATTTCCTTTCTACTGTCCTGACAGTTTTGTTTTTTCCAGGTTCGGGGTGAACCATGGGGAGATTTTAGTAGACGGTCTAGATTCCTTTTTGGACGCAATTATATCTAGGGTCGAGGTAATAGCATGTTCAAGGTCGACAGCTGCTTTATTAGGGTTGGTGGCCTTGGAAATGAGAGGGGAAGTGAAATGGGTGGTGAAGGAGTCCAGGTTGATCTTATTCCATGGTCTACACAGTTTTACTTGTTTACTAGTCTGAGGCTGTGTAGAAGTTCCTGCGATGTGAAATTTGATGACATAATGGTCAGACCAATGGACCGGGAGTATTTGACTGATTTCTACTTTCGGGGAATTAGTGCACACTAGATCTAGTGAGTGGCCTGCAATGTGAGTAGGGCCTGTGGCTAGCTTGCTTAGTCCTAAGGAGTTGATGCTGGTGATAAGATCACTGGTATGAGGATCTAGGGTTTGTTCCTCGTCATAGTTGAAATCCCCTAATAGGACAAAGTTGCCGGAGGCCAGGGCATGTGGTGCTATTACTTCCATGAGTTTATTTACAAAGTGAGTTTTAACGCCTGGGGGTCTATAGATAAGGGCAACCTTCCATGACTCCTTATTCCCAGCTGATATGGTGGCGATGCACATTTCTCCCCAGTTTTCTAAGTGGGAGTCGATGATATGGAGTTTAATATATGACTTATGAATGATTGCAGTGCCCCCTCCTCTTTTACCGGGTCGGTCAAGTCTGTATATCTTATAGTCTTGGGGTAAGGCAATAGAAATGTCGGGAGTGGAGGATTCTTGAAGCCAGGTTTCTGTGACGAAAAATAGGTCTTGCTTTTCAGTGTCAAGTAGTGACCATATTTCTAGGGCGTGCTTAGGGAGGGACCGGGCATTGCAGTATAGGCAGGTTAGGTTTGTCGGAGAATGAGGTGAAGGCTCACTTTTGTTGTGTTTGATGTAGCTGGGGGCTTTTAAGCAATCCCGAATACAGGTGTTGAACTATGAGGGTAGGGGGTTTCTCTGTGGACGGCGAGGAGCAGCGTTTAAGGAGTGGAGCTCCTGACTGGTATATTGAATAAAGGCCATCGGCTGTCAGGGTATCCAAGATGGGGTTTGAAACGGGCAGGGTGTCTGGCGTCGGACAGGCACGGACGGGCGCAGACGGGCTTGCCTTTGGCACGCCGCGCGTCTGCACGGCGCACTTGCTGATAAGCAGGAAGTGGGTGGGACCGCAGCAGGGATGCTATTGTGTGTAGAGCACTAACCCTATGCTCCAGGAAGTGAGTCAATCCTGGTAGAGGATGGTGTTTGACCCCTCTGTACAATCGGCACACGCTGTGACGGACCAGGGGGACACCAGAAGAGCAAGTGAATACTAGCAGGTATTTAAAAACAAACTGCAAAGAACAAATATTTTAAAAATTCTGGCAGTAGGCTGTCTGACCTGGTTTCTGCTGTCGTGATGGTTAGATTGGATTCTGCTGCGTGTGTCCGCTCGGCGCACTTGCTGATAAGCAGGAAGTAGGCGGGACCGCAGCAGGTATGCTATTGTGTGTGGAGCGCTAACCCTATGCTCCAGGAAGTGAGTCAATCTTGGTAGAAGATGGTGTTTGACCCTCCGTACAATCGGCACACGCCGTGACGGTCCAGGGGGACACCAGAAGAGCAAGTGAATACTAGCAGGTATTTAAAAACAAAGAGCAGAGGAGGAGCTTCGCGGGCAACCAAGATGGCCGCGTAAGCTCGGAGCTCCGCGGACCTTCCGATCCTCCTCATACATCCTGTCTGATATCCTGTTCCACGAGGGTGGATTCTTATTGCTGATGGTCTACTGAGGCGAGAACAGCTTTCCGTTTTCGAATTGGTGGTTCCTGCGCTGAGCTACGTCGAGTGGAACTCCGTGCCAGGACTGTGCCATTGTCTCTCCAGTCTCCGTCACTCCGCACGATTGGTCTGCGGAGTGCTTGCCTGTCGTCTCCGCTGGCGGAGTACTATGGCCTGCAGCTCGTTCCTACGTCGGCCTGCTCTAATTGTCTAGCCCGGATTCTTTACTTGGGTCGCTGGGCTCGGACTTGGCTGGTACAGCCCTTTGTCCCCATCGGAACCAACATGGCGGGCAGAGGGGACCCCGACAAGACGTCGAACAAAGGCGCCGTTGGGAAAACACAGACGCAGAAGAACAGAATTGAGCGATATACCCAGCTGAAGACGCCGCCTGCCACGGGATCCTCTGCCAAGAACCTTCCACCTACGGGCTCGCCCGATGGCTCCGAGCCTACCTTGAGCGACATTATGGGAGCCATCACCAGCTTTCGGGCTGACATGCAGCAGCAACATGAGGTCTTGACCCACAAGGTGGACACCATGGCCGTTGATCTGACTCTCATTAGGGCCGACCTGGGCAAGACCAATGATAGAGTGAAAACATTGGACATTAAGACCTCCAGCCTGACAGCCGACGTCTCGGACCTGCAAACCGAGGTCCGGAACCTGCGGATGACTGCTGACCAATTCTCTAGGAGGCTGGAGGACTTTGAGGGACGTGCCAGGCGGCAGAATGTCCGCATTGTCGGTGTCCCGGAGGGATCAGAGGAAGCGGCGACGGACCTCTTTGTGGAAGAACTGATTAAGACCCATTTGGCACCGTCTGGCCTTAGTAACTTTTTCTCTGTGGAACGTGCCCACCGGGTGCCGGGCGGCCCGCCGAAGTCGGGCGTGGCGCCTAGACCCATTGTGGCGCGACTTCTCAACTTTCGGGACCGGGATGCGGTCCTGCAGGCATCCAGACGACATGGACCACTTAAGTACCAGAACGCTGACATACACTTCTACCCGGATTTTACCAGGATGGTACAGCGGCAACGCCAGAGCTATGCCGGGGTAAAGCGGAGACTGCGAGATATGGGATACAAGTACTCCATGATGTTCCCTGCCAAACTCCGGATTGAACATGAGGGCCGTGCCCTGTTCTTTGACTTTGCCGAGAATGTGAGTGAATGGTTGGACACTTTGTCGCCGCGTCAGGACGCTCAAGATGACCATGATGGAGGTGCAGCTGGTGGCCCGGATATATAAGACTTGGCTCTGCAGTAGGGACACCGGCGTCTGGTGAATTCGCTTCATGAGACTGTTGGGTATTGTTTCTTCATTGACCCTGTTGACTTTCCTGTTGGTACATGGAGGGTGGCGGGAGGAGTTCGCGGAGATTCCTTACTCCTCTGGGTCTCTTTTTGTAGAGTAGTTTCTGGGGCGACAGGCACACTGCTGGTTGGGGGGGCTTTTTAGTCTGATGCAGGGGTGCAGGGCGGGGGGTGCAACTATGCAAGTTTATTTGTTTGTTCGTTCATTCTCTTATCTTTTCTTCAGGCAATGGATCGTGTTTACTGCTGTTTACTTGATGTTTGGGTTGGCTGGGGTTGGGTGGGACGGGTTGCGGGACGATGGGGGGTAGGAAATTAAAAGTGATCAGTTGGAATGTTAATGGGTTGGGTGACCGTGTTAAGAGAGGGGTGGTGATTCAACTGCTTGAGAGACATATGCCCGACATTGTGCTTTTGCAAGAGACGCATTTGGTAGGCAACTCTTGTAAGGCCCTTAACCGTAAAGGCTACAAGATGGTGGCCCACTCTGGGTTCTCTTTGGGCTCCCGGGGGGCGGGTATCCTGGTGCGTGCGTCCCTTCCCCTTGAGATAGACGTCACTGTGATTGATGAAAGGGGGCGCTACGCTGCAGTGGCGGGAAGATGGGAAGGGCGTTCCCTAGCGCTACTTTCGGTTTATGTTCCCCCGGGCCTGCAATCCAGTACCTTCCAAGACCTTGGTGGCGCCATATTGTCCCTGCCTGATGGCCTATTGATAATGGGGGGTGATTTCAAATCAGTCTGCTCTGGTTCCCTGGACCGCCAACCGCCGAGAGATCTCCGTAGTTCCCAACGGTGGTTGCCTTCCTTTCTTGATTCTATGGGTTTGGTGGACAGCTGGCGACTACTACATCCCGTGCTCCGCCAATTCTCCTTTCTTTCGAGTGCCCATGGTAGTCTCTCCCGAATTGACTACGTTCTTACCCTTGCTGCGCACGCGTCTACCGCGTCTGAGCCACGTTTTCTGGCACGGGGTATCTCCGACCACTCCCCGCTGTGGGTCTAGTTTGATTTTAACATCGTCCTGTCTGACCGTCCGGTGGCGGTTAACCCGTGGTACTTCCGTAATCACAAGACTCGTGCTCTCCTTGCTAAGGCCATCGAGCTCTATTTCTCGGAGAATGTGGGTTCGGTTGGCTCGGCTATCACCTTGTGGGAGGCATTCAAGACTGTTTTGAGGGGTGAGGCTTTCGCTCTCATTGCGGAGGCTAGGCGAGTCAGAGATGCCGACCTCGCGTGTATTGGGGACGAGGTCTTACGCCTCGAGTCCCGATTGGGACCCGAGCCCAACCCCTCCCTTTTGCATGACCTTTCCCTCAAACAAGCGGAATACCATGATCTCGCCACGAATGCTGCCCTTACCCTGGCCAAGGAACAGCAAGGTCGTATTTACGACGTTGGGGATAAAGCCGGGAAGCTGCTGGCTTGGCTGGACAGGCGCGAGATGGCTAGCCGTGTGGTGCCTGAGATTTTGGGCGACGATGGTGTCGCCGTCACGGACCCAAGTGCCATTGCCGAGTCTTTTGCTGATTATTCCCGGGGTGTCTACACTTCCAACTCAGACCGCTCCGAGACGGACTCGGCCGCTTTCCTCTCGACGATTGACCTTCCTTGTCTTTCTGAAGAGGACCGTGCCGACTTAGATCGAGACATATCCGCTGACGAGGTCGCTTTGGCGATCCGTGCGTTAAGGTCGGGTAAAGCGACTGGTCCTAATGGTATCCCGGTCGAGTTATACAAAATTCGACCGGATGTGATATCCCCGTACCTGCGGACTATGTTTTTGAAGGCACGGGACGAGGGCCTCCTCCCCTTGGATCAGAGGTTGGCCACCATCGTGGTCATTCACAAGGAGGGAAAACCGAGAGACGTGTGCCGATCCTATCGCCCCATCTCTCTCCTCAATGTGGAGCCTAAGATCCTAGCCAAACTGCTTGCCAATCGGCTGGTAGGAGTCATTAGTGATTTGGTTCACCTGGACCAGTCGGGTTTTATTCCCCGCCGTAACACTGCCCTTAACCTGCGTCGGCTTCATGGTGTTATGGCCAGAGCTCACACCCTAGAGGAACCGGAAGTACTTGCTTCTCTCGACGCCACGATGGCCTTTGACTCCCTTGAGTGGAGTTATCTTTGGGCGGTGCTAGCGAAGCTTGGATTTGGTCCGGTTTTTCTGAGTTGGGTGCAACTCCTTTACGCCTGCCCGCTGGCTAATGTCACAGTTAATGGCCGCGTGTCGGCGTCCTTTGCCCTTCATCGAGGTACCAGGCAGGGTTGCCCCCTGTCACCTCTCCTGTTTGCTCTGGCTTTGGAGCCGCTTGCGGCCATGCTACGTGTACACCCGGACTTACATGGTATAACTTGGGCCCCTGGATTTGAGGATAGAGTTTCTCTGTACGCAGATGACATTCTGCTCTACCTTACTTCCCCCTGCAAGTCGCTCATTGTGGCGTGTGACGTGATCAGGCTGTTTGGGCGCCACTCAGGCCTGGTCATCAACTGGGCTAAGTCTTCCCTTTACATTCTAAAGGGGGACACACCGCGCCTCCCCAGAGGCTGCAATATCCAGATGGCCGGACAGGGCTTTAAATACCTGGGAATATACATATAAGGCGCAATATGACCACAATCTCCTTCCTCCTCTCCAGCGGCTGCGGAGAGACGTGGATAGTTGGCGCAGACTCCCGCTCTCTCTCCTGGGCCGGGCAGCCTTGTTCAAAATGATGTCCTTGCCCAGGTTTCTGTACGCTTTGCAGAACACTCAGGTCCCGGTTCCGGCCCGCTACTTTCAGGAGATTGAGAGCTTGCAACGCGCCTTGCTCTGGGAGGGTCGACCCCGTGTCGCCATCCAGAAACTCACATTGCCGTGGTACGACGGAGGCATCGCCCTGCCGGATGTGCGTCGGTACTACTGGTCCTCTCAGCTCACTGCAATCAACCATGGTTTTTATGGCCCCGTGGATAGCCCTGGGTACGCAATGGACAGATGGCTTTTGCGCGACAGCAACTACTATTGCGCCCTGTATTCCAGATCCTTCGATCGGCGCCTGTCGGGCCCGACCAAGGCAGCGGTTCACATTTGGCGGACGATTACTAAAGCGCAGGGATGGCAGGGCAGACTGACTAGGTTTACTCCGCTATATGACTCTGATATCCTGGGCAGGCTATGGCACACCAAGGGCTTTGACAAATGGGACCTCATAGGAATCTCCAGGGTGGACGACATGGTTATTAAGGGAGAAGTTAAGACCTTCCCTCAACTGCAGGCCGAGTATCGTCTGGGCGGCTCGGAGTTTTTCCGCTACGCCCAGCTGAGACACGCATTGATCTCTGCCAGGCCGACGGAGGGTGAGATCCCCGAAAGCTCCCCCTTGGAGGACAGGATTCTGGATGGCCATATGCCTGACAGTGCCATTTCTCTGTCCTACAAAAAACTGATTAATGTTCGGACTGATCTCCTCCTGGGCTTGCGGGATCGGTGGGTGGCGGACGGCCTGGAACTTGACGATGAGGACTGGCAGAGTGCAGTGTCCTCCCCTAAGGAGGTCGCCATCTCCTCACGTCTTCGACTGGTGCAATTCAAAATCCTTCACCGGGTGTATGTCACCGGCCCTCGGCTCCTACATATGGGATTCTCGCCCGATGGCCTTTGTCGTCGTGGTTGTGGAGCCCTCGCAACCTTCATACATATTCTGTGGGAATGCCCTGTCATTGCCCCTTATTGGGCGAAAGTGCACCGGATTATGGGAGAGGTGACTGGTGTGGTGTTGGCAGCGGAGGCGAGGAGATGCCTCCTTAACGTCTGGGAACTGACTGATTATAACACGGCGCAGACTCGTTGGGCGACATTGGGCAATATGATTGCTAAGCGTGATATTGCTCAAAAGTGGGGTGCTGCTACGGCCCCCCTGGTGGTACAATGGAAAGCCAACATGGATTGGTGCATGTTCAGAGAAAAGACGGTTTATGTTGCCAGGGGGAGGCCTCAAACATGGAATAAAGTGTGGGGGGCATGGAATGCGTACAGGGGCGATGTGTGCTTGCCACCGGAACCTGTCCCCCTGGACGAACACCTATCACCTTAACCTAAGACACCAACTGTTTTATACTGTTTGTATTTCTCCTGTTCTTTCCTCCCCCCCCATCCTACCATTCATTCTTGTTACCGAATCTCTACCTGTCCTCCACTGCCTTTGGCCGACTCACATACGTCTCTTTTGTTCCATTGCCACTCTTACGCGCCCTTTGGCGTTTCTTTTCTTGGTTTAGTTCTCTCTTTTGATGAAAAAATAAAAAACAACCTGCAGTGTACTGATGTAAATCGCCTTGCACTATTTTCCTCCTGAGTCTATGCTGCCTTGCCTCCGGGATGTTAGGCTGAATAGCTGTGTGCTCTTTCATAATAAAGGTTTTAAAAATTAAAAAAAAAAAAAAACAAAGAGCAAAGAACAAATATTTTAAAAATTCTGGTAGTAGGATGAAGATGGTGATGACTCTTGGAAAAGTAACAGTTTTCAGAATATTGAATTTTGAAGTGGTATGTCACCAGGTGAAACTACACTAAGTGGGTACCAGTTTTCACCACCACAGAGAGGTATTTCCAATGTTGTGGTATGCCCTTGGAACTCTGTTCAAGGTAAATTGTAAATTTATCAGAACTACAAAATAAGAAAGAATTTATGAAAATCCTTAGCATGCGTGAATTTTATGGAAAATATAGGGTAAGAATAGAGCCTTAGTGGACGTTAGTTAAAAAAATTGCAATTTTTCATGGACTGCAGCATGTGATGATCGTAAGGAAAATATATAGGAGCTACAGGCTGCACCATCATTAAAATCATTAATTGAGTACTGAACAGTGTGGTAACTGTGGACACCAGTCAGGAGCAGTGTTGAGCCCAATTGATGGCAGACACACGTGTGACATTATACTTGCTTTGAGAAAACTCAAAGGGGACAGACATAAAAAATTAGATGAGGTATTTTGTTAATCAAGCCAGTTGTAAACCTTTGATTCATATTTTAATTTTTGTGGGTACAAAAAATGTGTCAGCTGAAGTTGCTGAGCTCTCAAGCAAACTACACATGCATCTCTTCTGTGCAGATCATATATGTCAGGCAAAAATAATGTTACATCCGTTTATTTATCCCATGTGCCTTGCATAATGTTGAGAAAAAAGATGAAAAAGACGTTGCTGTTACTTGGGTGACCACGAGTGACACACAATTGTGTGCTGTTAAGAAGAGTGAATGAGAGTGCAAGAAGATGCTGAATACTGCAAGATAAAAGAACTGATTGTGGGAGGATGGCCAAAATAAAAGGCTCTCAGTGAGAATCTACAATCCTGTTGAAAGGTGAAAGTGAAGCTGAAAATTGAAGATAATATGGTGGTTAGGATGTTTTAGTGGTATCAACTCTGCTGAGAAACAAACTTGTTGAGTGAGCACAAGAGGATTATACTGGAATGAGGGTACCGAGTAGCAATTGAGAAGAAACCTTTGATGTCCCATGATTGATCGTGATATGGAGATTCTAAGGACCGTCATGCTTTAGGTCTGCAAATAAAACATAAAAAATGTATACATGTCACTTAGGGCCATATGTATCAAGCAAAATTGCGATCGCAAATGCCGAAATTCGCAGAAATTTTGAGTTTGCGCTCGCAATTTTGCTTTGCTTATGTATGAGGCAAATCTGTGTGCAAAATAAGGAATTGCTAAATTTGCGATTCCTTATTTTGCGTTTGCATTTAAGGAATCGCAAATATTGCGATTCCTTAAATGCAATGTAAGAAGCACCAAAAAAGTGCAATTTGGCCGTAAGCAATCGCAAATTACCACCAACTTCAACTTGGTGGTAATTTGCGATTTCTTAGAAAAATGCACTTTTTTGCATTGTTCAAAGTGCAATGTGAAGCACATACATGCCCTTGGGGCATGTATGTGCGCCACATGTGCACCCTTGCTTATTTCAGGGGTGCATTTCAACAAAAGAAGAGAGGTCTGGTCAGTCACAGGACTGCCACGGATCTGGAGCAAATGATGGAAGGGTAACACACTCACTCTATTTGAGTAGGAAGGCCCTCACACACCGACCTGGTCAGTGTCATGCTTCATCATCGGGCCCCACCGAAGAGACCGAGTGCCTCTTCGGTGTGCTACGACGCCAGAAAGACTGCGGAGCTGGTCGTGTGGGGAGGGCGTGATGTGAGTGAAAAATAATTAAAAGTGCCTAGGAGGGTATCAAAAAAGTTTTTTAATGAGTGATCCCTAAGACACAGGTAAGTGGTATATGTGTCTGAATTTACGTGCCAAGGTTGTTAGGATTTGGTTAAATTCAGCTAGATACCACAGAGTTAATTTAATCAGTCAACATGTTTCTGCCGTACTAGTGGTATAGATTCACCAAGGCATTCTTCAGGACTATACCCCGGCGGTATGGACACTCTAATAGTCCACCCTGACCTGGGGACGTGAAAGTGAAAAAAGAAAAAGGTGAAAAAAGTGCTTAAAAATAGAAGAGCATTATGCTCATTCTAAGGAAAAAGCCCCAAATTCAGGGGTATCTCAGCACTTTAAAACAGGGCGCTACTAGCACGTCGGGGTCCGGTTCCGAGGATTCTTGAAGGTTAAAAAGCGGATTGTGAGCGCTGAGGGCGATGTGCCAGGCGCGCTCCAATCCTCCTCCCGAGACCCATGGTGCTAGTAGCGCCCTGTTTTAAAGTGCTGAGATACCCCTGAATTTGGGGCTTTGTTGACTGATTAAATTAACTCTGTGGTATCTAGCTGAATTTAACCAAATCCTAACAACCTTGGCACGTAAATTCAGACACATATACCACTTACCTGTGTCTTAGGGATCACTCATTAAAAAACTTTTTTGATACCCTCCTAGGCACTTTTAATTATTTTTCACTCACATCACGCCCTCCCCACACGACCAGCTCCGCAGTCTTTCTGGCGTCGTAGCACACCGAAGAGGCACTCGGTCTCTTCGGTGGGGTCCGATGATGAAGCATGACACTGACCAGGTCGGTGTGTGAGGGCCTTCCTACTCAAATAGAGTGAGTGTGTTACCCTTCCATCATTTGCTCCAGATCCGTGGCAGTCCTGTGACTGACCAGACCTCTCTTCTTTTGTTGAAATACATTTAACCGGGGATTAAGAGAGTGTCCTCGACTCTCCCTACCTCTCCCTTTGTTGAAATATTTCAGGGGTGCAACAGGGTGTCCTTTTGACACCCTTGCACCCTTGAAATTGCATTCTCAGTTTGCGATTCTCTAATTGCTGATCGCAAATCGAGAATGTCTTCTGATTCATTCCTATCCGCCTCTAGGCCCATAAGAATGAATGGGGAGGTATTCCTTAATTGCGAATCGCAATTTGAGATTCGCAATTAAGGAATATGTAGGATTCGCAAATTGTATTGCAAATCCTACATACATAGCATTTTGTGATTCTCAAATAGTGATTCGCAAAAAAAACGCTATTTGATAATCGCAAATGAGGATTTTGATACATATGGCCCAATAACCCTTTAAGTTAACTGAAGAACTTTGGCAAAGAGTTGCCTTCTATTTGAGAGGGCATGAATCATTTTCCGATGGGTTACATCATGTCAATTTATAGGTAGATTATTACAAGTAAGTGGGTGGAGGTAAAGTTTGTTGCTCAACCCATCACTACAACAATAATCATGCTTCTTAGGCAAATGTTTGGGTTCCACACAAGAGTTGTCAAAAAGAGCAAGTGATTGATAACAGAGTCCAGTTTTGTTTGAAAGAGATGATTGCACTTCTCTGAGAGGGACATATTACTCACATTAGGAAAGCTGTACCACACTCACTGATTAATGTGCAGGTAGTAGGGGCAAAATGATTAATAAAAAAACGATTCCATTGGGCCAAATTCGTGGAGAGTCTATTATAGGAACATTGTGAGCACACTTATGAGCTCTCCACATTAAGCTACATAGTACAACTGAGAAGACTAATTTTGAGTTATTGAGGGGAGTAATGGCTCAAACCAAATTAAGGGGCTGATTTAAACTTTGGCAGATGATACTCCATCCATCAGGATGGCCGAGGACATTATGTCTGCCACCCAGATGGACTACCATCTGCCAAATTAAGAGATCACGTTTAACGTAGCAGTGTTCTCTGTACCTTTACAAAAACTACCATCAAAGAAATTCATGTATAGTTACCAAACGTTCAGTGGACGCCCACCATTGGTTTTAGTGGCATTCCACACGACTTTATGAATGGTTTATTGTTCAAAATAAACTCCTAAAGTGGAAGTTTGTTAATGAAAAACAAGAAGCTGACAGAAAGAAAAGGCCATTCCACCATCCACCCTGATTATGGTGTAATTCTCTTTCTCTAATGGTCCTATTCTGTTCAGGTTTCGGGGGAAAGTTTCCAGTTTAGTGGACAGGGATCTCTCTTGCATTTGCTACTGAGTATCCTGCCCTTTAAACTGTAAGTTAGCCCTACGTCCTTCCCGGGTGAAGGTACAGAATTGCAGAATTGCCAGAAAGAAGAGGGCATGTTGCATGGAACAGTACAATGTGACAAAGCAAATTGAAGCGCCAGTCTGACTCTTATATTGCTGGAGCTGAAATGAGTGTGAAACTCGAAATGTTTGTGAGCATCAAGCAACCTTGGCTGTGGCATGTGAAAGTAAGTACACAAACTGTATAGAGTGCAAGGAATTTGGTGTCAGCATTGCACTTGGAAAATGGCCAGTCCTGGGATGGATCGAATGTTGTCAGATGAAACCAACCCAATAGTATCCGCAATAAAATAGTCGGCTGAGTAAGGAAATGTTGCACATTGTAAGGTTAAACTTAAGGCTCAATTATTGTATTGGTAATGCATTGTGCAAAGTGATATACCGTGAAATACCAAATGCAGGTTCTGACAACTTTCGGGAGTGTGCTGACTCAAGTGTACTGGATGGGCATGAACCCTTATATATTGAGCCTAATAATCTGGAATGAAGTGATGGCCAAGTAGATTGATGAGACAAAAGGTCTGCATCGCAGGACTGCTGCAGTGGTTCATTGACAGTTAATGCACTGCTAATGCTCCTAGGGAAGGAGAAGATTTGATGTCCATATTAAGCTTCCTGAATGCTCGAACCTTACGCGAGGAAGGCAATGAATTGTCTTTTATATATTTACACACAGTTCAAATCTTTTGTCTCTACAGCCTGGAACAGAGAAACTTAACACTGGAGACAGAAGTAATGACTTTGCACGAAGAACTTGAACAAGAGAAGAAGAAATACACAATGGTGGAAATCAAAATGAGGAACGCAGAGAGAGCAAAAGAAGATGCCGAAAAGAGGAATGACATGTTGCAGAAGGAGATGGAGCAGTTTTTCTCAACGTTTGGTGACCTCACTCTGGAGCCACGTAGGCCTGAGCGGAGCAACACAATATGGATCCAGTGATGAAGAGTTTAGGACTGGGGCAGGGACTGTGAATTTTTGGGGATGAATCAGCAGGTGGCTGGTCACCTGACTTAGGCAAGCACTCATTAGAAAATTGAGAACATTTGAAGGAAAAATCATAACACATTACTCACCCGTATCAGCAGCGTGTACTTAACAAGTTATATTATATATTGATGAATGCTCTATATTAATGCTACTGTCAAGTGTTACAACTGGATATGTGTATATAGATTTAAAAAATGTGTGGTCCTAAAAACAGAACAAGAGGTGTATCTCAAGGAATATTTTAATGCAAGTCTTGTATTTAAACTGGTATTCTGATTTGTTGTTGCAATTTAGCTTTATATCAAGGCTTTTCTCTTTGCACTTAACATAATGAGATATTTTTCCATTGTGTTTTATCATCGCTTACTTTGTATATCAAATGTTTTGTTACCCCTCTTGCTGGGGAATTGAGAAAAAGCAAGCGTACAAAATGTCCACTCTCGAAAAAGAAAAAAACAGATAAGTTGTGGCTGTGCTGTTTGTGCCAATGGACTTGCCCATGACCAAAAACATTAAATAAAAATGTATATAATTTTATAAAATGTGATATAAATGCCAAATAAGTTGTGTATTTATTTTGATCTCGAAACAGCATCTACCGAATAGTTACCTGTGAGAATATTATGCATTTGAGAGCTAAAAGACAGACTACACTGAAAGATTAAGC
Organism: Lissotriton vulgaris; assembly: GCF_964263255.1. Taxonomy (NCBI): domain Eukaryota; kingdom Metazoa; phylum Chordata; class Amphibia; order Caudata; family Salamandridae; genus Lissotriton; species Lissotriton vulgaris. Next base: position 1,415,540,845 of record NC_141689.1, read on the forward strand.
ACTACATTTATCAGATAAGGTATATTGCAAGTAAAAGAAAGATGTGGTCTTCTCGAGGACACAGCAATGATCACAAAAGGTGCAATCTTTCAAGGAATTAAACTCTCCATCCAATTAGATCCATTCCCCTAGACCTGATAAACTAAGTTAGTTGTGGTACATTTCGTCCGATATGTGATGAGTCAACCCAGAGGCAAACCCCAATTAGCTGCAGATATGGTTTCTTCACCTCTAATATATTAGCTTTTTCTCTGTGTGATCTCAGAAATAGAAAAGCTAACTTCCATGGTCAGATGGCAACAATATTAATTCCATTCCATTTCCTTTGCCACTTCATGCAGACCTGAATGGCAAGAAACACAAAGGGTGAATGGGCGTAGGAATGTGGGGTCCACCCGTAAAAAAACGAGTTTATTCACTTTCGGAATACTGACTTGAGACCTGTGCTGTTGAGTCAAACCCTAAGAAAGAGTATTACTAATTGTGCTCTTCCTTGAACATTAGTTATGAACTGGAACGTCAACTGTACCCCATTTTGTACAGGATCAGCTGCCATTAAATACTTAAGGTAAGGGCCCCTCAGTTAGTGCATTGCTACAGAACCCCATTAAAATCAAGGGAAGTCTATGCCACTTTCTGGCTTTCCTATGTTAGAAGTAGATTCTTGCAGCAGTGAGTCATAATTAATTTGGACCATATTTGCATCACAAGGCAGATATGCAGTTGACTCAACGTACCAGCTATCCAATGTGATTTTTTTTATTGCAGAATATTTGCAACTTATCTGTATTCAAAGAATAACGTAAGAGTATACCAACTGTCCTAGCCTCAGATTCTATTGCTAATAAAGAAGATGATTCATTTGAAGCGAGAATAACAATATCGTCCAAGTAAGCTGTTATTTTTGACTTGGGTGACTATTAAAGATAACTGGCAAAACTGCCTCTGCTTTTCCTAGGTGACAAAGGTTCACCCTAGCTTCACAATACATCGAGATCTAATAGCTCAAATACCGAGGAAGAATCTATGTGGACAACTATTAGAACTCAAGCTGAACCTCAGTGAGTTAAAATGATTTTTAAGAACAACACATAAATACAAGGCAGTGTCATTTACAATGCCAATAACTCAGAATTTCGTAAATGGGAGACCTATTATATTGCAAATGCTTGTTTAGTAAGCAGATTTTAAGGCCAAGAGGTCTTTTGTGTCTCCTCTCAATTGGCTCAATATGAACTCATATGTTGGATATAAAGGCTACTCTTGACAAGCAGAGTAGTGCAACCATGGCTCCGCCGTGTTACTTTGTTTTTCATTTATTCGGTTTTGTGGTGAAAGATTTACTGTTGGGGTTAATTCATTAGTGAATTGTCCCATTGTACCGCTATAGCTTCCTCCTCATAATTTTTTTCTGTCATATTTTTCAATAATTCCGCTCCATAATTTAACTGAAGTTGCTCAGCCTAAATCAGCTGTTCCAATCCCTTCAGATTCAAAGCCTGAGCTAATGTCTTGAAGCCTCTCAAAAAAATCACTGAAAATATCTGGAAAAGAACTGCTAGCGTATTTGGGGGCATATTATCAAGCCTGTGCGCTAAACTTATCGCCGCTTTATCGGCCGAAAACGGCCGATAAAGCGGCGATAATGGGCTTGATAATATGCTCTATGGAATTCCAATCGAAGCACATGTTAGATGTGAAGACATCTAACATGGGCTTCGATTGAAATTCCACAGAGCATATTATCAAGCCCATTATCGCCGCTTTATCGGCCGTTTTCGGCCGATAAAGCGGCGATAATTTTAGCGCACAGGCTTGATAATATGCCCCTAGGTTTGTCTTGATTGTCATCTGACCATGATGTGTCAGAGCCCTGTGTCCACCTCAACACTGTCATTGCCCTTGCAAGCATTGTTATCATTAGGCACTCTGATGTGGTAGATCTGACCAGATTGCACTGCGGTGCTCTGAATTATCCGTCAAATTATGGACCAGTGTCATCCTGCCTTTATTGTGAGGATTGTGGAAGATTGATGTCTTCCTATTTTGATGGAGTTTGGGAGGGGTCAAGCATCATTGTTCTCTAGAAACACATAGCATTTGTTGCACACAGTTTGTAAATTTGCACAACCAGTGTTTACACTAAGACTAAAACGTTTATCAATTTCGGTTACAGATGGAGAAATTACTAGCACCTGTATCTCGTTCCCAGAGACCATGACAGCCACAGTATATTTCACAGCTGACTACTTAGTGCCTATCTAAAAAGATCTGTGTCTCTGCTAACTAATTAGGGCCAAGAACATTTGCAGCTCCTTTCTGCAGTCAAGCTCAGATTCAATACGACTGACGAATTTAACCACTTTGACAGTCAATCCATGTCCCTCACTGTCTCTAGTAGCCTCCTGCTTTTATGGGGGTCTAGTGCATGAACTTGAACACCAGTGCATCTCTTTACATGTCTCCTAGGCTGCTAGCATTTTTGGGTATTTGTGTGATTGGGATGTCCTTCTCATTTTATGCTGCAACATCTTTTTTTCGCCTTTTCCCACCACTGCTATTCTTTGTACCTGAGCAGTTTCTACGGGTCCTCAATAAGAAAGGCCAACACTTGTTAATCTAAACTGTAACTCTGAGCTGGGAGGCAGATTTCCTACTCGCCATTACATTATCAGTGATGCGGCCGGGTTCCCTTCTCTGAATATACTCTGGAACTGCTGATTGAAGGGCTGTTGTACCTGCTTCGAAGTGTAGGGTGAAGAAATAACTTGCCGCATCAGATTTACAATCCCAATAGTTCATGACTCCGAAGAATCACAGACTCCAGGTTCAAGGTTAGTCAGTATATTACAAAGCCAAAAATAACGACATAGAGACCCCTCAAAATTAGGTTGTAGAAATACATCAGAACTTATACAAAGCCAGACCTACAGGGATAGTTGAATCTCTGGAATATGCGAAGAATGACAAGTTCCAAAATCAGAATGCAGGCAATGAGAGCCTCAATGTCAAGATTGGAGGTTCGTATGTAAAAAGTATTAGTGTGTCCCTTCTCTACCACTAACATGACATCCCTACTTGGCATTCCCCAGGCAAGTTCAGGAAAAAGCTGTCAGTGCGTGAAGACTTCCTAAGAAGCGCACTCGCGTTGAATTGGTCGAGTAGCATAAAGCTACAGAGCTCGTTCTAAGATGCTCCTTCTCTCTCATTTATCTCTTCTCGCTCTTCAAATTTAAACTCGTGGCACTGTCCCTAATTCCAACCCCAAAATCATAGAACACTCCAACTTCACATCAAGCAATTGCCTCATCCAGCTGGATACCTCCTCGTAGGTGATTTTCCATTTAGTTTCGATACTCCCAGCCTCTGGCTCAATGACCTTGAATCTCTGGCCTTCTCCAGTGAATCAGAACACTGCCTCATATTATCAGCAAAGCTTGTACAAATTTATCTTCTCATCCCTGAGCCTAACTCCTAAAACAAAACCTTTATTCTAACTAACAAAGATGAATTTCTCCACCTGCAACAGAAACATGAGGAAGAAACAGATACTCCATACACATGAACATTACAAACAAACCAATTTTAGAGAGCCAGGGTAATACACATGAGGCCTACTGAAAATCGGCTAACATAAGAATCACTATGGAACTTTGATAAACACAGTTATACATAAACATTATCACTGTGCACATCTAAATCAATGCATTACATGACAGTTAATACATCCTCATTAATCATTTATAAATGAACATTAGAATTTTCATAATTTAGAGCACAATTACCATGTTAATTTCTCCACATTGTATGAAATATCTCTATCATTTCACGTTTACACATTATTACATTTCACATTCTGATAGCTAAATGTTAACACAACAAAAAAAATAAAGGCAGGTGCAAATTACTCATGATTATAAGGCACCCCTAAGGAATGAAAGAGCATAACCATGCTCTATCAGTACCCTCCCTCTGATGACAAGTATCATCACAATCAATCACAATTCCCTGTAGAAAGAACCGACCTAAACAGAAGTCGTAGCTAGTCTTCCCTGTCGGAAGCTTTCTTGACTTTTGAGGTTCTCATAGTGACTGCCTTGCAGTCTCTCCATTCTCCTTATCCGGTCTCTAAGAGATCTCTCAGCCTGTCCTCACTTATGCCATTTATAAGCTCGTATCACTCAAATCAAAAGAATCACACAAACCACTACTATGATGGTTGGCAAACCAACTCCCAATCTTACCAAATACTTTCCCAACCTTGTCCCAAAACCCTTCTGTTGCCAAGTTGTGTACCTCATGGTGAATCTCAAAGATGTTACTTATGTACATGCTCGGATCCTTGCTATGGTCTGGGATATATGTACAACACTGTTGAACCCTCAACATTTTACAGACTCCACCCTCTTTGCCAATAACACATCTTAACGCAAGACAGTTCTGCATCACTCCATCCACAAGCAACAAAGACTGAGCTGTATTCACTGACAACTTATCCACACTAGTTGACAACCTTATAATCTTTATTCCATTCAGAACAACTCCCAAACTTGGTATCATTGCTCCAAATACATCTCTAATAATTTCTCCTGCACTTGTACCTCGCTTCTCTCTATGCTGTAGTCCCCCTTCCCACGGTCCTAAATCTTCAACGTGATATATCTTGGGAAACACAATAGCCACATACCATGTTCCATACCAATTCAGTGGCAATCGCACATACACATTTTTTCCACACACAAAGTACACATTTGCACAACTTGCACCGCTTCTTGTAAAATCGTCTTCGCAGTGGCTTCTATTGGGAAATGAGATTACACACACTCTGTCCAACAAACATCTTATTATAATAGGTCTGTACCTGTCCTATGCAAAGTTTTCCTTGCTGTTTAAAATCTAAAGCTATTGGTCCATGACTCCCTTTCGCTTTGTGGGCTAACTCCTCCTTGGTCCACTAAAATTTCCCTCCTCTACTGTTAAGCTTAACTGTTAATTGCCTATATCTATCTTCTACTTGATCTATCAACTTCTTCTCTACCTTATTCACCATACATGTCAAATTATTGCGATGAGCGTGAGCTATTTCTAATATAACGGTAGGCATGAAATACTTCCCTATCCTCTCTTCCTGCTTGTAATAATCATACTTATTCAAGTGCTTATAAGCTGGAACTCCTGAAAGCCCTGCGTCATAGTTAGAGAAATAATGCTCATAGTGACTCTTTTTTTTTTTTTCGTCCTCATTTGCCACCTAGGTTTTAAATATGCAATCTATAGGTTTACGCGCGTTGTGCTGCCTCAGTTGTTTCAACTGGTGGGGACAGTAATGGAGCGTAGACCTCATCCCTCAGCAACAATGCTTCAACCACCAGTGATCGCTAGAATAAAACCATGCGGAGGTCGCTAAAATGCAGCCAGGATACTGATAAGAGCATCTGAACACGGCTATCCCCAAGGATGGGATTGATGGCTTAATCATTGGACCTGGGAAAAAAAAAAACAGATACTCAGTGATCCCAATTCAAAAGATGCCAGAAGGATCTTTTATCTGGATTCCCAGCTCTAGCCCAATCCAGCTTAGAGACCTGCAAGGCGGAAGCATACCAGTTATTAATGGAGGGGGGTAGAGAGTCTTATCACTTCCTGCATGTCTCCCTCCTAGCAAGCAGGATAGCATAAAAGATTAATTTCCTCGCCGAAGAGGGAACCCCTTCAAGAAGTCCAAATATTACAGAGGGAATATCCAGGGTAATATTGACGCCAACTGATACTGAAAGAGTCTTACTTATGGCCTCCCAAAATAGGGACAAGTGAGGGCACTCAAAAAACATATGAGTGTCTGAAGCGGCCACTAGTCCACATCTCACGCAAGCCACATTGTTCCCCTGGGTGAATTTAGAAAGTCGTAGGGGTGAGTAGTAGGCTCGGTGAATGGTGAAAAGATGGTTCTTGGTAACCATGCAGGTTTAACAATGTCCCACATCATTCTACAGGACGAACTCCAAAGGTCTTGTAAATTAGAGTTAGAGACATACAAAGACCAGAGCTCATCTGGCAACAAGAATACTCCATCCAGTTCCTCCAAGATTAAATTATACCAAAGTGAAATCTCCTTTTTAGCCGGAAGTTTATCTGCTAAAAGGGTTATAAAGTGGCTAGACGTGCCCAAGGGAAATTTGCCTCCGCGAAGAGGTTGAACAGTGTAGGCACGAGACCAGATAGAAATTTGCAAGTATTTAAGCCTGGAGAATTTGGGACGATTTTAATGCTTAAGCAATCTCAAGGAAGCAGGTCACCATCAACAAAAAGGTCACCCCACACCTCCATCCCAGCTTCTCTCAAAGATAAAGCAAGGGCATCCCCCAACCAGGCCGGGCTGTCGGGAAGGTCCCACAGTGGTGTCCTGCTTCCATAGTACCCTATTTTAATGGCTTTAGACAACTGAGCCCAAATTCTTGCCATACCCCGTAAGATTTTCAGTTTAATTTTTTTTTAAACTTGGGATCTCCAAATTTAAGAAGAAAACCTGACTGGCTTACCCCTTCTGCATTCAACAACATAGAATAAATGGGCCCCACTCCATAACCAACTGGATTCTTTAATAATATCCTAGCGTGAGAAGCTGAAAAGCCCAGGCGTAAGCCTGGAGGTCCGGGGCAGCGAGCCCCCCTTTTCCCAACGCCTCCTGATTTTTTTCCAGGAGATTCTTGGAAGATGTTTATTCCAAATGAAGGTGTTAAATTCGGACTGCAATTTTTTAATAGGACAAGGATCAAAATATAAGGGGATAGTATTAAAAAAATAAGAAACTTTAGGCAAAATGGACATTTTAACAAGGTTGACCCTTCCCAATAAGGAAAGCGGGAGATGAGCCCAAGTTTGAAGCTGCTTACGGCATTCTTTTGCCACCTTAGAAAAATTATTGGTGCCAATCTGATCAATATCCCCTACAATGTCCAGACCTAGATACCTCAACCGTTTTTCCACCGGATACCAGAGCTGGAAGAGCTCTGTTCGATATTCCAAGTCATCATCTCGGTCTTTAACGTGTTCATTTCATAACCAGACACCTCCCCAAATTCCGAGGCCAATTTAAAAATTGCTGGAAGGGCCGTATGTGGTTCAGAGGAGAAAATGAGGATGTCGTCGGCATATAGGGCCACCTTTCTCTCCCAACCCCTATACGCGAACGCCTTGATGTTAACACTATCCCTCAAACTCTGGGCAAATGGTTCAGCATATAGATCGAACAGGAGTGGAGAGAGCGGGCAGCCCAGCTGAGTGCCCCCCGAGATGTTAAAAGGATCTGATAATGCACCGTTGACCAGAACACAGGCACTAGGGTTCTGGTAAAGAACACTAATTGCCCAACAAAATCTCTCTCCCACATTGAACTTTGCCAAGGCCTCTGACAGATACAACCAATTTACCCTGTCGAAGGCCTTGGTGGCGTCCAACGTAAGAACCGCCAAGGGTAGAGATTCTAAGACAGCCAGATCTATAGCTCCAATTAAGTCAAAAGTTAATTCAAAGAGCTGTCGCCCCTTAACAAATCCTTTCTGCTCAGTGTGTAAAATAGTAGGGGCGACTAGGGCCAGTCTCTTTGCAAGAATGGAGGCAAATATCTTGTAATCCCCATTTAGAATCGAAATTGGTCTGTACGAACCACATGCGGTTGACGGCTTCCCTGGTTTTAAAATTACAGTTATCGAAGCATTGTCCCATGATGCTGGAGGGCTCATGCCATCCAGTAAAATATGATTAAACAATGTTACCAAAAAGGGGACAAATTCCTGCTCCAGAGCTCTATATATTTCAGCAGGCAGGTCATCAGGCCCTGACGCCTTCCCCTTCTTGGCATTCTGGATGGCTTTCCTGACCTCTTCTCCGAGATTTTACTATCTAGCATTTCGGTCTGATCAACAGAAAGACTTGGGAGGGCAATTTTTCTTAGCCAATCTTTAATGATGACAGGGTCCAACTTCTTGTCCTCATGATAAATAGATTGATGAAAACCTTTAAAGGCTGACCTGATTTCTTCGCCTAGGGAAAGAGGGACGTCATTGACATTAATCAGGTCGATGTTATTACGGACCTGATCGGTTTTTGCTTTCCATGGCAATAACTTTCCAGCACCCTCGCCGTACTGAAAATGAGCAATTTTGCTGACCTCCCACCTTTCTTGTACACGCTGATTGAGAATCGAAGCTAATTGGCCCTTTAGAGTAAGTAATCTATTGCGCAGAGGTGTTAGAACTGTGTCTGCGGAGGCTGAATTGGCATTGATATCAAGCTGTGTCTTAGTCATATTCGCCTCCACCGAAGCCACGGCCTCTCTATACACCCTCCTTCTATAGTCCACTTTGCCTGTAATAAAGCCTCTCAAAAAGGCTTTAAGCGGATCTCACACCACTCCGACGCCAGCCTAACCTACATTTACCTCTAAAAAAGATGCCACCTCAGCTTTTAGAAAGCAGACATCGTCAGGATGGGAGAGTAAAGTGCGATCGAAAGACCAAGCTCTTACTGGAGCGGAAAGAGGGGCCACGAGTTCCAGCATTACTGCAGAATGGTCAGATAAATGCAACGGGAGATATTGAATGTCCTTAACAGCGTCAACTAACCTCGGATTAATTAATATAAAATCTGTCCTGGACTGATGGTGGTCCTTATAGTTCCTGAAAGAGATACCCTGCTGTTGACCAGCCCTTAATCGCCAAATATCGACGTATCCGTACTGCTTCATTACATCCAACAAGAAGGATCTTGATTTAGACGGGACATGTGATCTATTATTATGAGATTTGTCCAGGACCGGGTCTAAGACAATATTAGAGTCCCCAGCAAATATCACAGGTTCAGGGAAGGACAGAAGATGTAAAAAAATTGCTTCCAGGGATGATGAGTCGTCATGATTAGGGCCGTAATACCCTACCAAGGTATATTGGACACCCAAAATTAACAGAGAAGCAATAACCCATCTACCAGCAGGGTCTACCTTGAAGTCTAAGACCCTAGCCTTAAGATGTTTCTTGAAGATGAGTGATACCCCTCTAGAGATCAAAGACTGAGAGGTTGAAATTGCAAAATCAATCCATTTGTTCCCCTTAACCAAAGTATTAATTTCAGCCTGGATTAAGTGTCTCTCTTGGAGAATGATGACCTGTGCGTCTGAATCCCAGAGATACTGCGTCAGCGTTCTGGCCCTAGGTTTAGTATGAAGGCCGTTGATGTTCCAAGACATTATATTCAAACTAGCCATCTCCACTGATCCAGAGCACCCCCAACCTTAATTTCGTACTAGAGCCAAGAATAGACTGCCCAGCCACGAAAAAAAAAAATTGCAGCACAACATGAAAACACTTATGGCAAACATGGAAAAAAGAAACACAAAATTGGCAAATTAGGAATTTTTTCTGGATTTTTTGCCCCCCCTAAGCCCGTGAACCTCCCCCCCACCCTTCCCCCACCCCTGGAGAACCCGTGGTGTATAGTAGATGGCACCCCTACCTCAAGCTCCCGCTATTCCGCCCCAAACCCTGAAAAATAAAGAAAAAGAATCCCACCCAAAGTGAAATTGCCACAATAAAAATATGCGTTTTCCGTGATGAAGAATATCTAATTTTTTTCTTCTTTCTTTCTTTACTTTTTTCTATCTTTTTTATGATATTTCATTTTTCATAATTTTAAATTCATTAACTTATTTACCTCTAATTGGTAACTGTGTGTAACAGTAGTAAGATTCGCAAACTGACCTGCATGAACAAGAGGATCAAATCCTATTTACCAGATGACTTGTTACCCAAATCTAAAAGGAGCTCGTCAGCGGCTTGGATTGCCCTAATGTTAACCCTCTTAATATTATGCATGACCTTTAGCGAAGCTGGAAACATAAGTTGAGCGGAAGCACCCAGTTTCCTAAAGGACTCCAGCCGCCTCCCAAACTCCCACTGCTTCTCTAGCGTGACCCTAGATAAATCTGACCTGATAAGGAAGGTGAACCCCTTGCCAGGTAGGGACTTCTGCTTAAGAGCTTAATTAATGATCTGCTCTTTAAGGGCATATGTATGGAAGTTGACAAGGATTTTACGTGGTTTCGACCTTTGGGGGTTCTGTCTGAATGGGTCCCTGTGGACCCTCTGGATGTCTGTTGCCAGGTCCTCCAAGGTTTGATCCAAACATAAAGCTTCGTTCAATAAGCTTGCAACAAACTGCTTGACATCAGAACCTTCAGAACCCTCTGGAATATTAAGAATGCGAATGTTCCCTCTTCTCGCATTATTCTCCAATACCTCCATCCTGTCTAACAGGGCCTGATCCTCTTTCTTAAGTTTACCAATGTCCTCTTCAGCTTTATCTAAATGAATCGACATTGCAGCCAGAGACTCTTCCAAGACCCCCGTCCTTGCCGACAGCCCATCGATCGTATTGTCAAGTGACTGGGAGTAGTTCCGAATCTCCTGCTGTATAGCTGAGGATTCCTCGAACCCCCTTTTTATGTCTCGAGAGAGGGTAGAAAACATTGCCAGCTAGGAGGCAGCCGGAATGCTGGTAGCTATATCCTCTCCCTCGCAAGATGGAGTCCCAGGTGTAACACAGCCTAAGGTTTGTTGCTGGGCAGGGTCAATAGGTGGATCCAACAAACCAAGTTCCAAACACCCCAGCCCTGCGCGCCCAGGCTCCCCAAAAGTAAGAGTAGTAGAAACACCTGCACTGACTCCTGCTGCTTCGTTACCACCATCAACATTGACAACCAACGCCCTGTCACTGCCCACCGTAAAGGTTGAAACACCGTCGGTGGGTATGATTGTAACTGGTACTGCTGGTAATGCCGTTGCCGTTGCGGGGCCATCCAAGGACCCATCAGAGCCGTCAAGAACCATCATAGGCAGCAAACCACCCGGAGGGAAAGAGGTTGTAGGAACCGGGGTTAGAATGGAATGAATCACTGGGTCTGACTCCATCACTGTAGCCATGCCCTGTGTCTCTGCGAGATGAAGAACCTGTGGGACAACTTTAAAATAGGAGCGGAGAGATGGCGTGATTTTAGATCCTACATCAACCCCAGGAGTAAGGTTACATTTTAGTGTAGCTTTCCCTCTGGTGTCTTTTGATTTAACTTCAGTTGAAAGGTAAGAAGAGGCTCTCTTACCTCTTGGGGATAAAGTGGTGCTGCTAGATAATTTAGCGCTGGGGGCAGACTCCCTCAATTGTGTTTTAACCAGCGCCTTGCCCCTTTTGCGACCGCCTCTCCCCTTACCTTTGGACTGCTGATGATATTGGAGGTGAAAACCTTCTTCCTCAGAATCACCCGAACCCACACAGGACTCTGACTCCTTCGGCTTCTTGTTACAGCCACTGGGCCCACCCGCTGCCGCTATACCCTCCACTGTATCCTGGAAGGTGGACCCGAGGAGCTGAGTGTCTGTGGGCCAAACACAAGGAGCGCGCACCAAGGAGCTCATGGTGACTCTTACTGTAAAACATACTAAGCAATAAACTACTTGTAATACCATACGCCGGAGGCAGGTGGTGATAGCGAATCCCCACCTTCACCGATGCAGGTAACTGCATACACACATAACAATCTCTCACATCCATTGTATTCACATACTCATACAACAACTTTGCATAGGCATTCAACGATAAGTCACCCTTAGACAAATCTATATGTAACATGTGACTAGTCTTATCTAGCATAGCCTTCTCATCTCCTAATGTACCCTCTTTTGTGCTAGAAGTTGTAGGTGTCAATGTCCCTTGTGTTCCCACTACATCAACTTCCACTTCATGTGAAATTTTTACAGACACAATAATAACTACTGCTATCACTACTATCACTCCTTCTATAAGTGTACCTATTATACACTTTGCTCTATGGTTAGAATTTCCAGACTCCATTTTTAACTGAGTTTGGTTCAGCACATCAAGAGGATCACACGAAAAAGTCTCTTTCACTGCCTCTTATTTCTGCTCCACAAAGTTCACACACAGGTTGTTGGAGCTCTGGAAACCAAATTCACATTTCGTTGTACACTTATTTACACAGTTCAAAAGACATTCTCAGCCCTCTTAATTCTCCTACAGAAAATCCCTAATTTTCTTCTTTTTCCACTCGGGCTTAGGTTATCTTCTTTAAAGCAAGCTTTTTATTTACAGTTTACGATTCAATCAACAGTCTCACAAGTTCAGAGCCAATTTAATCAATGACACGCTGTAGAATCTCAAGACGAACTGCTGTGACCTGAGCCGGTGGCTGATATCCAAAAGCTGAAAAAGACATCTTGCAGAATCAAAACCCTCACACCACTCAATATCGGAGGATTTGGTACAATCACTGTCAATACTCCATTGGCTTCTAATCAAGGGACTAATAGTTAAATTTCAATGATCAGTTCTGGAACTCTGCTGATCACTCGTGAAGACCTCAGTCTCCCTGTCCTCACTGTTTCCAGCATCTGTGATCAGATAAGTCCACTCTGGGGCAGCATACCTCTGGCAGGGTACCCTTACTCGTCTTGATCTCCTCAAGCCCTCTTGTGCTTGTTTTGTATCACTTAGCTCTGATTCTGTCGTTTCAGATAGGAACAAGATCTCTTTCAGATACCAGTCTCAGGTTTTGCATCTTCTGTTTCACAGGCCATGATTCCCTTGCGAATTCTGATCTCCTTCTATGCACCCGATCACCTTCCACACCAGTTCCTTCAGCTGAGTCTGACTCTGTACCACTCGCAACGTTACCGTCTCCCTCAGAGTCAATACCTGGGCCTAGTGAAGCCTGACACCCCTCAGCTTGTTCTGGTGGGCAACCAGCCTTGTCAGTAACCCCCACAGCTTGACTTGTCCTCTCCAATGGCCTCACATTTCCTTCAGGGAGAGGAGCTGTTTCTTCCGAGGGTCCTGATACTCTGCGGGTGTGGGAGGCGTGAATCCAGTTTGGCAAGCATCCACACTTCACAGCCGTATTCGCCACCAAAATCACTTGGTATGGACCTCTCCAGTAACCATCAAGATAGTTCTTTCTCATATGCTTTCGAACAACTATCCAATCGCCTGGGCACAGATCATGGCAGAGATCCTTCAAGGTCGGTGCAACCTGGTGAGACACAGAACGGACCAAGTCAGCCAGTCCTTTGCAATAATCAAGAGTGAAATCATTGGTGAGGTTTATCAACGCTGTAGATGTCACTGCCGGCAAGAGCATCGCCCTTCCCATTAGGATCTCATGAGGCAAAAGTCCTGTTCTTCTATCGTGGATGCTTTGCACACTCATCAACACCAAAGGTAATGCATTGGCCCATTTCAGAGATGTAAATAACAAATCTTTGCCATCCACATTTTGAGAGTCCCAATGATCTGTTCCAAAAGACCAGATGCCTCTGGCTACAGTGCAATCCCTGATCAACTTGTAAGGCAGTAGAAAGCAGCTTCATAATCTCACTATGGAAGGGTGCTCCTCTATCCCACTCCAATGAAGTTGGAAATTCAAAATGCAGTATCAGCTCTCTGAGTAACAGCTTGACTACTGTGAAACTATCATATCTTCTTGTTGGATTGGCTTCCACCCGCCGTGAGGAAACACACACCACTACCAAAATGTATTTCAATCCAATATCAATTAGGCATTTAGATAAAATCAAGTTGTATCCTATTAAACGAAGGCCAGATCTTCCAATGTGACTTAATGCAACCAAAGTTTTCTTTCCAGCATTAATCTGTTGACATGTAACACATCTATGGCACACTGCTTCAGCAAACGCACTGAACCGTGGATTAAACCACATCTGTCTGAACACTCGCACTGTGGCATCTCTTCCAATGTGAACTATTCTATGAATCTAGCCCGTCATAGGGCTCAGTAAACAATCTGGCAACACTGCTCGACCATCAGTTGTAGCCCAAATTAAATCATCTCTCTTCTCACAACCTGCTGTAATCCATCCATCTGTTTCCTTGTCTGACACTTTTCCCTGCAGATGCTGGACCTCATCCCTGGTGTCTGCTATGGCTAACATCATGCGGAGTTTGGTTCTTTCTGTGCTTTCTCCAGTATATTCCCCATTGAAAATGCACCCTTGTTCAGCGCAGTAATGTGCGACTTCATCTGCGTACCTGTTACCCAATGTCACATTGTCCTTCCCTTTCCCATGTGCAATGCATTTGACCACAGGTATTTCCTTTGGTCGTTGCAAGTCTTCCAACAATTGTCTCACATATTCCCCATTTCTGATGGGAGATCCTGATGATGTTAAGAACCCCCTCTGTGACCATAGCTGTCCGAAGTCATGAATCACACCAAACCCATATTGGCTATCGGTGTAGATGGTGACTCTGATCTGATCAGAAACCAGGAATGCATGTGTCAAGTCAATGATCTCAGCTACCTGTGCAGAGTGTACTCTCTGTAAACAAGCAGCTTCCACAACTCCAGAAATAGCACAGACAGCAAACGCTGCTCTTAGACAACCCACATTGTCTTTTAAGCATGAATCATCTACAAAGTGGATTTCATCTGATTCAGGAAGAGGTTCATCAACAATGAAGGTCTCAGTTTGGTGCACAGTTCCGTCACATCGAGAAAGTCATGGTCCTCACAATCTTCATCTTCAATATTTGGAGTAAGCATCAAGGTAGCAAGATTCAATACAGAACATCTTTTCAGAGTCCCTTTCTCTGATGCAAGAATGACTTGCTCATTGCCTTTGAGTTTGAGTCTGTTATTCGTCAAATGATGCATGTTGGTTCACGTCATAAGGAGCTCAACTGAGTGTGGAACGTATACAGTAAGAGGATGACCCATCACAATACTTACACACCTTTCAATGCTGACACCTGTTGCAGCAATGGATCTGAGACTTCCAGGCAATGCTGAAGCTACAGTATCTAATGTAGCTGAAAAGTAGGCAACTGGTCTATGGACACCTCCATGTGTCTGAGTAAGTACAGATAGTGCAATTCCTCACACTCGCAACAGAATAACAAGAATGTTTTATTGTAATCAGGCATTCCTAGAGCCACAGCGCGACACAGGCTTTTTCTCAGATCCAGAAAGGCAACCAAACAGTTGTTATTCCATGGTACCAGATCACTCACATCTTTGTTTGTCAACATCTGCAGAAGTTTTGCCTTCATTGAGAAGTTGCGAATTCACTGGCGACAGAACCCAACCATTCCCAAAAATATCCTGACTTCCTTCTGTGTAGTAGGCACTTTCATTTTTCTTAATGGTGACACCTTCCTCTTGCATTTCCAAATGAAATGACCCAAATACTGGACTTCAAGCAAACAATATTGGAGTTTGATGGCGGACACCTTGTGTCCATTCTCTGCCAGGTGATTTAACAGTTGAACAGTATCAACCCTGCAAGCCTCCTCAGTTTCCGACGCAATCAGGAGGTCGTCAATATACTGCACAAGAACTGAACTCTGCAGCAGAACCAGGCTCTCAAGATTCTTCTTCAAAATCTGATTTAAAATCAATGAACTCTCAGTATACCCTACTGGGAATCCGACATCACGTTAACACACAATTTCCCAGACAGAAAGCAAATATAAATTGGCTTTCCTCATGTAAGACTATCGAGAAGAATGCCTGACATAGATCGATCACTGTAAACCATTCAGCCTAACATGGAATTTGGAACAAGATCACAGATGGATTTGGGAACAACAGGACATCATGCAACCACGATCATGTTGATCTTTTGCAGATCCTGCATAATTCTGTACTTGTCAATTGGCTTCTGCAGTCCCATTACAGGGGAATTGCATGGGCTACCCATAAGTTCCCTTAGAATGCCCTCTTCCATCAAGGACTCAATCACAGGTGTAATCACTGCCACCGTTTCCGGCATCAGGTTGTACTGGGGCGTTCCTGCAAACTCAACATTTTGCTTAATATGTATCTGAACTGGCTCCACCCCTTGAATCAGTCCGATTTCCTCTCCTGTGAAATCCCAAACCACTGGAGAGACTGAGTGCCTCAAGTTGTATGGCAGATCTTCGGTTGTCAGCATGGAAAAGTTTCTATGCAGAGATTCTAGTTTGCCAATTTGAATGCAATGTCATCATCACTAGTCTGCAGCTTTGCTCCCTTGGGAGTAAAGTAAATGGTACAATTTAATTTATACAAAAGGTCTCGACCCAACAAACAGACTGGACTTGAATTGCACACCACAAATTGGTGACAATCCTGAAATGTCCCTATTTTCACAGGTATCCAATCGGTCAAAGGATTGGTCATTCTCTTATTTGCAACTCATACAACTTGAATTGATTGTTTTGAGATGGGTAGGGTTGGGACTACTGCTGATCTCACAGTAGAACGGGTAGCACTAGTATCAATCAAGAATGTGATGGGAAGATATTCCACATCTGCCTCCTCATACGGTACTCTCTGGTCTACCGCTAAGACTACTCCAAGGGTTCAGTCTTCCTCCACCCTCAGGCACTGTCATTGCAACAGTTCTAGATCGAACTCATCTAGAGCTTCGATAACGGGCATCTATTGGTATACTCGATTTCCCTGTGGAATTCTCGGAGGTTGGGGAACTTGCACTTGTGGGCTCAGACCCCTCCGTGTTCGGACCTGCGCCTCATCACAGTATTTACGACCTCAGGTATTTGCACTATTTCCTGATATTGGATCTGATTCGCTGGATTTAATCAACACTTGCACATCCAATACCTCATTTTGTGGCAAAAATGACATACAATGGTTTTTAGGGTACTGACCTCAATCCCCATTTTGGGATCTATGGGTTTCCCACTTTCCTGACCCACATGAAACGACGTGTTCAGGGTTCCTCCATGATTGTTTCTCTGCTTCCGACCCAATGTTTCTCCACTCTACTGCACTTTGTCTATTCTATCTTGAATCCTCATCTGGACTAACATTAGCTTATCTTTTAATTTCCTATACTACGAATCTACCTCATCACTACAATATCTGGCATACCGTAGAATCTCGTCCATGGATTTGTTTTGCCAACAGATCAGATGCTGCTGTATCATAAAGCTAATTTCTGGCCTCAATCCTAGGATGAAACAAACTGTCCTATGTCCTTGAATCTGGAGTTTCCAACCCACTACACTGTTTGAAGGCTTGCAAGAGCCTCTCATAATAAGCATATACTGTTTCTTTTGGCTCTTGGGTAATCCAATCTATTTTAACCCAACTAATATCTTGTGGTGAAATGTAGAACTGTAACTATGTGATTACCTGCTCAAACCTTTACATGAACATGGGTGAAAGTCCATGCTTTATAGGGGCACGGTCGGGTTCGGCAGATGGCCATTCAACTGCAATTTTATAAGCAGACCACAAGTCACTTGGCACCACAATGTCAAAAAGAGTATTGCAATCAATCCACACTACCTTTGAAATCTTGGCAAAGCGATCAACTTGCTTATACCATTCAACAGGCTTCTCCCTCAGCCGAGAAAATTCATTTGTAAATCCCGCCAAATCACCCTTGCTCCATAGCACATGCACATAACCTCCGCTTGGTACCTCTTGCAATGGGTAAGCCTCTACTCCTGCTGTTCCTCCTTCCACAAGCGGTGTCTCTCCTATGCATTTCTTGACATTCTTTTTCTTGGACCACTTGTCCTCCCACTTTTCAAGCATGCTCCATGCGTGTATCCCTACAATCAATTCTCGAATGTGGGTTTTCAACCCTACTGTTCTTTTTCTCTTCCAATTCCTGATCACTGAAATTTAACCTATGACCTCCCAGTAACATTTTTGGACCAATCCACATCATACTATTGTGCCACTTCTGTCAGTTTCTCATGTGCCCTCCTTGCCTTACGAGTAATATCCTTTGCCACAAACAACAGCTCATCTTGCCTATAAAGTTCTATCCTTTCCAGGGGAAAATTTCTGCTTATTATTTCATCCACTTCTGTCTTCAACCTTACTTCATCAAGCACCTGAGCCTTTACTGCAGCCTTAATTGTTTCCTGACTTGAGGCACTACTCAGTTCTTAACTTTCACTGCTCTGATTCCTGCGGTAATTTCCTACTGCTATGTTCTGTGGGACATACTGACTCTCAGAAGCTCCCTGATCAACTCCTCCTACTATCCCCCCATGGATCCTCTAACTAGAGCTTCCTGCATCCTCAAATCTGAACGCAAATCTGCCTATGACACTGATCTTACTGCACTAAACCCAATACACCCTCTAGAAGAATCTGCGGTGGCTGGCAATGGAGTACTAGCTTCTATGGGCACTAAAAATAGATCATTTCCGCTTGCAGTACCATTTTCTCTGAAATGTATTCTTTCTCCTACTCCTGACAGTGGCTGACTACTGTTGCCCCCCTGATTTGGATCATTCACTGACACTGTAGGTTCAATGGTGACCGGCACTTAAAGGGCGTCCGGTACCCGCATAGCAGGGTTAACTCCATTCATATCTATACCTCTCAATGCTGGTATCCCTGTTCCTTCCATTCCTGTTGGAATCTTTCCCAGGACTCTCCCACTAGGGCTCGTCTGTGGTTCTCCCATTTTCTCCATGCCCATTGTATTTGCCAATGCTTGTCTTCCCTCATCTGAATCCGGATTGTATGGCGGAAGACGCTCTGCTAGCATCTTATTTCGCAAGCTGTCATCAGTATCACTATCATCTTTTTCCTTCCTATTCCGAGCATCTCCTGTTTTCACTAATAGTGGAAATAGCCCCTCTCCCTCGATAGTGTCCACCCTCCACTTTTTCAACTGTGCATCCCATTGCGCATCCTGACCTGCTTTCGCCGCCTTGTTCATCCTTCCCTGACTTCTCTCCCTACTTTTCGCCTGTGCTGCTCTCATTCATTCATTTAGTGCCTCAAACTGTGTTGGTCTAGGTGGAGGTCGCAATGAAGCTGTCACTCCCCTCAATTGGTACAGCCCCTCTAATCTAAATGTAGCAGTAGCAGACCTGTGGTGTCAGTTTGAATGGTTTCTCAGGGGTGGTATAATACATGCTGCAGCCCCTGGAAGGCCTCTGGAGTGCCTATGCCCTGGATACATAGTATACCATATACTAGGGACTTATAAGAGTACCCCAGAATCCAGTCTGGAATGTACCTAAAGTACATGCAATCAGTTTGGAGGAGAAAGCATCTTGACTGGGTCCTGGATAGCAGGACCCTAAGTCGAAAACAGTGAAACATCAGCAAAAAGTGGGGCTAACTGTAAGAAGCAGATCCTACTCTCCTACAATTGCGTGATTGAAGCAAATTCCTTTACTCACAAAATATTTTAGTTTCAACTTCCTGATTACAATCCACCAATTTCAGTCTGGCTTTAAACCAACCGACCTATCGCCGCGCGGTACACTCTGACGTCACTCTTCCTCCTCACAGTGTATCATCCTCCTTCACAATCTCACCTTACGCATTCACACTCTTCACTCAGAATCTTGTAACTGTCTGTCCACAAAACAACCAGACAGTCACATAAATCAGACTGTCTGTCCACGAAACAATCGGACAGTCTTGGCTAATTGTCTGCCTCTCCTCAAATAACTGTCTGTCCATGAAAGAACCGGACAGTTACATTAATAAGATTAATAGGATCCAATCTCTCAAGACCATTCAAACACTGTGACCCACAACCTGCACTGGCCACTCTGATAGCTGGGGTCCACCCTTGTGCAGCAAACTTCCCTCACAATTCTAACTAACTCACTCATACATGTTCCCTGTCTTCAAACAGGTCATCGATAGTGCTTCACGACTCCCCACAATCATTGTTCAGACAATTGCATCAACTCGGTGTCTCCCACACCTCAAATCTAGCCCAGGATCTTTGGCTACTCGTCGAGCCTAACATTAAATAAAAATCAAATCATATCTCATGGACCACGCATGTTTGGTACGAATCCACATTCACTCAACTCTCATCCCAACTCTGCAAGGCTTCCACAATTAAATCATCACTGCAATCTAACACACATCCCTATTCATACTCACTCCACCATTCACCTCTGTTCATGCCACACCGTCACTCTTCGTCAGTCTTCGCAGAAGTCTGTCGCTCTCCGCTCTCAATCTTTTGGGCTGTCATCTTTTGGGCTCTTTATAGCTCTATGGGCAAAACTTTTCCTAACTTTTCTAGATTTTACCCTCACACCAAGAGGTAACCATCTGACATTTGTACCAACGGATGGGGCCGGGTTCGCTTCTCTGAATATACTCTGGAATCCCTGATCAAGATGTACCTGCTTAGAAGTGTAGAGGGGTAGAGGGGAGAAATAACTTATCACATCAGATTCACAATCACACTAGTACATGCCTCCGAAGAATCACAGACTCCAGGTTCTAGGTTAGTCAGTTTATTACAAATCCAAAAATAACTGGACATACAGACACCTCAAAATGAGGTTGTTGAAATACAATGGGATTAATACAAAGCCAAACCTACGGGCAAAGGTAAATCTCTGGAGTATGTAAAGAATGACAAGTTCCGAAATCAGAACGCAGGCAATGAGAGCCTCAATGTCAGATTGGAGGTTCATAAGTAAAAAGCATAAGTTTGTCCCTACTCGACCACTAATGTGACATCCCTACTTAGCATTCCCCAAGCAAGTTCAGGAAATGGTGTCAGCGTGTGAAGACTTCCTAAGAAGCGTTCTCACGTTGAATTGGTTAAGTAGCTTAAAGCTACAGAACTCGTTCTAAGATGCTCCTTCTCTCTCCATCGATCTCCTTTCCCCTCAAACTCAACCCATGTGGGACTGTCCCTAATTCAAACACCAAAATCATAAGACACGGCCTTTTCACATCATGCGATCACCTCATTCAGCTAGACATCTCCCCGTAGATGTTTTTCCATTTAGTTACATGTGAACATTACGAACAAACCCATTTTAGAGAGCCAGGGAACTACACATGAGGCCTACTGAAAATCGGCTAATATAAGAATCACTATCGAACTTCGTTAAAAACTGTTGTACATAAAGATTATCACTGTGCACATCTAAATCAATGCATTACGTGGCCGTAAATAAATTCTCATTAATCATTTATAGACGAACATTAGAATTTTCATAATTTAGAGCACAATTACTATGTTAATTTTTCCACATTGTATGAAATCTCTTATCATTTCACTTTTACATGTTATTACATTTCACATTCTAGTAGCCAAATGTTAACCCGACAAAGGAACAAATGCATGTGCAAACTACTCGTGATTATAATGCACCCCTACGAATTAAAGATCATAATCGTGCTCTATCACCAGGATGAGTACACCGCATCGCAATGTCTGTACCGACACAATTGTTATCTTCATAGCGGCGGCAGAATAAGCACTAAGCACCTGTGACGGAGGCCACAAGTGCAATCTAGACTCATGTGTAGACTGCTTCCAGTAGCTTTCAGCCCAGGAAGGACAGACTCAGACCTGGAGTACATGTTTAGCTCAAATTGTCTCAGGTACAGTAAGCTTAATTGCCTCCATGAGAAGTAATATTAACGTTTCCTTTTTTCAGTCAGCTACATTCGTTAGCCACTATTTTCTCCCAAAGTAGAAAATAATCAGAAACCAGGTGACAGCATATCACTGGAGCTATCAGTGCCTTTTCAGTCAGTTACCATCGTACCCCAGCTACTGAAGTGTATCAGTTGGAGTCTCTGGCTCTGATTCTCCACAGAACTAGTGGGGAGTTTACCTGTTGAGCAGATGGGGCTGCCAAGCTACACTGTCCCTGAAGGAACTGGCCCTGTGGCTCCTGTCAGTCTACTCTGTCTCCCATGAGGAGACTGCAGGCCTGGGTGGCTGAGCAGAGCTGTCACTGAGTGTCCTCTGACACTGAGAGCCTGCGAGGGTCTCTTCTGGAGCTGGAGTGGTCCTATGTCATGAGACCACCAAGGTTGGCCAGGAGCGTAGGTGCAGAGGCCTCCCATGAGCGACAGCCTGAAGACATCCTTCAAGTACAAACCCGAGGGGGAAGAGAAAGGCTTTTCCGGCTCGTGCTGAGTCCTCTTTGTCCACAGGCTAGTGGGCCCTTCCTGCTGCTTAGAGGTGGTTTCCACGAGCTGAATGCTGAAGATTCAATTAAAATCAATGCAGTGAGTTGAAAGGTGTTATGTCTCCTAGTATGGGTTTACTACTGACTTGTAAAATGCTGTCTCTCCGATATCGACTACTTACACGTTGTCAAGGTAAGCAGAGGTGTCGCTTAGGATAGTATAGCTATGCTCCCCTATATATGCTTATTTGATGGTATGTTGGTAGTCGATACTCTTGACATAACATCTTTGCAAGTCACTAGTACAGCTATGACATCCTGCTGGGATACACGATGTCACAAGGGCCAACCCTGCGCGGCTTTGTGTACCTTTCACAGAGGTACCCTGAAGCTATGGGCACTAGTGGGCACTGATATAGTGCAAGCATGGACGGACATTCCTGAGATATCTTTCGAAGTATTCAGCCTCGTAAAATCCCTAGCGCAAGCAGGTGTTTTCAAAACAGCTCTTGTTTTGAAGTATGGAGCACAGCAAAGTGAAATTGAGGCCCGCGGTGTCAGAGAAAGTGAAGCTTCATTGTGACCTTGCTGCATAGCTTCCCTCATACCCCCCCATTCTGACTCTTGGATGGAAGCTTTTTTCTTTTGTGTGTGGGGTGAAAAGTGACCCAAATGGGGTGAGTGGTCTTTGACTGATTGCCCCTGCTCGCCCGCCATCTCCTCAGATAGGTACAAGGATGCCCTGATGCTGCACGGGTCACTGTGAGTGCAAGAACAAGGAAGCATACATGCATCTTCCATTCTAAGAGTACCCCTTGTAGGTAAAGTATATGATATTCAGACATATTTTTATTTATTCCTCTAATGCGACTTTGTATCGACTCAAGTAGCTTGTAAGATGCTTTAATTAGGATGATCATAACTATCCGAATTGTCAGCAGTGCATATGACTTCAAAGAAATGTGGATTCTTCTAAAAAGGTAAGAGTCAAGTGATAGGACAAGACACTTCACACGCTCAACAGCATGTCACAAAAAGAGCAACTCGATTACGTAACACCAGTGAGTGGAAGTTGGCTTAACAATACCATTACAACCATTTAACAACATTTTTGGCACAACCAACCTAGTGACTTCTGGCACTAGGTGGCAGTGCAGTGCAGGACAGCGAGGAGAGGTGTAAAGTTGCTCTACCACCAATAAAGACAGAACGCTGTATACAGTTATACGCCGTATTTCTTTAACTTCTTTTCTCCAGAGAGCGCCGAGCCCGTGCAACCGTGCTCCAGGGTTCGCGCCGTTTTCCTTGCTTGCTGCGCGTGCATCCTCTAAGATGGCCGCCGGCACGTCGCGTCACGACGCGACGTGCAACCACTATAATGCCAACACTACATAGCTCCCTTTTTTCCCAAACAATGAAACATGTAACTCACAGTCCGCCGCTCATATCAAAGTCTCGAAACCTGGCTGGTCTCATCACTGTTCTTCCCCTGCGGGTCATTCTCGCCGGGGTGATCAGTGCTTCTCGTTCCAAAGTCTCTGCCCTGCTCCCCTTGTTGTTCATTGCAGCTTGACTTTCCATCAACCCGTTTCCGTTCATCTCTCTCTCCCTGCTCCTGGGCTACCTCCATAGTCTTGCTCCTTACTGACCTCTCACTTCCTAGGTCCATCTCTCCATCGAATTGTTCATCTCTTGCCTCAGACTCCTCCACACTTTCTAGGTCCTGTCTTACTTGGTCCCACTGCAGTACCTTGTTGCATCTTGCCATGCGGTCCTGGGACCAAATGTTGCCATCACTCAACAGAGCTGCTCTGTCATACACCTTCTTCACTTGCAGGGCTTTACTATACTTGCTGTCTCCTTTCCTTTGCATCGTCGCCAACTTGACTCGCACCCATTCACCTTCTTCCAGGCCGGTATCCTTCATGTTCCTCCGTCTGTTGTAGTGCTTTGCATAGACATCTTGTGCCTTCTTTAAGTTTGCTTGCGCCACTGCTGGAGACCATTTGCTCATTATTGTTTTCTCCTTCCACACTCTGTTGTCCTTCGTGAAGGGATCACGTCCTCTCAAGATTTGGAAGGGACTGTATCCAGTTGCTGTGGGGGTAATCCTGTACGCCCATATGATTTGCCATATTTCCTTCGCCAAGTCCTTGTTGTTTGATATCGCAGCTTGCACGGATCCCATCACCACACGGTTAAACCGTTCTACTAGTCCGTTTCCCGCCGGGTGATAGATCGACGTGTGCTTGGAGAGGATTTGATTTGATTTGATTTGATTTGATTTGATTTGATTTGGACTTGTAGAGCGCATGGCTGCCCTGGAGCGTCCCAGGATACCATTCCTGTCCATGAGGTTGGCCCATTTATCTGAGGTGAACTGAGGACCATTGTCACTCAAGATGGAATTAGGGATGCCCTCCCTCACGAACGTGTCACTTAAGAACTTTAGTATAGTTTCTGTGTCCATTGCCTCTTTCACTTTCATCTCTGGCCATTTTGAGTATCTATCCACCAGGGCGCATACGTACTTCTGTACACCTTGTCCGTCCAAAATGGGGCCCAGTATGTCGATGGACAACTCCTCCCATGGGTTCTGTGGAGGATCGAACCTTCCTAGCACCGGGCGCAATGGCTTGAGTGTCTTATCTGCCCCTTGGCACTGCGGGAAGTCTCTGACGTGCCTTTCTGCTCTTAGGTCCATACCTGGCCACCAATAGTCTTGTTTGGTTCTTAGCTTCATCTTGACTATTCCCAAATGTCCTTCATGGAGTAACGCCAGTAGTTTTGGGACTATGTCAACTGGGGGAATTACCTTGTCCCCTCTGTACGTGAACACTCCTTGGTCATCCACCGATAGTTCCTCCCGGACTTCGTAGTACATTTTTAGATTCTCGCTGATGTGTTTTTTCTCTGGCCATCCTTGTACTATGCACCGTTTCACTTCCTGCAGGGTAGGGTCCCGCTCATAAGCTTCTTTCCACTCCTGATTGCTGATGACCCTCTCTTGGTCATTTGTCAGTGCCACCATCTCTTCTCCTCCTATCTGGTCTTCTTCTCCGGGCTCCATGGCCGCCGCCCTGCTCAGATAGCCCGCTACTATTTTCCGGTTGCCGGGGATATATTCCACATCATATCTAAATTCCAGTAGCTTTAATGTCATTTTCGAGATCCTGGGGGTGGCACTTGCATGCCCACTTGATGTTAGGACCTTCACTAAGGGCTTGTGATCTGTTTTTAATGTAAACCGTGTGCCCCACAAGAATTGTCTGAATCTTGTCATCGCCCACACCACAGCTAGCATCTCCTTCTCGATGCCGCTGTACTTCTTCTCCGTATCGCTCAAGGAGCGAGATGCAAAACTCAGCATGTCCATTGTTCCTTGTCCCCGATCTTGCATCAGCACTGCACCCAAGCCTTTTTCACTGGCGTCCGTCATGAGCACAGTCTTTCCGCGAGGATCGTATCCTTGCAATGGTATTGCTACTATCACATCCTTCTTTATGCACTCAAATTCCTTTTGTGCATGCTCCGTCCAGCTGAACACTGAGCTCTCCCTTGTTAACTTCCTCATGTGGTTTGTCTTTGTTGCGAAATGCTGCACGAATTTACTATATTATTCGGCCATTCCTAGGAATGACTGTACCTCTTTTTTGTTGGCCGGTGGTGGTGCTTTGCAGATCGCCTTCATGTTGTCCCCCTTGGGAGGGATTCCTTGCACTCCGATTTCGTGCCCTAAGTAGGTCACCAATTCCATGCCCAGGCGAAATTTCTCCCACTCCGCCGTGAGGCCTTTCTCTTCCAGCACCTTTAGCACCTTGGTCAGTTTGGCGTCGTGGTCTAGTTTGTCTCGCCCCATCACCAGGATGTCATCCTGGAAATACTGGATGCTGTCCACCTTCTGAAACAGCTGGTGCATCAATTTCTGGAATACCGCAGCCGCCGATGCTAGTCCGAACGGCATGCGTCTAAATTGGTAGCACCCGAAGGGGGTAATGAATGAAGTTAACCTCCTACTCTCCGGGTGCAGTGCGGTTTGATGATACGCTGAGGTCAGGTCGATGGTGGAGTACCACTTGACCCCTCTCGTCTTGACCAGCATTTCTTCTATTCTTGGTAAGGGAAACTTCTCTACCACGATTTTCTTATTCAGTTCGCGTAGGTCCACGCACAGCCTGACCTTTCCGTTTGGTTTCATGACTACCACCAGTGGCGCCAGCCATTCTGCGCACGTGATTGGTTCAATGATTCCTCTTCTTTCCAGTCCTTGCAGTTCTTCCTGTACTGCATCTCTTACCGCCAGGGGCACAATCCTCACCTTGTGAGACACCGGTATAGCGCCTTCCTTGAGGACAATTCTGTGTACAAACTTCGAGCTTGCCCACCGTTCCTCCAAACACCTTGGGGTACTCTTCCTTCCACTTATCTAGGTTTGGCCACACCTCCGGCTCAGTGAGGAGGATCTGTTCCTTGCCTCCCGGGTCCAGTTTGATGCCTAGATCGCCCTGATCTAGCCAACCCAGTACCGATGGGCCCTTTTTCGAAATGTACAGCTTGCAGTTGCCCGATCGTCCTCTGAATTCAAATCTCAACGGCCGGAATCCCAACATGGGTATGCGGTCTCCGTTGTACGTGGCCGGCCGTATGTCCAGTCTCTCGAACCCTGGACCTAGATGTGGCTCAAATGTTTCTATCCATACCGTTCTCTGGACTATGGTGTAGGGCGAACCAGAGTCGGCCACCATGCTTATCGGCACTCCTCCAATCGTCATGTCCAATACTGGTTTAGTTGACCTTTTGCCGTCTACGCTCAACACTAGGTCATATATGCAGAGAACGATGTACACTAGGTCATATATGCAGAGAACAATGTCTCCTTCCTCCTGGTCATCTTCCTCCCCAATCTCCTGTTCTTGGTCGATGTACTTGACCACGTTTCTGGTGGAATTCCTGCGGCACACTTTCTCATAGTGCCCTACGATTCTGCAGTACATACATTTGGCTCGAAACACCGGGCACTTCCTGTCGTAGGCTTCATGCGCCCAACTTCCGCATCTGTACCAAGATTTCTTACTGTTTCCCGCCTGTTTTCCTGGAGGCCCCGGGGTCCCTTGCCACCTATTTGGTCCTTTCGGCATGGTTCCTTTGCTCCTGCCGTCTTTGCGGGGCTCCTCCTCCCCTATTCTGTTCACCATCGGACTTGGGCCTGTCTCTCTTTTCGCTGCTTCCGCGCATCTCCGCGCCAATTCTGCTCTCTTGACCACTACCGTTACTTCTTGCAACGTGGCGTGCCCACTGGCCCACAGCTTGTCCTGCACAGCGGTGCTCGTGGTGTGCATCACGATCTGATCCTTGATAAATTCATCCTGGAATGTGTCATATCTACACGTTGATGCTAACTTTCTTAGTGCCGTCACGTACTCTTCCACTGACTCCCCTTGTTTTTGCTTCTGCTGCTGAAAGTTATACCTGTCTATCGAAACGCACACCGTTGTTTTATAATGTTCATTCAATTCCTCAATTGCACGGGCATACACGTCATCATCAGTACTCGCTAATAGTTTGGGTGTCAGATTCTTGAAGATCCGTAGTCCCTCCGGGCCTAAATTATGCAACAATATTTGCCTCTTTCGTATGCTTAAGAATTTCTCTTCGTTCTCATCCTCTAACACCTCTATGAAGTTGTCGATATAGTCTCTCCAGTCTTCCCATCGCATGAGTGGTTCCCCTGGCTTGGGCAAGAATTGCACCGAGGCCGTCGCTGCTGCCGCTTGCGCACTCATCCTTTCGCGCTTTACCGTGGGTGAGGTGTTGCTGGGGCCTCTAGGGCTGCCTGGTGCGCTGTTTTCTTCCGGGTCCTCTGTTTTGGTTTGGGGGATCTCAAAGTCTGCCCCTTCGCTCTTCCCAGAGGTCGCCAGTGCTCCTGCCCTTGGTTGGCTAGTGTAGGCTGGTGGTAGGGTGTGTTTTTTTCCCCAGGTGATTAGACTGATTGCCCTTTTGTGCCTGTGGGCTCTGCCGCGCTCTCTGATGTCCACTTGCCTGTTAGCATATGATTACAGGTGGCCTGCTCCTGTGGTGCTTCTGGCTTGTGGATTCTGGCTGAGGCTTGTCTGCTGTGTAGTTCTGCAACGTCCGTTTATTTTTTTTTCTAGTGCAGGTCATCATCCCGACCTCGTCGCCATTGTAAAGTTGCTCTACCTCCAATAAAGACAGAACACTGTATACAGTTATACGCCATATTTATTTAACTTCTTTTCTCCAGAGAGCGCCGAGCCCGTGCAACCGTGCTCCAGGGTTCGCACCGTTTTCCTTGCCTGCTGCGCGCGCATTATCACGACGCGACGTGCAACCACTATAACGCCAACACTACAAGAGGCAAGCGAGAAAGCAGGCGAGCTGGCGCTGCCGCCGGAGGACGCCTGCCCCCCCGTGGATCTAGGACTGCGGAGAGTTTGTAAATCGCGGTAAATCATGGTAGAGACCCGGTTTTTCACACGGCTTGCACCCTGAGGACCACGATCTGTTGAATGCTGCCTCTGCCTCCACCACAACACAGGCAGCCTGCGGTAAGGAGTGAGTAGCCAGCGAGGAGCCTGCGTCTACACCCGGGCGGAGCGAGAGCAGGGTCTGGAGCGCGGCCTCTGCTATCAGAGGCTGCAGAGTGTTGTGCTCAGGTGCGCCGCGTAAAGCGGCTCAACTAGGTTGGGTGCGGCTGCGGTGCCCCAGTGTGCCCTGCTCCTGACTGCCCTGTTATCTCTCTTTTGCCCCCAACTTAGTCCTCCCATCTAGCCCCCCCTAAACTTTCACTCACTAATGGGACATGTAGGCTGGATGAGTGGAGTAGTTAAGCCCTTTTAAACCACACACCGTTTTGTTCCATAACGAAAGTGTGGAGAGTCATCCCGAGTTTCATCTGCAGAGAGAGAGAATAGCCTAAGTATCCCTGACCCGTCCGTGCACACTCGCAAAGGAAAGTGAAGGACCTCTTTGCAGTCAGTACTCCGCCACCCATTGAACACAGTACAAAACCGGCAATTTGGGGCCGGCTGGAATAGCAGTTGGGTTGTGTCGCTGGACTGAGCAGGCTTCAGCACAAGGTAGTGCACTCCTGCACCCCCGCTCTTGGCACCCCACACCTATCAACCTTCAACCAAAAACAGAGTGGGGGCCGCCTGCATCCCTCTGAGATCAACCTCTCAATTTATAAGAGCCACGGGTGTCCCTTTACTCCATAAGGAACACAAAAACATCAAAGAAGGAAACCTAGCAACCTCAAGCTTCAGTTCATCACAATGCGGTCCGGAAGGCTAACGAAAGAAACAACAAAACCCCGCAAGAAGCTGGACAAAGATCTTACAGAGTCACCTGGGGAATCAGGGTTGGTGCAATCCCCTCCCCAGGCACCATCACTGCCCCCTCTACAGCATCACGATTATAAACACAGCACCTTAGTCCAAACAAATACGACGGAAATAATAACTTCTCCACTGCCCCTCACCCAACACCATAATAAGCAGGATGAAACGAGCAATGATACAAAAAAGAGGACCCTCAGAGATTATTTTAAGAAAAATGTATCAAAAGCCCAAACTCTAATCAATCCCAATGAAACATCGCCTGCATTAGTTCAGTCCCCCCACACCCTTCCCAACACTGACCTAGTTCAGATTAAAGTGCAGGCCTTGATCCATGAACAGCTCCATAATCAGGTCATCGTCACACCTCGAGACAGTTGCGCCACAAGGGTCATACTCCATACGTCAGAAAAAAAGGGGCCAAGACCAGCCACCTAGTCTGGAGACATGTCTCCTACTTTACTACAAGCGCTTCAACTAAACAAGGATCAATGTTCATCCCCAATCTCAATTTCAAGCAACAACAACTCCCCTCTCAACATCAGATTACCCTCCCCTGGAAACAATATAAACTCTACCCCCCAAGCAGCGCAGTGGACCAGGACCACTCCGGGCATCATTGAATCATTAACACCAACAACGCCACCCGTCTTGGCCCACCAACAAACTCCCAAAGTCAACCAAGGAGAACCCAATGATCACTCCCTCATGGACGTATCCTTCTTCAAAACAGAATCAAATAAAACAAAAGATGAGTCTGAAGGTCTCAACCCCATAGCACTTGAATCCACCGCCGTCTGACCCCAGCTTTTACAAACTCTACACTCCACAGTATCGACTTTAAATTATCATTCAGATAAACTTGATCTACAAGTTGAACTTTTAAACACACTAGCAGTATACACGGCAGGGATTGACAATAAATTGGAAGGCTTGAACGCCTTAATTACAAAAGCACAATCCAAAATCAACCTGACCCAAGCGATATGCTGCTGCTCACCAATCATCAATAGCCTGTCAACATTTCCCCAGTTTCTTGCCCTGGTCTTGACAGAAATAAGAAAATACCATCAGGTTTGCAAGACACACCACATCACTCATGCCCGCTCACAAATAACGTAATTACTCAGAAAGTTAACGATCAAAGCACAAACCATAATAAAATCAGTGACGGTAACAAGGTCTTACCAGCAAAAACGGATATTCAACTGAGCAACGTTACAGTACCAGTTCCGTTTTCAGATAATCAAGTGGCTCCTAAGGAGTTCAGTATCTTTCAAACTGCTAAACCAAGCAATAAAAATAACATCACCTTAAAAACAGAAACACTGCTTACGTCTGAGATAAAGCAAGATATTGACAATCGAGACGTAGACGCGAGGTCAAGATCAACAAATAAATCCCTTCAAAATCAACATTTAAGCAAAAGGGAAAGGAAGAGACTAAGGAAAAAATGCAATAAACGTGGCACAGCGATTAATAACACAACTAATGTCCCCCCCCACCCTATGCCAAAAAGGACAACACACAACGTGGCTCAGTCAACTCTGTGAGTTCTGATAGCATCTCCTTACAATCACAAAACTCATCTTCGCAAGTACTCACAGAGTCAACCAGTAAGACGTTATCATCTCCCGCCAACAGTAAAATTTATAAGGACACACTTGTGGCTAGGGCGAGGTCTTAGAAAAACACCCATACCATTTGACTAGGCGAGTCAGGAGGAGCCATTAAGTCGTAAACATTGCCCCATATGGTCAAGACCAGACACGAAGACCCGACAGCTTTAACAAATACGGTAAACTAATTAAGGGACAACAAAATCCGGGAAAAGATAGACCAGAATGAGGACGAGTATAGGTCAAGACATAAAGAGAATTTTCAAATAACACTATTGAAGTACCGGGACATAATACAAACGGGCAAACAGTCCCCCAAAATTGAGGACCACTAACCTCAAGAAGAACGAGTGGTACACAAGCAACAATTACACCAAACCCAAAGAGGAATTAATCTACCCCAGACAATTGATCAAAAAAATCATAAGACCTCCTTCCAGACCTCGACTGCAACAGATCCAAAAGCAAATTGTTATTTATCCCTGAATATCACACCCAAGGGCCACACGATATCTTGAACAGAGGGAACATTCTGAAACTTTTTAAAAACATCCCAGAACTGTGCCATATGGAATCCAACGATATAGCTTCGATTGAATTCGAACCCATCGGAAGTAATCAACTTACCGAACCAACGTTGATTACCTTTTCAACCGCAGTAATCAAGGAGCAGGTTTTGACATTGTCTGATTTACTTAACACATGGGGAATTAAAGTAGTTCAACAAGCGGAACCACAGTACCCATCGGTTCTCCCAAAATCCCCGGCCTTATCTGATCAACCAAGACCTCCATCTCTTTCAATATTAAGATTAGCTAAAGGTCGATCCCCAGGAAGGGCCATATGCCCTGAAATAGAGGAGGTCAAAATGATGGTGTCCGACTGGGACTGGCTGCCAGCGTCCCTGGACGGGGGAAACCAAAATTGAACCAGTACTCAACCCGGACTTTCAGTATGCTCCTGGAATATTAACGGCCTCACTACGAAACTTCAACCTACCAGTGTGATAACATTCTCAACAAAACACGAAGTCATACTATTGCAGGAAACATGGTCCCTTGTCAGTCTTCCAATAGAAGGATACCTGGAATATAGAGTCCCCTCTCAGAGGTCACATAAACCTGGCCGACCCAGCGGTGGTCTTTCAATCTACATCTCAGTTAAGTTAAATGTTAATATTGCCCAATTGCAATTTAAGGAAGACTGGATCTCTGGTATAAGAATAGATAACTCCAAACAGACTGATCAACTGATTCTGATCAACGTTTATATTTCACCAAGTACTAAGGAGAAAAAAACAAAGTTCAATCATTTAATCCAGACCCTGTGTAACTTAGAAAGTAAGTAAAAAATACCAACTGTACTAACAACAAGAAGAAAAACGGTCTAGGGCAGGGTTCTTCAAACTGTGGGGCGCGCCCCCCTGGGGGGGGCGTGGCACCATCCCAGGGGGGGCGCGCGCTCCACTCCGATCTTCCCTTTGTGCAGCGCGATGTAGAGACTCTCTGTGGGGGCCGGGCGATTTCCGTCAGAGTGGGGCTGCAGGGGCCTACGAGCTGAACAAAGCTCATTAGCATGCGAATGGTCTCTTAAAGAGGTGTGAAGTGCTCGGGTGCGGCTGCCTGGCTGAGTGTGTGTGTGCCCAGAAGCTGTGTCAGCCCGGGCACACACAGGCATGGTGAGATGAAGAGGGAGAGGGAGGGAGGAAGGAGACAGAGACAGACAGAGGGAGAGCGAGGGAGGGAGACAGGCAGACAGAGGGAGAGCGAGGGAGGCAGAGTGAGGGGGAGCGAGGGAGGGAGACAGAGGCTGACAGAGCGAGAGCGAGGGAGGCAGCGCGAGGGAGATCGAGGGAGACTGAGGCAGACAGGGAAAGCGAGGGAGAGTGAGGGAGGGAGACATGCAGACAGAGGGAGAGCGAGGGAGGGAGACAGGCAGACAGAGGGAGAGCGAGGGAGGCAGAGTGAGGGAGAGCGAGGGAGACAGAGTGAGAGAGAGCGAGGGAGACAGAGGGAGAGCAAGGGAGACAGAGTGAGAGAGAGCGAGGGAGACAGAGTGAGAGAGAGCGAGGGAGACAGAGGGAGAGCGAGGGAGACAGAGGGAGAGCGAGGGAGACAGAGGGAGAGGGAGGGAGGGAGACAGAGGCAGACAGAGGAAGAGCGAGGGAGACAGAGGCAGACAGGGAGAGCGAGGGAGAGTGAGGGAGGGAGACATACAGAGGGAGAGCAAGGGAGGGAGACAGGCAGACAGAGAGAGAGTGAGGGAGGGAGACAGACAGAGGGAGAGCGAGGGAGGCACAGTGAGGGAGAGCAAGGTAGACAGAGGGAGAGCGAGGGAGGCAGAGTGAGAGAGAGCGAGGGAGACAGAGGGAGAGCGAGGGAAACAGAGGGAGAGCGAGGGAGGCATAGCGAGGGAGACATAAGGAGAGCGAGGGAGACAGAGGCAGCTAGAGGGAGAGCGAGGGATGTCGGGTGGAGCCGGCCACCAGACGTCCGTTATGTTGCCATGTGGGTGAATAGATGTATGGGTGGAGTGGTGGATGTATGGGTGGAGTGATGGGTGGAATGGTGGAATGGTGGATGTGTGGGTGACATGGTGGATGTATAGGTGGGGGGGTGGATGGATGAGTGAGGGGATGGATGGATAGGTGAAGGGGTGGATGGATGGTGGGAGAGAGGATGGATGGATGGTGGGAGAGAGGATGGATGCATGAGTGGAGGGATGGATGGGAATGGATGGATGCGTGTATGGTTGGAAGGGTAGATGGATGGGTGGAGGGATGGATGGATCAGTGAAATGGTGGATGGATCGATGGGGGGTGGACGGTGGACGAGTCGGAGGGGGGGTGGATGGTGGACGAGTCGGTGGGTGGATGGATGAGAGAGGTGATGGATGGATGTATTGATGTATTGATGGGTGAAGGGGTGAATGGATGGATGGATGAGTGAAGGGGTGGATGTGGGAATGGATGGGTGATTGAGGAGGGTGGATGGACGGCGGATGGATGGAGGAGTGAAGGGGTGGGTGAGAGGTCAATGGATGGATTCGTGAGTGGATGAGTGGATGGATGAGTGGGTGGATGGGTGAAGGGTGGATGGAGGGATGGGTGGCTGGGTGAGGGGGGAATGGAGAGAGAGGGGGAGGATGGATGGATGGATGGATGAGTGAGGACATGGATGGATGATTGGCAGAGTGGATGGGCAGGTGTGTGCATAGATGGGTGAGGAGAGGAGCATGGAGATGGATGGGTCAGAGAGTGCATGCATGAGTGGGGGGAGGGTGGAGAGTGGGAGGGATGGATGGGTGGGTGGATGGATGAGTGGGGGGTTGAGTGGGTGGATGGATGAGTGACTGGGTGGATGGATGAGTGGGTGGGGGATGGCTGGATGGGTGAGAGGGTGGGTGGTTAGATGAGTGAGTGTGTGGATGGGTGGAAGAGTGGATGGATGAATGGAGGAGTGGATGGATGGATGAATGGAGGAGTGGATGGATGGATGAATGAATGGATGAGTGGATGGATGAGTGGGAGGATAGCTTGGGTGAAGGGGTGAGTGGTTGGATGGATGAGTGGTTGGATGGATGGGTGGAAGAGTGGATGGATGAATGGAGGAGTGGATGGATGGATGAATGGAGGAGTGGATGGATGAATGGAGGAGTGGATGGATGAGTGGGAGGATAGCTTGGGTGAAGGGGTGAGTGTTTGGATGGATGAGTGGGTGGATGGATGGATGGGTGGAAGAGTGGATGGATTGGTGAGGGGATGGATTGGGTGAAGGCATGGATGGATGATGGATGAATGGGTGAGGGGGTGGATGGAGGGATGGATGGGTGAGATGATGGATGGAGGGATGGATGGTGGATGGGTTTGCAAGTGGTTGAAGGGGTTTGGATGTGGATGGGGCACAGATGGAGGGAAGGAATGAATGGGGGGGGGAGTTGGTGGATGACAAGGTGTACATGATGGATGGGGAGGGTTGTGATGACTTCCTTTGCCTTGGAGGATTGTGTTTTGAGCTGTGTGGTACGCCTCTGTCGTTTCGCCACACCCACTCACAGGCCTGCAGTTTGCTAGGCACTCTTGTTGTTTTGAGCATTGTTTGCCGGATATGGCCCGTGGTGTGCGCGTTGCAGTCGATCATGTGGTGTGCCGGATTTCCGAGGTTTCGGTCGGGTGGTGGGGGGGCCCACCATCTGGGGGAATTCAGCTGGGGGGCTCAACCTGGAAAAGTTTGAATACTTCTGGTCTAGGGGGAGTGACAGAAAGAACCTATGAAAGGGCACTGGCAGTTCACCAGTTATGCAAAACCTGTCTCAACCCAGGCTAGAGTCGGTTTACCAACAGCCCACCCATTTGGCGGAGCATCGTCATTTGGACAACCAAGAGAGTAGGGTCACATACAACCCAACAGTATATAGGCTGTATGTATAAAGGTGGTAGACCTCTGACTCTCTCAATGACTCAGCCTCTGTGTTAATCCAAGGTTTGAGGACCGGTGGAGTGCAGTGCAAGTGATGAGTGTAAGTGAAATAAAAATGACTAAGAGGACAAAAATTCGTTTTATTAGGATTGTCCTAGTGCCATATAATAAAAACTGCCTGATAGTTTGAAATAGATTTTAACTATCATTAGGCTGGAGGTGAGGTCAACATGTTTCAGCCGCGAGGGTAATTTAACCCAGCTTTCTTCAGGACCTAGATGTGGTTAGTGCTACTGCAAGCAATCCTAAAAATGTGTAAAATAAAGTATTTAACAATCAAAAGATGATAAATCATAAATACGTGGTTTTTAATTAACCACCCTACCAGTCATATATCTCATATGAATGTAGTTTTCATCCCTGTTGAGAAGAAACAATTAGGTCAAGGGTGGAAAAAAATCTAAAAGATAATTAGAAGGTTTCTATATGGTAAACAGTGCTCTTACATGGAAAGTTCATTCTGTCAATCAGTCATGCAAATTATTATACACAACTTATTTTTATCAGCCAGAAAGTGCCAACATTGAAAAGCATAGTTGTAGAAAAATTTGAATGTACTCACCCAACAATGCGTGGGGGTAAGCCTCACCTCGCCCGGCAACTGCTCGGATTGTGAGGCCCCGCTCTAGTGGTAAAAAATAATGTAGGGACAACAAGTATTTGTGTTATCTGACTTGTGTGCCTCATGAAAAACTCACTAAGAATATCGTTCTAAAATGACCACAAGCTACTAAGCTCCAGTAGACGGACCCAGCAGGTCCTACATTGGGGAGATGATTGAATTCTGACTAGGTAAGGAAGGAGGGGGAAGAGAGACCCCTAAGTTAGAAAACTAACGTTTATTTCACCATTTGACATCATCTTGCTCCATCCAAGTAGTTTATAACAGAGAGATAAAGCAATTGGTTTCAGATCACAAGAAGCCTTTTATCATAGATTTGTACAGCAACCACAGCCACTTCTTTAGTGCTACAGTCTCTGGGATTTTATTATTAATTAGTTGGTTCAAGGCTGAGTTCCTTGCATCCCCAGATGGTAGGTTTAGTATAATGGGACAGAGTATTTTCAAAATGCCCCAAATAATGCTAAGAGTCTACAGGGGTTAAAATGTACCAAACACTAGGCTGGACCTGAAGAAGACCTCGAAAAATCAGGAGCATAGTTGGCCTTACCTGTCCGTCGGTACCTCGCCGCCGTCTGCGAGCGTTGTGGGAGGTACCGAGGAAGGTCGGCCGTTTCTTTTTATACCCCTCGTTATTGGAGGAAATCAGGTCATTAGACGTGTGACCAATCGGTCAACTTCACGGAATTGACCCCGTGATTATTCGAAAAACGGCCCATTGCCCCCTAGACCCTTCTCCACTTCCCTGTTTTGTAGTAAAAAATACCAGCCTTTCTAGTATCTGGGGATTATAATACAAACCTCTTTCAAGAACTTCCTGAAGAGTATGTTGCTCCATGGTCAGACATTCCAGAACAAACAAAACCCTCCGGCTCCAAATATAGTAAATTCGGCGAATACATGGTGCTACAACTCAGTGGTCTGGGATACACAATCCTGAATGGACGTTTCCCCAAGGACAATCCACCAAACTGGACAAGATCAAACGGTCATACTCACTCCTTCCTAGACTACACCATCTGTAACAAGGACATCCTCCCCCTGATCGAGAATAACGCTATAGTCGCTCGAGGTGACAGTGATCACCGCCCTCAAGTGATCACTATGTCATTCCATTTAGCACACCACGCCACAACAAGCCAAACCTCATGAGGGATTACACCGAAAACCTCAAAAGACTGAAATGTTCAGACCCAATCATACCAGCAATAATGGGTAAATGTAGAACCTTGCAAGACCTAAGGAGCACCAATGAACCATCGCCTATTACAGCATGGGACACCTTTTCCCGGGACCTGCTCAAAAATGTTTCCCGTACTTCAAGAAAAGACAAAAAATGTAACCCAGCAATAACAACAGATGAAATTAAGAATTAAAATCAATACGCAATAGTACACTAAGACAAGCTCGTAGGCATCCAGGAGAAGATCAGATATATAACAACTACAAGGTAGCCCAGAAAGCACTTCGACAAGCAATATTTCTAGAAAAAAAAACGTTCTGAACAGTTTTGGCTAAAACTGACACAAGCAAGCAGAAGTCACAACCCAAAAGCTTTCTGGTCACTCATCAACCCCAAAACACACAAGCAGGGAGGACAAAGTAGCGCCAACATCTCCGAAGCTGAATGGGTTCTTTATTTAACAACTCATTTCGAGGTACAAGAAAAAGAAGCTGGCCTCCCGGTAAAGTCCCAGGTATTGGCCCAACAACGCTACCGCTGCCAACCATTGGGCACAACGGATGCAGATTCACTAAAGAAAAAAGCTGAATCAAACATAAGGAGGCCACCGGCAGCACATATTACAATCCTCACAAATTTGGGAACCATCATGGATAAAACTGTTCGAATCGTAACCGAGGGTCGCGCAGACGGAACCCCAGGGCCAAATGGGCTACCACAGGCGTTGTTTAAAAATGACACAGTATTCTGGGCCCATCAACCGGCACCCCTTTTTAGGTCAAGGACCTAAAGGCTGCGCTTGCGCAGTCTGGAGTCGGAGAATTAATGTGGCTTAGTAGCGCTTTGAAACCCGCCTCCCTGCCCTGTCTCTCCTCCATTGGCTGGCTTCCTAAACGGAGGCCAGCCATTGGAGGAGAGAGCCGTCACTTCGATTTAGCCCCGTCTCTTTCGGATTCGGGGGCGTAAGTTTTGCTGTTCTTTAGCTCGTGACGTCATCCGTCACTCAGGACAGCAAAACACGCCCCCGAATCCCAAAAGTTCGGAAGCTTGAGGACGCCATTTCTGCCCGACCGCCAGACGCGGCAGACCCATGGTCGCCAGTCACGGCATGATCAATCACATCGCGGTGGGCGGGCGGCGCAAAATACTAGTGCAACCGGCTCAGCAATTGCTCTTCTCGTCTCACAGGGTGCTAAAAAGTAAGTTGTGCCTCTCGTGTGAGAATCAATTACTTTATTTATTATCAGTAAGTTGCTGCTTGTTTTATAGTGCAAACGTGGACAGAAAACAATAGGGCGCCGAACGCTGTCGGGACAGCAGGGCACAAGTTAAGATCGCGTACAGAAGTGCTTGCGGTCGGGGCCTAGGAGTGGTTTGGGCCCATGGCCAGGCAGAAGAAGTCAGGAGTTTCTACATCTTTTAAATACATTTTTTGTAGTTCCTACATTTATTTAATTTATTTTTTTGCAGTCTTTTATAGCGTGAACTGTTTCTCGACCCGAAGGCATTGGAGCGCTTTACATGAGCCCCACAGGAGTTACATTAAAAAGGGTCAAGTTCATTGTTTTGAGGCGCTGGAGATTATGATTTGCCCAGGATCACAGGAAATTGAGCCGACGCCGAATATTCCCCAGTGTCCAAGTCAGCACATCCCCTCCCCCACTGCACTTACGTCAGGCCAGTAAAAGAGCTGGGCAGGCACTGCAGTATCTTATCTCATCACTTTCGTGAATGGGTAGACACAGAGATAGTCTGGTGGGCTTGGTCGGTGTATACTACCAGATCATTTGGACCACGCCCCCTCTCCCTTTTTCAATACATATTGATAACACTAGGGGATAGGCCATTGCCCCCCCCTCCCCCAACGTTCTACCATCCGATATAGAAGCAAAGCCCACTTTTCTGCACAGGGTGATCGCTGTCCACAATTCATCGGGGCAACTCCAATGGATTTAGCAACACCCCTTTAATAATGTAGGCACAGCTACTACACCAGCTCCCGACTCTTAGGAGCCTTCCCTATACAAGCTCAGTGTGACCCCCAACCCTCTCCTTTTGTACACCATCTCTAAATCGCCTGCTTGTGACAACAGTCCCATGTGCAAGGTATGAACCCCGTTATGGTTTGCATGTTGTCTCTTCGAGACTATGTGTTCTGCTGATATCCGAAATATGAATTGTTGGTAGTAGTCAATGCAGCCCCTTAAGAGTACCTCAAGACACTTGCCAAGACCGAATGCATAAAATCCAAAAACCTTTCAATTCTATGCTATCAGTTATTTTATATTTTCTCACCATGTCTCTTGCAGGCAACGGAAGTGCCAGAGGTACGAGATGTCACTCGCATCGAGAGGATCGGTAAGTATGGCCCTCCATTTAGTGCCATTGTATTGTTCTTGCAACTTTAATATGGTGCTTACTACACTTATGTGGGGTTCTGAAGCAATTGCTTACATGGAAGCGTGGGTGGAACTTGGAACGAAACTGTGTAGGGGTTGTATGGTGCTACAAGAGACCCCAAAATGGGACAGATTAGTTGAACCTAAGGGGGCTGTCATCTCATTGCTTGTAAGATGTCTAACTGTCGTGAATTTTGACGCTTTATTGCCTTAAAAAAATAAAAGAAAATGGCCTGGGAAAATAACTTTGCCCTGCATGCCCTCAAAATGTGTTTTTATGCCCATCCTTTAATGAATCTAAGGTATCCCTCGGTATGAGGGTAGAGTGCTGTTGAGGGCAGAGGGCTGTTGAGGGCAGAGTGCTGTGTGCTGTTGAGTGCTGTGTGCTGTTGAATGCTGTGTGCTGTTGAGGGCTGTATGCTGTTGAGAGCTGTGTGCAGTTGAGGGCAGAGTGCTGTTGAGGGCAGAGTGCTGTTGAGGGCAGAGTGCGGGTGGCTCTGTGTGAGGGTGGCTCTGTGTGAGGGTGGCTCTGTGTGAGGATGGCTCTGTGTGAGGGTGGCTCTGTGTGAGGGTGGCTCCGTGTAGGGGGCTCCTTGTGAATGA
The DNA here is from genome assembly GCF_964263255.1 of Lissotriton vulgaris. Lineage (NCBI taxonomy): Eukaryota > Metazoa > Chordata > Amphibia > Caudata > Salamandridae > Lissotriton > Lissotriton vulgaris. Next base: position 1,415,581,070 of record NC_141689.1, read on the forward strand.
CTCTGTGTGGGTGGCTCTGTATGTGTGTGTGGGTGGATTTGTGGGTGTGGCTCTGTGTGGATGTAAATGCAAGAGGTCCTGCATTTGCGAGCGATTAAGCTGTTGGCATTGTAAATGACAATTCCATTTATTTAACTATTAAGCTATTGGCAATGTAAATGACAAAGCCATTTATTTATGATTTAAAAAAAAAAAAGTCATGAGCAATGCCAATAGCTCTACCTTTAATAATGCAGAGACCAGTGCATTGTAAATGCTTGTTTCCTATTGCTGGACCAATTCGACATTACCAGATTCATGGCGGGCGCCATTATACATCCAATTTACAAGGGAGGCAAGAGATCTGACCCGAAAAACTATAGGATGATCACCCGATTGGATGTAGAATCAAAATATTATGCCAAACTGCTCCTTCAAGATCTGGGGTCTTGGGCATCAAAAAATAACCTAATACCCTTCAACCAGACAGGATTCGTGCAAAAATCAGGCACCATAACAAATTTGCTTACAATATCCGTCTTGTTGGACAAATCGGCTTCCTCAGGAATGTTATGCATGGCTGCTTGGTGGACTTTAAGGTCGCCTTTGACCGCGCACCCCGTAGTCTACTATGGCTCAATTTACGGAAACTAGGGATTCCACCAATTCTACACGAGCAATAATTGCGCTACACACCAACACATGGATCCGTATAAACCTCGAGGACGGATCATACACCTCAAGGAAAATCCCAACATCATGCAGAGTGAAACAAGGATGTGTATTAGCACCCCTTCTTTTCAATCTCTTCATCTCTGACCTGTCAGAGTCACTCGACGAAGTCAACTCCCATCCTCCAAAACTTGCCAGGATAAGAGTCATCAACCTACTGTACGCGGACGACTTAGTGCTGCTGAGCCACACCAGGGTAGGCCTGCAGAGACCCCTGGATCAATTGTCCCTTTACACTACCGGGAACATACTGGAATTGAATCTAACAAAGACAAGGGCAATCACCTTTGGGTCAAGGAAATACAGAGGAGGCGGCTGGCTATACAATGGCAAACGTGTTGACAAATTGTGTGTAAAGTGGAGAGGTACCCCTTGAGTAAACCAAGGGAAATGGGGTTAGCCAAGCAAAGTATGAGAATTCCCTTGAGACAGAACTAAGCACAGGTTTGCAATACTAAACCTTACAATGTCACAAGTACTTACAACAAGAACACAATGGAAGTTAAAAATTCATTTATTTTGAATAAATTTAAAAAACACAATAGTAGGGCTAACTGATCTAGCAGCCTGATTCATCAAGCCGAAATGGGCTCGCAAAGGGCCAGATTCTGAGAATCTGGCCCATTGCGAGCTCTATTTTTGCATTTGGGATTCATCATCCCAAATGCAAAAATCGGTAATAGCGATTTCGCTATTTTGCGATGATTTACATTTAAGGAATCTCAATTTGAGATTCCTTAAATGCAATTCTTCATCCATTTTAAAATTGCGAATTCGCAATTTCGGGCCGCTATTTACCGCGAGGTTAAACCTCGTGGTAAATAGCGAAAAAAAGAAAAATGCTTTTAAAAGCATTTTTCTAAGTTGCATGTTGCACACACACATGTCCTTTAGACATGTGTGTGCGCAACACCTGTTCGTATTTACTTTTAAGGGGTGCTACAGGGTGTCCTTTGGACACCCCTGGCACCCTTTAAATCGCAATCTTATTTGCGATTAGCAAATTGCTAATCGCAAATAAGGATTACTCCCCATTCATTCCTATGGGCCTTTTGGCCCATAGGAATGAATGGGGAGTTATTCCTTATTTGCGATTAGCAATTTGCTAATCGCAAATAAGGAATATGTAGGAATCGCTTTTTTTTTGCGATTCCAACGTGAATGCCGTTTTGCGAGTCTGGAATAGCGATTCCTTATGATTCGCTATTTCAAACTCGCAAAACGGCACTATGATGAATCAGGCTGTAGATCACTAGTCTAAAACACAATTAAAACAATACATCCAATTGCGACCTGCACAATTGAGAACAGACAGAACAGGTACAACATAAAATTGTTGAGTATGAGTTGTATATTCTGGCTCCGTTGTGATAACACCAGTGTTGTATCGCTACAACATCAGCATATCATCATCATCATCATAAAATCTTTATTTCGGTAATTATATCACCATAAAAGATATACAAAGTTCATTTCAAAAGTATTAAAACAATAGAATAATAAAACATCACAGTCCATCCAGGTACATAAAATTTCCTATGTACAAAGTTTCTGGGTTTGTTCTACAGTCAATCAATGATCAGTGACCAGCCTTAAGATATTTGCTTCTCAAGTACCACATTGCTCCTAGGTATTTGGCGACAGCAAAGACAATGTGATCAGTCAGATCTGATTTAAGAACTCGAAACGCGGCCAGGCACTCCGCGAAGCCCAGGCTTCTGCATATGGGAATGATCCATTTCTTGCGGGAGGCGTGGTAAGCTGGACAGAAAAAGACTATATGGAGTTCTGTTTCATTGTCCATCCCGCAAGCCGGGCATTGGCTAGCTGATCATTTACTCCACTTGCTAGTTAGAGCTCTGAAAGGAAGAGTCCCATGCCTCCATTGTAAGTATAATTTCCTGAGAAATGGAGGATATATTTTGTCCAAGGCTGGCTCAAATCTGTAGCTGTCCTTAATAGATAAAAATGACTCCGTATGTGTGCCCAGAGTTTCCTGTCGACAGAGTGCCGCTAATTTACTGTCATGGTATGCCTTTACGAGACTCTTTTTGGAAATTAGTGGGCATGCAGATAGGGGATCAGACCAGAGTGTCGGTATGCCTAATCCATCCAACTCAATTCTAATGTGTTTAAGCCACTTAATTTTCCCAGCGTTGGGAATAGCTAGAACTTCCTGCAGACCCTGCCTATAACTGCTCAGTTCTGGGACTGCCCACAGCCTGCGCCAGTAAACAAGGGGACGCAGTGCTAGTTCATCGCTTAGGGGTCCCAGCCCTAGATCTAACCTTAGTGGCACAAGAGGTGTGCTAGGTGGGAGTTGTACCACCTGCCTTATGAGCTTATTCTCCTCTTTCAACAATTCTGAGGAAGATACGTGCCCCCAAAGCTCACAACCATACATGGCGGCCCCCCTTGCCTGTGCCTTGTAAATCTGGAGTGGTGGGCCGACAGGTTTGATAGATGACCTATTGTTTCCCATGAGCCTCAAAACCCCTCCCGAGTACTGGGCCAGTTTCAGTAGTGCTTTCTGTTGGTGTGTGCACCAGGTCATATTCTCATTTAACAGGAGCCCAAGATACTCAAAAGTACGCACCCTTTCCAGTCTGGTCTGGCCGATGGTAGGGGCAGTTCGTAGTCTTTGTGGGGCATTAAAGACCATAAATTTGGTCTTTGAGGTGTTAACTTCTAGGCCGTGTTCCCCACAAAATTCCACAAAGCCATTTAGGACACGCTGTATCCCCATTGGGGATTTTGAGAGGAGCAGGGTGTCGTCGGCGAACATTATCGCCGGTACCCTGCTACCTGCCAACTTTGGGGCATCCGAGTTGGCAATCCCACCGAGGTGGGCGATTACCCCGTTGACATAGAGGCAAATCAGGGTTGGTGCAAGCACACAACCCTGCCTAACCCCCCCCTATCAACGGGGAATCGGTTTGACAACGCCCTCACCTTGCCACACCTCACCTGGGCAAAGTTGGTGGTATGGAGACGAATAATCATTTCCAGCAAACCCCCGGGGACCCCCAGTTTGACCAGCACCTCCCAAAGTTTTCTGCGGGGGACCAGGTCGAAGGCTGCCCTCAGGTCCACGAATACAGTGTAGAGGCTGCCACCCTCCAACTGTACCGTTTTCCAGTATATGAGGGCAAGCCAGAAGACCTGGTCTATGGTGGAGATCTTCTTTCTAAATCCCGCCTGGAATGGACTCAGAATATCGTGATCCGACATCCATTCCAGTAGACGATCCAATAATAGCCTAGTGAAGAGTTTCTGAGAAACATCTATCAGGCTTATTGGCCTGTAATTGGCTGGGAGCAGAGGCGAACCCTTCTTAAATATAGGGACTATCTCTGCCCCTAGCCAAGTCGGGGGGATCGCCATGCCGTTCAGGATTGCATTGAACAGCTCCCTCAAATAGGGGGCCCAGATCTTGACCTCCTGCTTGTAGAGGTCACCTGGAAGTTTATCCAGACCAGGCGCCTTTTCGGGCGCAAGATCAAGGATTGCCCTATTAAGTTCTCCCAGGGTGAACCCGTCAATCTTGGCTACACTTTCTAAGGATTGAGGCCTTGGTGAATCAAGTGGGTTCCTTAGTTGGCCAGAGTCGGGCACACTGTACAAAGATTTGAAATGGTCTTCCCATACTGTGGCAGCAATATTAGCATCTACTGCGGCTATAGGTTCGGCTGAACCATGCTTGACGATCTGCCAGAATTTGCAGGCATCATGAAATGCCAAAGCAGCCGTCATTTCTGACCAGTTGTGCTGGTCCCATTCTATTTTGGCATTACGGGTGGTTAACTTGTAAGCCATCCTTTTGCACCTGATCTTGCTAGGGGTGTCCCGATTTTTTAGGGACTCTAGGAGGACAGCCTCTCACTTCTACAAGAAGCATTGAACCATGTGGCTCTCTTTTTCCTTCCCTTTTTCCTCCTGACCACTGGGTTCATTACTTCTGCCAGATTGGTGCAAAGCTCAGAATGGATATCCCCCAGCACTCTGAAATTATCAGGAGTTGGTGACTGAAGGAAAAAATCCCTTACTTTTTCTAAGGCAGGGACCACTACCTCGTATAGCCTCTGAGTGTTTATTGGGTTCTGCACAAGTGTGGCCCATCTAATCCTGCGTCTGCTGCTAGATGCAACAAGACCCTCCGGGGGCACCGAGTTTTTATCTGTGTTTGAAGTTGGCATACCCTGTACAACGAACCTCATTGACAGTGCGTTATGGTCACTGTCAGTCCTTCTCAGTATAGTGAAGTCCCTGACTTTATTACAGTCCTTAGTCCGGACCAGGAGGTAGTCAATCCATGATTCGTGCCCTGGTCTATTGAAGGTATGCTCGGGTGGAACATCACCTTTAAAGCGCCCATTACAAGCCCTTAGTGAGTGGGATAAAGTTAGGGATGTTATTTGGGTGGCTAGGGGCGACCATGATTTAACCGGTGGTCCCGCCAAGTCGGGTATCTCCCAGAGTTCATCTTCTTAATTAAATACGCCATCCAGATGATCCGTGAGGGGCTCATACTGGATGTTAAAGTCCCCCCCCCCCCATTATGAGTGATGGGCAGAGGGTCGTACGGTCAAGAAACGTGGCCAGCTCCTCAATTGTTCCTGAAGTGCCCGTAATGCCAACCGGTCTAGAGTATACATTAATTAATGCTACTCTATCACCGGACGCCCACTCCAGGACAACACACTGGAGGTCCGGTGAGTTTGTTACCATGTTTCTTGCCTTGCATCCAAGGTGGGAACTTACCCAGATTGACAAGCCACCGGACGGTCGGCCCCTCCCACCCCATTTTGCCACGACCTCAAAGATAGCAAACCCTGTATGGGAATGTTGTTATCTAGCCCATGTTCTTGGAATAGACATATGTCATATTCCTCAACGAACTCCAACCACTCTGGTGAGTCAAGTTTATTACCTAACCCGGCCACATTCCAGGACAGTATCGAAAGTGTACTTGGTGCCCTGCTCTCCTCAATAGAATTAGAGGACAGTGGGCGCCTATTTATCCTGCCCTGGCAATAGTTAGGGGAAAACATACCCTCTGGGGCCAGTGGACAAATTGCATGTGGCGTATCAGCTGGGCAGGGGATAATGAGCTCAACTTCTTCTTTTTTGTGGTCAGTGGATATATCCACAGTGGGATAGTCAGCAGCCTGTTTCTCTGTGTGCTTGGTTTCCCCCAAGGTTTGAATACAGTCTCTTGGGAGATACGGAGTTGGTGCCAGTGTTTCATTGGCCCTGTCTGGTATTAGTTTAGTAAGGGAGAACAAGGTGAGGGATAAACAGGAGAGTAATATAAATCAGTCAGGGGGAGGCATCAGAAGCCCAGTGATGAAGTCAATCCACGTCCTCGAGGCATCCAAATCTGTTATAGGTGGGAGCCCCATTCCACCCTCCATAACTATCTTGCCAATGATTGGATTGCCCACCCTGCACAAAATTTCGTTCTGGGATCGTGTTCCAATTCCGATTTGCCCCCATGTGGGAATGGGAACGCGGTGGATAAAAGTAGGTAAGTGGTCTGGTTGCTATGGGTGAGTAGGCACCATGGCCGCTCCATGAGTGGATAAAATGTGCAGTGTTAGGATCTTCAAATGAGACAATTACACAGTCACCTGAGATGGATTTGTGCGTGGTCCCTATCCAGGAAACCAGTCTCACCATAAGGATTTTATTTCTGAGGTGATTGGGCAATGGCCTGTTCACATTAAGCCAGTGGATGACCTTGTTTTTTAATGACCCAAAGTCCTCCTGCTGTTGGTGTGGGACTTCTGGCACCCCCGTGAGGATTGCTACATAGGGTCTAACATCAGGGGGGAGATCGACATAACCCCTATAGTGATTTTTAATTAATCTATCTCTCTGTGGGATAGCGTTGTAGATGTCGCGATTTTTAGGCCTCGGGGCTGTCTGCACTTTGGGAGCTGGCACAGGAGGTGCCGGGAGCTGATTTGCACATCCAGATACTTTATTACTAATGGTGCTTGCAGGGACCTTTTGCCGGGATTTAGGGACAGGTTTTATCACCGGAGAGGATGGTAAGGTGACAGCAGCTGCTATTGGAGTATGACTCGCAGCTGGTGTGCTAGTTGGTTTATTACCAGATAAGGTCAGGGTGGCCAGATTTAAAATACTTTTTTCAGTCTCGAAAAGCTGAGTTTCTATTCGAGACAGTCTGACTTCCAGTGGGGTAAGGAGTTTTTTCAGCGTTTCCCACACAATCGTTAGAAAATCCACATCCTTTCCTTGAATCATACAAAGTGGTGCCCCACCATTCTCACTTTCAATTATCAGATTCTCGTGCTCCCCCATCGACTTCAATGGACTAGATTCTAGTGCTAAAGGGCAATTATTTTTTGCAGATAGGGGAGGGAGAAGTGGGTGGGCTATAACTTGGGAGAGTAACTGTGTCTTCGCTACCTTAGCCTTTTTCCTAGAATAGGCAGTTGTGGTCTTACGCTTCCACTTATGATTGGAACCCTTGGTCTGGATTGGGGAGATACTCGCACTCATAACTTTACAATCGACAGTTGGTATTGTCGATAATAGAGGCCCCTCTTCCCCTCCCGCCCTGTCTGGAGGGATATTGAGAGTGGGGGTTGCTTGGCATGGAGACCCTACATTTGCTACCGGGGCTATAGGAGGTGAGGCTGGTGGGTAGTGGATTAGTGCCTGTGTTAGGATCGATGCTGGTCCTGAAGTGCGAGCCGGTGTTTTAGCATGAGCAAAATGCCCAAGCGAGGATTTCTTAGCAGTAGCCAGTTCCTGGGAAAGCCTTCTGGCAGCATCGAGTTCGATGGAAACCCTTTTCTGCATCTTGCTGATCTCCAAGTCTATAGCCGTGTTTGTTCTATGGAGAAAGTCATCAAGAGTACCATTTTTCAGTTTCCCCTTTGCTGCTCTACTTTTATACTCTTGTGCAGACATTGTATTGTATGCTTACCGGGAGAAGATGACGGAAGGTATAGTTCCAACAGCACGATATGAGGGTATAAAGGGGAATAGCCTGGACCGGACTCTGCCGTACACGAACGGCCTAAAACGGCCCGCTCTTTGCCCGGTCTTCGCCCCGAGCTCCGTCCCGCGCGCGTCCCGCGTCGCGGTAGAGGTGATGTCAGTAATATACGTGAAGGCGGTGGGCGTGGCCGCCGGGGGAAGAGGCACCAGCTGGGCTTACTGTGGAATGCTGGTCCTCGCTGTCCCCCGGTCGGTGCCCGTCGCACAGAGACTCGCCTCTAGCCTTCAACCCACAGGACTCAAGCTGGAAGCGATATCGGGTGCTGCCGATTGCAGGACACGCTCACACCAGCGAGTCCGCTACGGTGGGGAGGCTGTGTTTAGGATGCAGCAGTCAGTGAATGGTGGGTAATTGATCTGTCGGCAGGCTGGACAAAGCAGGAAACACACTGTGAGCGGCACCCGCGGAGCGGGTGTCGCGAAAAGTTATGAGACCGTGAGGCAGTGGGCATGGCCGCCGGGGGAAGAGGCACCAGCTGGGCTTACTGTGGAATGCTGGTCCTCGCAGTCCCCCGGTCGGTGCCCGTCGCACAAAGACTCGCCTCTAGCCTTCAACCCACAGGACTCAAGCTGGGAGCGATATCGGGTCCTGCCGATTGCAGGACACGCTCACACCAGCGAGTCCGCTACGGTGGGGAGGCTGTGTTTAGGATGCAGCAGTCAGTGAATGGTGGGTAATTGATCCGTCGGCAGGCTGGACAAAGCAGGAAACACACTGTGAGCGAAATCAAAGCACAACTTTTTCCGGGAGACTCCTGATGCGGTAGATGCCCTCCGACATCTCACGTCGACGCTCTACTGAGTGCATATCAATTTTGGTGTTGAAGACTTGAATTATACAGTTGTTGCGTCAACTATTGTGCGTCAACTATTGTGTTTTTTAAATTTATTCAAAATAAATGAATTTTTAACTTCCATTATGTTCTTGTTGTATGTACTTGTGAAATTGTAAGGTTTGGTATTGCAATCCTGTGCTTAGTTCTGTCTCAAGCGAATTCTCATACAAAAGTGTTGACAAAGCCATCTCTTATAAGTATCTGGGGGTCCACATGGATAAAAGGGGCTCATTCTCCAAACATAGAGACGAGGTAGAAGCCAAAGCTCTAACAATCCAGGTGGCATTTAAGTCACTTGCCATGCAACTGTCTGGGCCAAGTCTGACCCCACTCATAACAGTTATGAAGGCAAAAATCATCAATTTCCTCACTTACAGCCAGGAGATCATGCAAGGGAAGGACAACAACCTTGTGAATAAAATAATAACAAGATTTTCAACAGAAAGAAGACCCGGTCACTGTTTTTGTTCTGCAACTTTATTTTTTTAGAGCAGAATCTCACCCTAAGGTATTTAATCCTTAGGTGCTTTGTTTATTTTATTTTGTTGTGAAATAACTTTTTACAATCTTTTGAAAAAAGTCTGAGGTTTACTTGCTGTCTTACACAGTGACTTGTATATTACAAGTGCTGAAAACAATTATTATAATGTGAAGCAAACATTCAATAGTGCTGAAAACAATTATTATAATGTGAAACAAACATTCAATACTTGTGGCAATTTTTAATCAAAACATTTATCAAACAAGATCATTATTGTTCTTCCTCATAGTAGTACCCTACCGACTACTTCTACAAGGCCACTAAAATGCAATTTGTGCTGAAAGTATGGCCTAGTGGCGCAAAGGCATGCAATACATTTTTCTTCCATTCATTGCAATTGTTTATAGGAAGCCTTATGCGAAAAAGAAAACCATTCGGATTTAAGACGAATGTATAATTAGCCGACGCGTTTCCGAGCCTGTCTGTTACTTGTCAGGCTCTTCTTCAGGGCTTTGGGCTGGGTACATGTATAAATGTAAATGAAGGGCATACTTTAGTCTGGGACCTTCACCTATGGGGTCACTAATTGTTGTAAATATCAACAATTGTTGTTACCTTCTTGTCGGATTTGTGCATGTTTAATCCGTTTCTTGGAGCTCTTGGTTGAAATAATTCACTGTATTCTGCAATACAAACAGTGATATTATTTCTATTTATTGTCTGAGAGGACCGTTTGGCGCTAGTTTAAAAAGGATGTTAAAGATTTAACTCACATGATTGTCAGGGGTTACATGTCATCCAGTCAGTGATTCCTGTTTATTTCGATCGAAAATCACCAGTGGCTGCAATGTTAATTAAACGTTTTTGTAGTTAACCTACTGTTGAATCTACGGGCAAAGGTCGTCGGCAGGCTGCCAAATTGACGTACACTTACTTGTTGTTATGTGCCGCGGCGTGTAGCACCAAGCTTTTCATCAAATGGGGCGCCACCTCTTTGAGTCAATTGTAAGGATCGATGTTTGTGCTGCGGAGTTGAGGTGAATTTGAGTTAGCAGGACGTGTGTTCCACTATATTACATAATTTAAAGAACCCGTTTGCAAGGGTATCGAGCACTTACTTTAGTTAGGTCCCAAACATGCTGAACGCCGAGCATTCGGTAAATGGGACGTCACCTTGTCGTTCTATTCCAAGAGTGCCGTTAATGCTAGAAGAGTGAGGGGAACGTGTGTTAGAAAGCTTGGGTTCGCATATTTGGGCTCTATCTTAGCGGGCGCGTGCATTTACCTGCAGAATTCGTTTTGGGTGCTGCCGTCTGCCTCGAAATCAATCGTGTGAGTGAATGTTGTGGTCACATGATTGCTTAAGGACTGGGCATGTGACCTGGTGCTTATGGGACATGTAGTCCAAGACATTCCTTGTTCTAAAAGGCATTTTTCAGTGATCAATTTTACATTAGACCTGTTTACTGATTGTAGCATTCTCCATGTTCATTCAATCCTGCACTCACGCAGTCATATTTCAGATTCAAATAAGCTTCTCTCTTTAGTAGTAATGCTTCTACATTTCCTCCTCTTGGGGGAACTTTTATCTTTGACAATACCGACCATTTTAATTCTCTTTCTGAGTGACCTTGATCTATACAGTGTTGGACCATTGGTGCATTCAACACCTTTTGTTTTATCCTTGATCGGTGTTGGGCCAGGCTTTGTGAAATTTGTTGTGTGGTTTTGCCGATATAAAGTTTATTGCAGGGACAAATAATTACATAGACAATGTTTTTGCTTTTGCAATTTGTGAACTCAGTGTGAGTCCATTTGATGGTATTATGTTTGAAAATGGAACCTTCAATGGTGCTTGCGCACGATATGCAGGTTCCACATTTATGGTGGCCCTTCACTGGATTTAACTTCCACAATGTGGGTAAGTCACTCTTTGTTTGAGGGGTACCCAAATCTGCCCTGATTATTTGCTGCCCTATGTTTTTGTTTTTCTTCAATGCAAACATCGGTTTGGGGAATGGAATGTTCAAATTGGACAACAAATGCCAGTGTTTCAAGACTATGGATTTAAATTTATTGGTGAGTGGACCATATGTGGTGACACACACCAGTTGTTCTACATTAGAACAACTGGTGTGTGTCACTACATATGGTCTCTACAACATTCCCTAAAACTTCGGGACTCAGAAGAAATCTGGAGCTCGAATCCACCGCAGCAGGCACTGAAAATCCTCATTAAAAGGAACGTCCACCTTTGGTCCTTCCATTTGGACAGAGCCCAATTGGCCTGGTCAATTGTATCACGGTTCCAGCCAGGGACTATGGCCCCATATCTGCCATGTACTTATTCTGTGCAATGGAAAAAAAGATTCATGGCCCTCAGAATGGGTGAATGGCAACGCATAAACAACAGTATAATGTGCAGGGGTTGCGGGAGTAGCAAGGAAACGATTGAGCATGTGGCATGTCTCTGCTCCACACTACTTGACGACCGAAAAATCATTTTAAAGAGTGAATGGAATAAACTTGGCATTTGCACGTGCCGACAAGCTATTATTGCTTCAATGAATCCGGACAATTCACTGCTCAATATTTGGTTCACTAAGTTCATGACACGAGCAGTAAGAACATTTATAACCAGAGAGAGCCAGCAAGTAAATATTATTCAATTGTAAAAGGGCGGTCTAAGCCCTTTGCTACTCCAAATATCAGCCGACATTGGCCTTTTCTCACACGGATTATCTCTTGCCCCCCGTGCGCTTGAAGAACATTTAACACACTACATGTAGGGCCTTCACCATATTAATGGACCCACGCCATTAGTGCCACTAACCACTCATCCTTAAAGACTAGGGTCTTGGCACGTGTCCTTAGCAGATGTGAAATCAGAAGGGCCAACCTTGGTCCCCACTGTTTTTTAATTGCCCGTTATTAAGTTGCACTGATCAGATGAAGTTAATATTTCACTAACAAAGATGGACGGCCATGTCTTTTTAATCATTTATGGATGAACCTTTCCTTTTAACCCACTGTGATGATACCAATGGACTAAATGGACACCCTTAGGTGGATCCCCAGAGAAAAAAAAAAAAAGAAAAAAAGAAAAAAACGAAAACAAACGTTTTAAAGCTGAGATGCAACTCCAAGACAAAATGCGCGTCTTTTGTACTATGTGTAAATATTTTAGTAATATCAATACACGTTTAAAAAAAAAAAATGAAACCTTTGATAAATGTTTACTATTGTAATTATTTTTATTAATCAAACAATAAAGTTCTACACTATAGTGGCACAACAATACTCTTGGGGAAAGTAAGCTCATTGTCTTGTAATTTTAGTATGCCGGAAATGGGGAACATACAAATTCATGTTTAGTTCGCCAAAGCTACATAAGGTTTTAAAAACAGGCAAGTGTTGTTGGCATGGAGTTAAATTTAACTCCGGTTTCTAACATTTCAGGTTTCTATATCATGTTCCCTTACCAGTGAGTCATAAATTGACCTCTTAAGAACTGTTTGAGCAGGCAGGTTTTTAGGTCAAGCGTAGCGATGGACCTCTTGTATACTTTAGTATACCTATATACTGACTTGAATATGGGGACACGAGTCGGAGGCGCGCATTTTCCGTCTCGGATTTGGCCTCGTGAGCGCGCTTTTGCTGCTGGCTGTTTGCTGTGAATGTGTGCGAGCGTGACTCTGCCATGCGCCTTGGAAACCGAAACCTAAGAGCCGCGCGACGTGAGCTGTCTACGGTAGAAGCTCACGCGTGCGGCTCTTAGGTTTCGTTTTGACTTGTTCTTTTTTGGATCCATTTCACATGGGTGCAAATAAAGGAATGGAAGAAAGAGAGGGTAAAACCAGTTTCTTGGGGACTCGGTTTTTAGGCCTGACCCAGCGCATATGGCGATCCTCGTCATTCTCATTAAGCGCATCGCGCGCCGCCTTGAGCGCGATCCCTTTCACTTTTGCGGCCGCATTGTTTGATGGCTGTGCGGCCAATGCTTGCTTTTATCCCAGGCACGCACTTCTGTCTCCACGCTTCCAACCCACTTTTTCTCTCTATTCTTCTCCCTTTTCCCTCTCCCGCATTGCTCGCTCTCTCTCTCTCTGTCTTTTCTCTCTCTCTCTCTCTGCGCTCTCACTGTTAGTTTCTTCTCTTTGCTTGCCCAAGGCGGTCATCTCTTTCTTCAACAACCCCCCTACCCTGGCAGACTCTCCCAACGCTAACTGGTGTCTTCCGATGGTTCACGGCCAAAGTAGTTAATGCACCTGCTGCTACTGAAGTTGCGTGTAAAGCCTCTTTGACGGAATGGACTTCTTTCAGCCTTTATCATTTCGAGGTCGATACAACATCCGTAAATGTTATAATAAATCTCGATAAATGTTCATCCACGTTTCATCTCTTGTACAATAATACGCTGCTCATAGCGTTTTATTCCATCTTCCTGTACTTTCCTGCTGTACCCTCCGGTCCCTCCCATTTCCCTGCGCCTCCCTTTCTCTTTCTGCTGTTTTTGTTCTCGCTTTCATTTGTCTTCTCTCTGTTTTCTTTGCACTTCTCCTACATCACCCTGACTCAGCTTCTCTCCCCCACCTTCTCTCACGTGCAGAGGCTCCTTACCTATCCCCTACCGTTATCTTTCCTTCTCCTACTGATACACTCCCTGGCAGATGGATCACATTATGTACCGAGACATCCCGCCCCTTCTCTGCTGGGTCCTGAACACCGCCGCTTCCCTTGTTGCCAGCTGCCAATATGGAGCGAGTCATGTTTGTTATGCCTCGTCGCCAGTTTTCTTATGATAAGAAGTTATAGCGCGTGGGCCAGGCCCTCCCAAGATGGTACTGGATCGCCCACCCATCGGCAATAGCACATGCAAAATTGACAAGAGCAAGCTAAATACTGGAAGGCTACATAGTCACTCTCACTTCCTTGCTTCTCATTGGCCAGAGCATGCCAGTATAACTTTCTTCTTCGTGTGTTTGTACCTTCTACAGACTATTGCCAAAGTATTGATTAATTGTATGATGAGTGTCCTTCTGCTGCTCACGCTTGGATTCAGATTTTTTTTTCTTTCTGCCATTGTCATTTTTGTTTGCACTCCATCCCCTCCATCTCCTGTCCATGTCTGTCACACCTCCCTGCTCCTTTCCTTGTTGCATGCCTCCCCTTCCTCCTTTTGCACCCCATACCCCTGCACTCCTACCCATGTTGCTTGCCCCGTACCACTGCCCCCTACCCCAGAGGTCTTCAAACTTTTTGATTCCGAGACCCCCCTGTCAAAATTTTCAGGCTTGAGGACCCCCCTCCTCACAAAAATTTCTAGAACTTGGTACTCCTCATCATCGACCAGCATAAACGCCCACAGTTCCCACTGCAAATCATTTTTCTGTTGGGGAAATATTATTAAACAGTGTATAGCAAATCAAATGTTTGTGGGTGCCTGTGGTTTGGAGTCACAGGCTCACTACACAGTTCAAACTGAAAGTCTCCAAAAAGAACAGTACATTATATTGGGCAACTGGAATTTATGAGGCAGAGGAGGACCAAATGATGTGTCCGTTTTAAATTTATAAAGACAAAGCTATATAAGTGCTTTATAAGGTATGGGAGACTGCATGCATTTGTGCTTCCTGCAGACAATTTTTATTGGTAGTAGCAAAGGCACCAAGATTGAAACAGTCCACCAGACCATAAAACAGGCCAGCAAGCAGCTAAAAAAAAAAAATACTCATTGACCTGACTTGTCAACCCTTTGGGCACTGCCAGACTGTCCTATAGGCAGGGTAACTGGAATTATGAGGCAGGGGTTGACCAAATAATGGGGCAGGGCTGACTAAATTGTGTGGTAAGAAAATGTAAATAATGTTATGTGAAGATGTACATTTTGGGATAGTATTGCTTCATTATTTTCACATTTTTTACACATGGTAACACTGGGCAAGATTTCCCCTGATCAGTACCAGTTTATAACAAAATCGGAAACAGGGGAGCTGAAACAGCAGGGGCAGAGCAGAAGAATACCAAAGACAGCAGTGGGGAAAGGGTGAGTGTGAAAATAAAGGGGGTGAGGGTAGCAACAGAGAGATGGTGGAAATGTAACCAGTGCCATCAGCAGTAGAAAGCGGATTGTTTTAAATGAACAAAGCTTCCAGGGGAATAAAGTATTCTGGGAAACATCTTCCTGAAAATTCTTGCAAATAAGAATGTGTGTGTGTGCATGCATGTATGTTTGTGTGTGTGTCTGAGGGGTGAAAAGCCAGGGCATGGCGAATGTGGAGGAAGGCGGGGGAAGAGGCAGCTTATTCACAAGTTCTGTGAAAAACCTACACAAACGATTGAGAGTTTATGCAAACCTGCGGGTTGGTATTTTCAAATCCCCACCACTTCTGTTCAACAGAGAGGTACAGTTGTGACCAGAAGATTACAGACTTGATTGGGTAAATATGTATGTCCCAAAATTAACTGCTTCAATGTACCCTAAATGACAGAATTACCAACCTCATAATGTCCTCCACCAGTTAGTTACTATATGTGAGCCCATACACTGCAAAGTAACAGAAAATACAAATTTGCTGCAGTTTGTACCCAATTCTTGGCCGTCCATAGTTTTTTTTTTACTATTTTCATTACATCATTATAATGTTGCTTGCCTTTTTTACAGTACTGACATAGAAGTCTTAACCATGAGGCAACATAACATACAGAGCAATGCGACAATCTATCATATTCTAGATATGGTATCTTTCATGATTTACAGGTCATGCGCAAGAGTAGGAATGCTTTTATTGAGATTTCCCTGGTGTCTTGAACATTTAGACAACATTCCTAGGTGTTGTGCCAAGTGCTATCACACCAAACTGGGGAGAGAATATGGCCCAATGGCTAGGGCGGTCGACCTCCGAGCTGGGGAACCTGGTTCGAGTCTCGGCAGGGATGCTCAACATTCTGTGATTCTGGGCAAATCACTTGATCTCCTCACGCCTAACTAAAATGTATGTGTCCGTCTGTAACATAACTGCTGCTCATGTAAAGCATTCTGATACCTTTCGGGTCTAGTTTGGGCTACATAAAACTCCACCTACCAAAAAAAACTCCTCAAACTGTAATCCTTAAATGGTTGCAATTCAAATAAGCATACATGAAGCTGTGATAGTAAAAAAACAAGTTGAGTGTGAGTTTATCTTTGCATGAAGCAATTGATATTGTCTGCTCTAGTCTATCCACGTTGAAAAGAAGAGCGTTGCCTCCGTGCCATAGCCTCTAAAGACCCACTGATGCAAGATGCGGTGTTCCCTGAAAAAGAATATCACTGGTAAAGAGACTGTTCATAATGCAGCCAGAATCTATGATGATAATAATGATCAAAATATGAGTGCAGTGGAGGAATGTTCTGAGGCACAGGAGGCTTCATCAACATGTTAACTTTATGAGTGTGTCTTCCATCCACCTTTTGGCTCAGAGATTCCCTTAACAAAACATTGGGCACATTTTTATTAAAAAACTTAAAATACCTTCCCCCACGATATACATTCAAGCCAATAAATACGATTCAGGCCAAGACATTTCAGTGCAAGGTAGAAACAATGGCACACTGCCCCTTTCTTCAGTTTTACCTCGGGTGCCTGAATGCTCATTCATTTGGCATCTATATAATAGGCATATTTGCAGAGTCCAGCTCACCCCAAGAAGGCCCCTTGGTGCCCTGACAGATAACGGATGCTTATTTTTACCCAACTCAACAGTAATTATTTTATCGACCTCGGAAGGATGGAAGGCAGAGTGGACCCACCGGAATTCAAACCTGTGACCATGTGGTCAAAGAGAAACTCCTGGAGCATGTACAAAAGTTCATTGAGCCACCAGACCCCGGTCACTGCGCTCTCCTAATGCATGATTTTGAAAAATAGACCGAAATATTCAATGATAGCCCATACATAAGTGCTGTACTTTGCTGTAGCTTGGTGTCACCTAGTAACGGCGGAATGATGCTGTTAAAAATTGATTTAAAAGAAATCATGGGACCACGCAGAATAAGAGAGTAAAAAGGCTTATGCAGTCAGTGTAAAAGTGAACATAAATAAACGGTAATGTTGTAATATAGCCAGGTTTCGAAATAGCATAGTTTGAAATAATAAAGGCGAGGGGGGTGTGTGTGTAAATCTGAGGGGTGAAAACATGGTGGATGCGGAGGAAGGAGGGGGGAAGAGGCAGCTGACTCGGTTGCCTTGGGAACCAGGACACAGCAATGTGATCAGATACTGGGAGCAGCCACGAGGAAGAGGCACGGAAAGGGCACCAGCTGGAAGCAGTAGCAGCAACAACGAAGAAGTCCAGAAAAGGCAAAAGGGTGCAAGGCAGCGAAAAAAAAAATATTGATGCACTCTGTTAATTCCACAGGTGCGTATTCATGGCCCCAGCTCCCGGCATTTCCATGTGTGCATCCTGAAGTTTCTCTGATTGGAGGACAGTCGTGGATGACGTTATAGTCTTTTACGGTGTCCTCCAATCAGAGAGCACATTGACACGCATTATTGGGAATTCAAAACGCAAACGTTTTGGATTCCGGATCTAGGCAGGAGAGCGCGACCCCCTTTTAATGAGTCCACGCCCCCCCTGGGGGTCGCGCCCCACAGATTGAAGACCCATGCCCTACCCTATTATTGCTTGCTACTCCCCCCCACCCACTCCGGTTAGAAAAAAAGGTTTATGACGTGGCTAGCACAGGCCTTGTCCTAGCACTTTTTCCATATGCATTGGCAAAGCCCATAGATCTTGCCTGTGCAAGAACTTTGGGCTTTGTCAATGCTTTTATTTTGCCATGTTGGGCAGCAGTACTGTTGATCTGCAGTATAGCTCAAAGGTTTTTTTAAAGCGCTAGGACGCAGCCAGCATGGACTACGTCATAGCACTTTGTTTTGTTTCTGCTTTCAGACATTCAGCACAGCAGGCATGCTTATTTACAACATGGATAAATAAAAACATAGATAATGCCAAGAAATCTCGAATAGGCAAGATCAATTGACTTTGTCAAATGCTTATTTTTCTTCTGCTGTGGAACAGGGCCAAAGGTGAGGACACCAATTATGCGCAGGAACCAATTACCCTTATCAAAATGTCTTCTGGCGTGTTCAAAGTATTTGTTTGAAAACCCTTCCTGTGTCCTTCACATACAAATCGTTTTTGAGAGGGCGGTGTTGGAGATGGGTCAAACAATTGAGTAATGACGGTACTTCAGTACCTTTTTAGGTCTCGTGACCTATCAATGCGCATCCACATTGAGAGAAGCGAGACTATAGCGACTTAAACAGACTTTACCCAACTAGTATCCCAACTGGCGATTTGGTGCTGTGCCCGTGCGCTTTTAGGTCAATGCGCAAGCGCATTGACCTAAAATGCGTGTGCACATCATCAAATCGCCATCTGTTCCCCAGCAGCACTCCTCCCACACCTTTGAAGTGAAGCTTAGCTTCACTTCAAAGGCCCCTGCTGCTTCACACCCTCATCGCCGCTCTCCCCGCTCGGCCCCCTCCCCTGCCCGCTGTGTCGTATTTCTCCTCCCCCCTCCCCTTCTCTCTCTTCCCTCCGTCTTGTTTATTTTTTTTTACCCGCTCCGCCCCCTCCCCTGCCCACCGTGTCGCATTTCTCCTCCCCCTCCCCTTCTCTCTCTTCCCTCCGTCTTGTTTTTTTTTTTTACCCACTCCGCCCCCTCCCCTGCCCGCTGTGTCGCATCGTGATGGCAGTTTTCAAAGTAGGGGCAGAAGAGCGCCACAGCTCAAATGTCTGCGGCTTCATGGCACACAAACCTGCAAAAGAAGTTTCAAAATACCTTTTCTTAAAATAAATTCTTCTTTTCTGCTTTGGTTCCCGTGTTTAATTATAGACATGATTAAATAAATAACATAATCAATACATAAGTAAATTTACGTGGTTCAATATGCCATTTATGGTCCAAAATTTGATGGGGAGCGGGCGGACAGAGGCTACTGCGTACTGCATTCCTCTATAAATCCTTCTTTATTAGTAATGAGACCAGATGACGTCATGCACGCACAAACGTCTGTGTGCATTTTAGTGCACGGATACATACCTCGTCATGGACAGCAAGCGCTTAATTAATGGAATTACAATGCAGTACTTATATTTTCTGTTCTGCAAATCAGCGCTTCTGCTAAACGCATTTGCATATCTAAGACGCACATATAATAACAGTAATAAAAGGAACCTACAGACTGTAAAATCTCAGTCTGATGACCTATATTGCTATTAAAAAAATCCGCATGAATTGCTTAGACATTCCACACGTTTGGAATGCCCCTGTTTGTGCACCGACGTGCTCATATTTCCGTACGGCTTGCGGCAAGTACTTTAGAGATAATGTTAATTATACGGTGCCTGTAAAACATCTGGACAGATTTTTAAGATGCTTCGATACATATTGATTATATTATAATCACAGCTACTTGTGTGATTCATGGCACGGCCTCCCTCCTGCCCGCGCTCTGCCCCCCCTCACGCCCCTCTCCCCCACCGCCTCTTCTTTCACACACCACCAGCCAGCTTTCTTCTGTACCTCCCTTCCACCTTCACCGCATACCTTCAGCGTAGCCGAGCACACTCTGCCCAGCTCCCACCGCATTCCCACTCCCCCTCACAAAGCGCTCATTGTTGTAGCACCGCCCTCTGGGATTGCAAGACCCCCCAAGGGCGCTCCTTGATTGCACCCTTTATCATACGAGCTCAGTGGGGTCGATGTGCCAATGCTAATTATTGGAGCTTTCCAGAATCTTCAGTGTAACAAAACTATAACAGAAAACGCAACCAACATCCAGCTGTAAATATCAGGTAATCAACCCAACAGTACAACTAAAACATTGCCGAAAACCATATCAATACCTTAAATTGCATACCATACAACCTAACATAACATAGCTTAGCATAGCATAACATAACGTAACATAACATAGTACAGCATAACAGCATAGCATAACATAACATATTACATAACATTACATAACATAACAGCATAACGTATGATAACCTAGTATAGCATGGCATAACAGCACCCTCAGCAAAAAAATACAAGCGTCACCGCTTGTCCTAATGCGCACTGTTGCGTTACCTGCTGGAGTGCTGTATTTAATTGGTGTTCATAATTCTAAACTAATTATACATGTCATTTCAACATTCAATAAAAAATTTTGATCCATAAGTACGTTGATACATGATCATTTTACTCAAATCTTTTCAAAGAAAAACATATAGTTCAACCAATTGTAATTCTCATTGGATACTAGTTACACTTTCACAAATCATACATAAGCAGTTTGTACATTTCTTAGTGATGCCCTATGCATTTCGGGCCCCTTGGCCCTTCCTCAGGGGCAGTATCTGAAAGAATCAAAAAGATAAACGCTCTGTTTTACACAGTTCTAGAAATGTGAGGGGTAAGCAGTAAGAATATTTTCAGTCATTAGAAAAAAATATAATCAGTGGTTAAACAACAGTCTTAGTAGTACAGGAAAGATTGAGGTAGTGTAGAGAAACAACGGGAAAGAACCGGTGAACCTGAAAGAGTAACTAATGAGAGTGTCTAAATCGGCGAAGAAAGAGGGGTGAGTCTGAAGCGGTGATTACACAGTATACGAATAGTGCGACCAATATACCACACCATGTAGTGCACACGGCACCATAGTGGGTCACTAACCTTGAAGATACATGGGTAGGATGTTGCGTAGGAAGCGCACCTCTAAGAGTGACTAATTCTATAAAAATATATGAGAATCAGATATAAGTATGGCATTAGTCCGGTAAATCAAAGAAAAGAAAAACATTGAAAAACATACCCTGGGTTTGCCGTATGGGTCTGCTATGTGAAGAAGAAAGTCTTTGCTGTTCAAAAGGGAACGGTCCTCGAGCTGAAACAGTGATATGGGCGAGATTAGTTAGCAGCTCGGACATGAGATATTCTAAATACAGGATGGCAGGAGAGGTGGCTCACCTTGTGTTAACTGGAAAACTCTGTGAAACTACGCGGAGGAATGCCGGAATTGCTGCTGTTTCGGTAATGGTCGTGTGAACGTAGGACTGCCATTCAAGAAATAAGACTAGAAGAAGGACTGTGTAGGTTCAGATTAGGTAGGTACGGTGGCGGCCATTGTGGAAAGGTGTAAATGAGTGGAGACAAGATAGTAAGAAACGAAGCCAGGTGGCAGAAGAGAAGGCTAATAGTGCAATACTATAAAATAAAAAGACCAATCTGCAGGAAACCTACATATAGATACATTAATATAATGGTTTACATGAAATGACTCAGAAAAATAACGAGTACTGAACACAAGTCGCACGCAGGCGACGGATGATACAATATCAAAGATAACATCCTAGGTCTACTCTATCATTGATCTCTTTTGGATCTTGTGAATCTAGTCTTTTTATCCAAAAGATTTCCCTTTGGAGTAATTTTTTTGTGGGGTCCTGACCAGGGGTGGGTTGAACTACCTCGAGCACCTGGAATTTAAGCTGTGCTATGGTATGTCTTTTTTCATTCCAATGTCTGGCTAAACTGCTGTTGGGATTACAGTTGCGGATGGTACTTTTATGCTCTGATATACGAGTTTTTACTTTACGTTCTGTTTTGCCTATGTACAGAAGCCCGCAAGGGCATTTTATGGCGTAAATCAGGTGTGTAGAATTACAGTTTGCATTGTGCTTGGTTTGAATAGCTTCTCCTGTGTGAGGGTGTTTGATGTTACTGCTTACTATAACGTTGATACACTGCACACAGTTATGACATTTCATGGTTCCTCTGTAGTTTTCTTGAGGGGTCCTGGTGGGCGTTTTTAGCATCTCTTTTATGTTTCTGGATCTCTTGTAAGCAAAGATCGGTTTGTCTTTGAAAAACCCTTGAAAATCATTTTCATTGCTGAGGAGATCCCAGTGTTGGTTGATGCGTTTTTTGATTTCACGGGAGCTAGTTGAGTACTTGGATACAAATACTTGGCGGCTTGTCTGGGATTTTGTGGTAGATGTTAGCAGTGAGTCTCGATCTTTAATAGCTACTCTTTGTTTGGTATTCTCCAGTAGTGGCTTCGGGTATTTTTTCTCAGTGTACTTATCAATAATGGTTTCCAAATTGTGCTCTAGTATTTGTGTGTCAGTGCATATTCTTTTAGCTCTTAACATCTGTGAGTATGGCAGGTTTTCAATAAGGTTCTTTGGATGAAAGCTGTTGAACATTAGGGCTGTATTTCTGTCAGTAGCTTTATGGTATATTTCGGTGCTGATTTCATTGTCTTCTAGTTTTACTAGTACGTCTAGAAAAGGAATTCTAGTGCATTCTATTGTGCTGGTAAACTGGAGATTTTCATCTAGAGTATTCAATTCGGTTATTTTCTGTTCAAGCATTTCTTTGGTGTTGTGCCATATCAAAAAGATGTCGTCAATATAACGACAGTACAGGGTTGTGTTCTCTTGCCATTCAGGATCTGTTAGCAAATGCTCTTCTTCGAATCTTGCCATATAGGTGTTCGCATAGGCAGGAGCTCCAGAAAATCCCATGGATGTTCCTTTGTTTTGTAAGAAAACCTCAGTCTTGTATGAGAAATAACCATGGTGAAGACAGAAATGTAGTAATTCAAGTAGAAATACTTTGTCAGCTCTTAGTTCTTCCTGTTTTAAAAGCGCCCATTCGACTGCTTCAATTCCCCCATTGTGAGGAATGGATGTGTATAACGCTTTGACATCCAAAAAACACAATATGAGTCCTTCCTGAAATTGCACTGTGGCCAATTTTTGGAGAAAGTGGGTAGTATCTTTAATGTACGAATACCAGGTTTGTACGAATGGTTGTAAAAAATGAGCAAGATATTTTCCCAGGGGTTCGAAGATCGTGCCACACCCTGCTACAATGGGACAAAATGGTGGTCTATGAAGGTCTTTATGGAGCTTAGGTAGCGTGTAAATGTTTGGTTGTTTTGGATGCTGTACCGTTAGGAATTGTCTGGTTTTTGCAGAAATCCATTTAATATTTTCCGCATGGTCAAGTAGCAAATTCAGGGTCATTTTTAAATCCTCAGTGGGATCCTTGTCAAGTTTTATATATATCTCTGTGTCATTTATATGTTCTATTACGTTGGTTTCATAGAACTGTTGATCCATAATGACAATAGCACCACCTTTGTCAGCTCTCTCAATGTGAATATTGGGATTATCCGCTAATTCTTTTAGTGTATTTTTCTCATGTTTAGAAAGATTCGTGGATTTCTTTTTCCAGGTGTTAATTTTCTTGATATCATTGAGTACTAGGTTTTCAAAAGCATCAAGAATCTTGTGAGATGTAGGTGCTAAGAATGAAGATTTGGGTTTAAATTCCTCAAATTCAGGTTCGGTTGGGGCAATTCCAAGATCAAGAGTATTCTTAAAAAAGTGTTTCAAACGTAACACTCTCATGAACTTAAAGAAATCAATCTCGTTTCAAGAAGATTAGTATTGTAGGTGGGTACAAAATTGAAGCCTTTATTGAGTACCTTTTCTTGTTGTTTAGTGATGACTTGAGTGGACATATTTATCACTATGTTTGTTTTGTACTCCTCAGGTTTGGTTTTGTTGTTTGTTTGACTTTGCCTGGTTTTCCTTTTTGTTTACCTGGTGGTTGGCTTGAATCCCCGTCCTGTTGAGAAAAAGACGTTTTGCTACTTGTGGCTCCTCCTGTTGCTCCTCCGGTGCTTGGTTCTCCTGATGTTCCTGCAGTTGTTTGTATTATTGGAGGTGCTCTAGTGGGGGTTGTTTCGCTTTCTGAGGTTACACTTTCCTGAGATGAAGTGTTGGTAGTTTTTTTGAAGTATGTTCTCCTCTGGGCGTACACCTCTGCCCATGTATATACCTCGTTCAACTTATAATCCAGGGTGTCTCGTTTATATTTTCTCAGTTTCCCTTCTTGTATTTCTTTTGTATAGGCATCTAGTCTGGTGTTCATGTCCTCCAAAAATTTTGTCCAGTCTGTTGTATCCATGCGACTTTCTAAGTCGGTTCGGATTGAAGCAATCTCTTCTGTGATTTCATTGATAACAACTGCTAATTCTTCAATCAATAATAATAACAAATCCAGGGAACACTTGTTCAGTACAGCGTACCATTTGTCCATAAAGTCCTTTTTCATATGAAAACTGAATAACATTGGTTTTATGGGCATTCGTAGTCCCCTCGGGATCCTTTTGGCGCGGTGGTATTGTACCAAGGTCGATGCGTGTAAACGTTGGTTCAGTTGCCTTTTGGTAAGGAATTCAAGTTGTTTGAGTTGCTGTGGGAGACTGCTCCCCTGCACATTGAAAGAGCGTATGTCTTGTATAAGCGAATATATTTCAGTAGCTTGTTCGTTAGTGTATGCCAAGGTGTTAGCTCTATTATCTGTGAGCCCTGTGATTGCGTCAAAAGACATTTTTAGACGTTGGGTGCTCCTGCTTTATGGACAATACTCGAAAATATGAAACTGGAGCTGGGCACACCTACTATTTAACCTTTGGAACTAAAATTTAATCTGTTATTCAAAGCGTGCTGCTTAGGTAAGCACAATGTCCATATTATGCTATTCAATGAGCAAAAAAATACAAGCGTCACCGCTTGTCCTAATGCGCACTGTTGCGTTACCTGCTGGAGTGCTGTATTTAATTGGTGTTCATAATTCTAAACCAATTATACATGTCATTTCAACATTCAATAAAAAATTTTGATCCATAAGTACGTTGATACATGATCATTTTACTCAAATCTTTTCAAAGAAAAACATATAGTTCAACCAATTGTAATTCTCATTGGATAATAGTTACACTTTCACAAATCATACATAAGCAGTTTGTACATTTCTTAGTGATGCCCTATGCATTTCGGGCCCCTTGGCCCTTCCTCAGGGGCGGTATCTGAAAGAATCAAAAAGATAAACGCTCTGTTTGACACAGTTCTAGAAATGTGAGGGGTAAGCAGTAAGAATATTTTCAGTCATTAGAAAAAAATATAACCAGTGGTTAAACAACAGTCTTAGTAGTACAGGAAATATTGAGGTAGTGTAGAGAAACAACGGGAAAAAAACGGTGAACCTGAAAGAGTAACTAATGAGAGTGTCTAAATCGGCGAAGAAAGAGGGGTGAGTCTGAAGCGGTGATTACACAGTATACGAATAGTGCGACCAATATACCACACCATGTAGTGCACGCGGCACCATAGTGGGTCACTAACCTTGAAGATACATGGGTAGGATGTTGCGTAGGAAGCGCACCTCTAAGAGTGACTTATTCTATAAAAATATATGAGAATCAGATATAAGTATGGCATTAGTCCGGTAAATCAAAGAAAAGAAAAACATTGAAAAACATACCCTGGGTTTGCCGTATGGGTCTGCTATGTGAAGAAGAAAGTCTTTGCTGTTCAAAAGGGAACGGTCCTCGAGCTGAAACGGTGATATGGGCGAGATTAGTTAGCAGCTCGGACATGAGGGATTCTAAATACAGGATGGCAGGAGAGGTGGCTCACCTTGTGTTAACTGGAAAACTCAGTGAAACTACGCAGAGGAATGCCGGAATTGCTGCTGTTTCGGTAATGGTCGTGTGAACGTAGGACTGCCATTCGAGAAATAAGACTAGAAGAAGGACTGTGTAGGTTCAGATTAGGTAGGTACGGTGGCGGCCATTGTGGAAAGGTGTAAATGAGTGGAGACAAGATAGTAAGAAACGAAGCCAGGTGGCAGAAGAGAAGGCTAATAGTGCAATACTATAAAATAAAAAGACCAATCTGCAGGAAACCTACATATAGATACATCAATATAATGGTTTACATGAAATGACTCAGAAAAATAACGAGTACTGAACACAAGTCGCACGCAGGCGACGGATGATACAATATCAAAGATAACATCCTAGGTCTACTCTATCATTGATCCCTTTTGGATCTTGTGAATCTAGTCTTTTTATCCAAAAGATTTCCCTTTGGAGTAAATCAGGTGCGTAGAATTACAGTTTGCATTGTGCTTGGTTTGAATAGCTTCTCCTGTGTGAGGGTGTTTGATGTTACTGCTTACTATAACGTTGTTACACTGCACACAGTTATGACATTTCATGGTTCCTCGGTAGTTTTCTTGAGGGGTCCTGGTGGGCGTTTTTAGCATCTCTTTTATGTTTCTGGATCTCTTGTAAGCAAAGATCGGTTTGTCTTTGAATAACCCTTGAAAATCATTTTCATTGCTGAGGAGATTCCAGTGTTGGGTGATGCTTTTTTTGATTTCACGGGAGCTAGTTGAGTACTTGGATAGAAATACTTGGCGGCTTGTCTGGGATTTTGTGGTAGATGTTAGCAGTGAGTCTCGATCTTTAATAGCTACTCTTTGTTTGGTATTCTCCAGTAGTGGCTTCGGGTATTTTTTCTCAGTGTACTTATCAATAATGGTTTCCAAATTGTGCTCTAGTATTTGTGTGTCAGTGCATATTCTTTTAGCTCTTAACATCTGTGAGTATGGCAGGTTTTCAATAAGGTTCTTTGGATGAAAGCTGTTGAACATTAGGGCTGTATTTCTGTCAGTAGCTTTATGGTATATTTCGGTGCTGATTTCATTGTCTTCTAGTTTTACTAGTACGTCTAGAAAAGGAATTCTAGTGCATTCTATAGTGCTGGTAAACTGGAGATTTTCATCTAGAGTATTCAATTCGGTTATTTTCTGTTCAAGCATTTCTTTGGTGTTGTGCCATATCAAAAAGATGTTGTCAATATAACAACAGTACAGGGTTGTGTTCTCTTGCCATTCAGGATCTGTTAGCAAATGCTCTTCTTCGAATCTTGCCATATAGGTGTTCGCATAGGCAGGAGCTCCAGAAAATCCCATGGATGTTCCTTTGTTTTGTAAGAAAAACTCAGTCTTGTAGGAGAAATAACCATGGTGAAGACAGAAATGTAGTAATTCAAGTAGAAATACTTTATCAGCTCTAAGGGCCCGATGTAGGTAAACGCGATTTTCCGATTTCAAAATACCGAGGCGGGCCGAATCGGTATTTTGAAATCGGGAAACGAGATGTAGGGGAAAAAAAACGAATGAATACCGATTCGGTCGGCATCGGTAATGAGAATCGGTACGTTCCGTATCGGCTCGGTCCGAATCGGAAAGTACCGAATCGGCTAACAACGAATCGGAACGTACCGAATCGGCTACCACCGAATCGGATATTCCCGATTCGGCGAATACCGATTCGGTACAAGCCGAATCGGTAAAATCCGATTCGGCAATCATAGATTCGTAGCCATGAAAACACACCCATGGTGAAAAAGCCCATAGGAATGCATTGAAGGAACCGAATCGGCTTTTACCGAATCGGTTAATACCGAATCGGATTTTACCGAATCGGATATTACCGATTCGGTAAAAGCCGATTCGGCAAAAGCCAATTCAGCCAATGAGGTGGCTCCCCCTCCCCCACCCAAACAGGGAGTGGCAACACTGGCAGGTGCAGCTAATTAAGAAGTTTCTGGAGAGCCAGCCTGAGCTCAACACTCACAGTTTGCAGCAGTGGGAGTAGGAGGTTGCCAACTGAACTGGAGAACATGGCAGAGCAGTCAGACAGCCAGAAGTCCTCCCAGAAGAGGAAGCCCAAGTTCACCACCACCGAACTTCAGGTGCTGGTCGAGGAGGTGGTGAGGGTGCACCGCCAGCTGTTTGGCAAGCTGTCCCTGAACGTGCCAGACAGCACCAAGAGGAGAATCTGGGCCGACATCGCCCAGAAGGTGAATGCTGCGGGTGTCACCCCCAGGTCTGTCGAAGAACTTAAAAAAAGGTTCTATGACATCCGCAGCCTCACTAAGAGGAAGATGGCCGAGATACAGAGGCAGGCTGGAGGCACAGGAGGAGGCAGGAACCCGGCGCCACCCCTCACCGAGCTGGAGGAACTGGTCTCCAGCACTATTGAGAGGGAGAGTGTCGTTGGAATCGGGACCCTGGACAGCTCTGCGAGAGCCACAGCTACAGGTAAGAAGCATGCGCATCATGACACACCCTACCAGACACCTCCCCATTAGACACAATGCATAGGCAAACCCCAGCACTGTACTGTCACCAACATACAAGAGACAAGCATCATGGTACATGTAGTCAGCAGAAGTTAGCTAAATATGGCAGTGCAGAATCACAAGACAGGAAACAGTGTGACACAGTGTAAGAAGATGCAAGGACATGTGGAATGCTATAATTGTACTGACTGTAATACATCGGCACTCAGTTTACAAATGCTTCTTTGTACCTAGGGGCCCCATCAGGCGGAACAGCATCAGAGGGAGCAGCACCGTCCGACACTGCAGTCGCAGGGCCGAGCACCAGCCAGGCAGGCCAGGAGGAGGAGGAGGAAGGAGACACCCCAGGGCTAGGAATGGAGGGAGTCCTGGTCATTGACTTCGATACACTGCACTCCCCAGTAATGCCCAGCACACCCCCCTTGCAGTTCTCCCCAGAGAACTCCCCTACAAGGGACACCATTCCGCCTACCCCAGCTCCTGCCACAACCGTGGCCTTGCCACCTGTTCAACCTGTCCCGGGAGCAGGGGCTCAGGGACCGCCCAGCATCACCCCCCCACCAGTGGCACCCCAGCCCACTCAGCAGGCCGGAAGCAGCAGTGCCCGGCGCCGTAACATCACCACCACTGCTGCACCAGCACGGGAGGGCAGTGTATTCCTGGGCCTGGAGGGACAAATGGTGAAAATCCAGAGGCAACAAGCCAGATCCACTATGGCCTGCCAACGCCAGCTCCTGCAGCACAACATGCAGATGGGAGAGTTGGTCAAGGGATTCCAGGCCGTGGTGGAATCGAACAAGGAGGTGGCAGCAGGGTTAGGCAGGCTAACCACTGCCATCACCCACTCAGCAAGCAGACAGGAGGAGCATGAGCTGGTGCGCAGGCGGGATGCCCGGGTTCTGAACCGCGCCATGGGCCGCCTTGCAGCGGCGACGGCACAACTGTGCCATCGCAGCGCCAACCAAGAATCCGTCCTTAGTCAGCATACGGCTGAGCTTACTAGGGGGATGGCCCGGATCACCACTGCCATGGAGGCCATGATAATTTCAAACACCGCCTCCAATCCGGCCCTGGACCTGGGTGATGCTGGGGACAGCAGCAGCCGCAGCAGCCCGGCCAGCGCTGCGTCTGAGCCACGGAGGAGCACCAGGCGCTCTGCTGATGCTGCTGGGCATTCAGAGGGGGCTGAGGGACACCCCAGTGGGTCTGGCAAGCGGGCAAAAAAATAGCCTGGCAAGGGCGGGTGAGGCAACCAGTACCTTGGACTGTATTTTATTTACCATACTCCATTTTTTGTAGCACATCAGTGCTGTAACTGTGGTGCTACACTATTAAAATTTGTTTTTTCCAAGCAACATTTGGCTGTCTTTGCATCTGTACTCAGTCAGAAATAGTTCTCAGTGATCTCCTCACGTCTGTATCTGCCATCACTTGGCGTACACACCCCAGCTGGCTGTGTCAGTGGCACAGCTTCGTCGTCGTCATGGTCCTCGTAGTCAGACAACTCCACCTCAGTGCCCTTCTTTACCGCAAGGTTGTGTAACATTGCACATACAGCTATGATCTTGCAGCAGGTGATGGGGGTATACTGCCTTGCACCTCCACTCTTGTGCAGGCATCTGAATCTACTTTTCCAGATGCCAAAGGTCCGTTCGACAACATTCCTTGTGCGTATGTGGGCCCGGTTATACCTCCTTTGGCTGGGTGTGGAGGGGTTGAGGTAGGGGGTGAGTATGAATGAGCGGAGGGCATATGCACTGTCGCCTGGAAGAGAAAGGGGTCACATTAGACACATGCATACATGTATTACACCTACCTACTATGTGTCATGGGGGTCTCATGATGTGTCTCACCTAGGAGGTATCCTTCTCCAAATTCGCCAGCCATCAGCCGTGCATATATGCCGCTCTGTTGGAAAATATAGGAGTCATGGGTACTCCCTGGAAATTTTGCTACCAGGTCTGTGATGGTGCACTTTGCATTGCAGATCACCTGCACGTTGATGGTGTGTGTAGACTTGCGATTGCGGTATATGTATTCGGTGTCCGCTGGTGGGCAAATCGGAATGTGCGTGCCATCTATGCAACCGATGATTTAGGGAAATTGTGCCATCTGGTAGAAGTCAGCTTTGGTTTGTAGCAGTTCTGCGTGGGTTGCAGGGAAAGAGATGTATTGGTCCATCCTGTCTATCATGGCGTCAAGGAATGTGTGGAAGAACCTTGACAGGCTGCTCTGGCTCACCCCTCCTGCTGCTGCTACACCACTTTGATAGCTGCCAGACGCTAGCAGGTGTAGGCTGCATAGCACCTGGACGTGCGCAGGGATGGCGTGTGCCCTTGGGGTGTGGTGGTCCAAGAATGGCTTGAGATCCCTGATGAGCTCAAGTATGGTGTCAGAGTCCAGCCTGTATCTCTGTAGTATCTCTGCCTCTGTGAGCATGAACAGGGTTATCCTCTGTCTGTAGACCTGTTCATTTCTTAGCCATTCCCTCTGTCCTTCCTGCTGTAGCCGTAGCCGCCTCGCAATGACATAGAAAGCTGCCATCCTGCAAGTTGCAATGCATTTTGGGACTGTTTATATGGGTTGGAGTTGGTTACCATCTGATTGCAATCCATGGTAAATACCGAGTGGATTCTACCGATTTTGAGCCGATTTCGGTGTTTCTGTGCCTCCCTACATCTCCCCAACTGTCGGAGTCGGGGAATTTCCCGATCGGCGATTCCTACGAATCGGCATGTTTTCCGATTCGGCTCATGTCCGAATCGGTCTTTCTACCGAATCGGTACATGGACCGAATCGGTGATTTACCGATTCGGTGTCACTAACGATTCGGTACATGGACCGAATCGGTAATTTTCCGATTCGGTGTCACTAACGAATCGGTCAATGGACCGATTCGGTGATTATCCGATTCGGTGTCACTAACGATTCGGTCAATGGACCGATTCGGTGATTTTCCGATTCGGTGTCACGAACGATTCGGTACATGGACCGATTCGGTCTTTGCGTCCGAATCGGTGTTTTTCCGAATCGTTACATGTCCGATTTTCGGTATGTACGTATCGGATTCTTTCCCATTCGGTGCTCATTCCGATTCGGTTTTCACTCCGATTCTTTATGTTTTTCGTTCCCTACATCTCGATGGCTGTTTACCGATCGGTAAGGGCCAAAAATCGGTATTTTCGGCCGTTACCGATCGGTAAAGGGCTACCTACATCTGGCCCTTAGTTCTTTTTTTATTGAATGTTGAAATGACATGTATAATTGGTTTAGAATTATGAACACCAATCAAATACAGCACTCCAGCAGGTAACGCAACAGTGCGCATTAGGACAAGCGGTGACGCTTGTATTTTTTTGCTAATTGAATAGCATAATATGGACATTGGGCTTACCTAAGCAGCACGCTTTGAATAACAGATTACATTTTAGTTCCAAAGGTTAAATAGTAGGTGTGCCCAGCTCCAGTTTCATATTTTCGAGTATTGTCCATAAAGCAGGAGCACCCAACGTCTAAAAATGTCTTTTGACGCAATCACAGGGCTCACAGATAATAGAGCTAACACCTTGGCATACACTAACGAACAAGCTACTGAAATATATTCGCTTATACAAGACATACGCTCTTTCAATGTGCAGGGGAGCAGTCTCCCACAGCAACTCAAGTCATTTCATGTAAACCATTATATTAATGTATCTATATGTAGGTTTCCTGCAGATTGGTCTTTTTATTTTATAGTATTGCACTATTAGCCTTCTCTTCTGCCACCTGGCTTCGTTTCTTACTATCTTGTCTCCACTCATTTACACCTTTCCACAATGGCCGCCACCGTACCTACCTAATCTGAACCTACACAGTCCTTCTTCTAGTCTTATTTCTCGAATGGCAGTCCTACGTTCACACGACCATTACCGAAACAGCAGCAATTCCGGCATTCCTCCGCGTAGTTTCACGGAGTTTTCCAGTTAACACAAGGTGAGCCACCTCTCCTGCCATCCTGTATTTAGAATCCCTCATGTCCGAGCTGCTAACTAATCTCGCCCATATCACCGTTTCAGCTCGAGGACCGTTCCCTTTTGAACAGCAAAGACTTTCTTCTTCACATAGCAGACCCATACGGCAAACCCAGGGTATGTTTTTCAATGTTTTTCTTTTCTTTGATTTACCAGACTAATGCCATACTTATATCTGATTATCATATATTTTTATAGAATAAGTCACTCTTAGAGGTGCGCTTCCTACGCAACATCCTACCCATGTATCTTCAAGGTTAGTGACCCACTATGGTGCCGCGTGCACTACATGGTGTGGTATATTGGTCGCACTATTCGTATACTGTGTAATCACCGCTTCAGACTCACCCCTCTTTCTTCGCCGATTTAGACACTCTCATTAGTTACTCTTTCAGGTTCACCGGTTCTTTCCCGTTGTTTCTCTACACTACCTCAATCTTTCCTGTACTACTAAGACTGTTGTTTAACCACTGATTATATTTTTTTCTAATGACTGAAAATATTCTTACTGCTTACCCCTCACATTTCTAGAACTGTGTCAAACAGAGCGTTTATCTTTTTGATTCTTTCAGATACCGCCCCTGAGGAAGGGCCAAGGGGCCCGAAATGCATAGGGCATCACTAAGAAATGTACAAACTGCTTATGTATCATTTGTGAAAGTGTAACTATTATCCAATGAGAATTACAATTGGTTGAACTATATGTTTTTCTTTGAAAAGATTTGAGTAAAATGATCATGTATCAACGTACTTATGGATCAAAAATTGTTATTGAATGTTGAAATGACATGTATAATTGGTTTAGAATT
This sequence comes from Lissotriton vulgaris, assembly GCF_964263255.1. Classification (NCBI taxonomy): domain Eukaryota; kingdom Metazoa; phylum Chordata; class Amphibia; order Caudata; family Salamandridae; genus Lissotriton; species Lissotriton vulgaris. Next base: position 1,415,613,996 of record NC_141689.1, read on the forward strand.
ATGAACACCAATTAAATACAGCACTCCAGCAGGTAACGAAACAGGGCGCATTAGGACAAGCGGTGACGCTTGTATTTTTTTGCTAATTGAATAGCATAATATGGACATTGTGCTTACCTAAGCAGCACGCTTTGAATAACAGATTAAATTTTAGTTCCAAAGGTTAAATAGTAGGTGTGCCCAGCTCCAGTTTCATATTTTCGAGTATTGTCCATAAAGCAGGAGCACCCAACGTCTAAAAATGTCTTTTGACGCAATCACAGGGCTCACAGATAATAGAGCTAACACCTTGGCATACACTAACGAACAAGCTACTGAAATATATTCGCTTATACAAGACATACGCTCTTTCAATGTGCAGGGGAGCAGTCTCCCACAGCAACTCAAACAACTTGAATTCCTTACCAAAAGACAACTGAACCAACGTTTACACGCATCGACCTTGGTACAATACCACCGCGCCAAAAGGATCCCGAGGGGACTACGAATGCCCATAAAACCAATGTTATTCAGATTTCATATGAAAAAGGACTTTATGGACAAATGGTACGCTGTACTGAACAAGTGTTCCCTGGATTTGTTATTATTATTGATTGAAGAATTAGCAGTTGTTATCAATGAAATCACAGAAGAGATTGCTTCAATCCGAACCGACTTAGAAAGTCGCATGGATACAACAGACTGGACAACATTTTTGGAGGACATGAACACCAGACTAGATGCCTATACAAAAGAAATACAAGAAGGGAAACTGAGAAAATATAAACGAGACACCCTGGATTATAAGTTGAACGAGGTATATACATGGGCAGAGGTGTACGCCCAGAGGAGAACATACTTCAAAAAAACCACCAACACTTCATCTCAGGAAAGTGTAACCTCAGAAAGCGAAACAAACCCCACTAGAGCACCTCCAATAATACAAACAACAGCAGGAACATCAGGAGAACCAAGCACCGGAGGAGCAACAGGAGGACCCACAAGTAGCAAAACGTGTTTTTCTCAACAGGACGGGGATTCAAGCCAACCACCAGGCAAACAAAAAGGAAAACCAGGCGAAGTCAAAGAAACAACAAAACCAAACCTGAGGAGTACAAAACAAACATAGTGATAAATATTTCCACTCAAGTCATCACTAAACAACAAGAAAAGGTACTCAATAAAGGCTTCAATTTTGTACCCACCTACAATACTAATCTTCTTGAAACCGAGATTGATTTCTTTAAGTTCATGAGAGTGTTACGTTTGAAACACTTTTTTAAGAATACTCTTGATCTTGGAATTGCCCCAACCGAACCTGAATTTGAGGAATTTAAACCCAAATCTTCATTCTTAGCACCTACATCTCACAAGATTCTTGATGCTTTTGAAAACCTAGTACTCAATGATATCAAGAAAATTAACACCTGGAAAAAGAAATCCACGAATCTTTCTAAACATGAGAAAAATACACTAAAAGAATTAGCGGATAATCCCAATATTCACATTGAGAGAGCTGACAAAGGTGGTGCTATTGTCATTATGGATCAACAGTTCTATGAAACCAACGTAATAGAACATATAAATGACACAGAGATATATATAAAACTTGACAAGGATCCCACTGAGGATTTAAAAATGACCCTGAATTTGCTACTTGACCATGCGGAAAATATGAAATGGATTTCTGCAAAAACCAGACAATTCCTAACGGTACAGCATCCAAAACAACCAAACATTTACATGCTACCTAAGCTCCATAAAGACCTTCATAGACCACCATTTCGTCCCATTGTAGCAGGGTGTGGCACGATCTTCGAACCCCTGGGAAAATATCTTGATCATTTTTTACAACCATTTGTACAAACCTGGTATTCGTACATTAAAGATACTACCCACTTTCTCCAAAAATTGGCCACAGTGCAATTTCAGGAAGGACTCATATTGCGTTGTTTGGATGTCAAAGCGTTATACACATCCATTCCTCACAATGGGGGAATTGAAGCAGTCGAATGGGCGCTTTTAAAACAGGAAGAACTAAGAGCTGACAAAGTATTTCTACTTGAATTACTACATTTCTGTCTTCACCATGGTTATTTCTCATACAGGACTGAGTTTTTCTTACAAAACAAAGGAACATCCATGGGATTTTCTGGAGCTCCTGCCTATGCGAACACCTATATGGCAAGATTCGAAGAAGAGCATTTGCTAACAGATCCTGAATGGCAAGAGAACACAACCCTGTACTGTCGTTATATTGACGACATCTTTTTGATATGGCACAACACCAAAGAAATGCTTGAACAGAAAATAACCGAATTGAATACTCTAGATGAAAATCTCCAGTTTACCAGCACTATAAAATGCACGAGAATTCCTTTTCTAGACGTACTAGTAAAACTAGAAGACAATGAAATCAGCACCGAAATATACCATAAAGCTACTGACAGAAATACAGCCCTAATGTTCAACAGCTTTCATCCAAAGAACCTTATTGAAAACCAGCCATACTCACAGATGTTAAGAGCTAAAAGAATATGCACTGACACACAAATACTAGAGCACAATTTGGAAACCATTATTGATAAGTACACTGAGAAAAAATACCCGAAGCCACTACTGGAGAATACCAAACAAAGAGTAGCTATTAAAGATCGAGACTCACTGCTAACATCTACCACAAAATCCCAGACAAGCCGCCAAGTATTTGTATCCAAGTACTCAACTAGCTCCCGTGAAATCAAAAAACGCATCAACCAACACTGGGATCTCCTCAGCAATGAAAATGATTTTCAAGGGTTATTCAAAGACAAACCGATCTTTGCTTATAAGAGATCCAGAAACATAAAAGAGATGCTAAAAACGCCCACCAGGACCCCTCAAGAAAACTACAGAGGAACCATGAAATGTCATAACTGTGTGCAGTGTAACAACGTTATAGTAAGCAGTAACATCAAACACCCTCACACAGGAGAAGCTATTCAAACCAAGCACAATGCAAACTGTAATTCTACACACCTGATTTACGCCATAAAATGCCCTTGCGGGCTTCTGTACATAGGCAAAACCGAACGTAAAGTAAAAACTCGTATATCAGAGCATAAAAGTACCATCCGCAACTGTAATCCCAACAGCAGTTTATCCAGACATTGGAATGAAAAAAGACATACCATAGCACAGCTTAAATTCCAGGTGCTCGAGGTAGTTCAACCCACCCCTGGTCAGGACCCCACAAAAAAATTACTCCAAAGGGAAATCTTTTGGATAAAAAGACTAGATTCACAAGATCCAAAAGGGATCAATGATAGAGTAGACCTAGGATGTTATCTTTGATATTGTATCATCCGTCGCCTGCGTGCGACTTGTGCTCAGTACTCGTTATTTTTCTGAGTCATTTCATGTAAACCATTATATTATTGTATCTATATGTAGGTTTCCTGCAGATTGGTCTTTTTATTTTATAGTATTGCACTATTAGCCTTCTCTTCTGCCACCTGGCTTCGTTTCTTACTATCTTGTCTCCACTCATTTACACCTTTCCACAATGGCCGCCACCGTACCTACCTAATCTGAACCTACACAGTCCTTCTTCTAGTCTTATTTCTCGAATGGCAGTCCTACGTTCACACGACCATTACCGAAACAGCAGCAATTCCGGCATTCCTCCGCGTAGTTTCACTGAGTTTTCCAGTTAACACAAGGTGAGCCACCTCTCCTGCCGTCCTGTATTTAGAATCCCTCATGTCCGAGCTGCTAACTAATCTCGCCCATATCACCGTTTCAGCTCGAGGACCGTTCCCTTTTGAACAGCAAAGACTTTCTTCTTCACATAGCAGACCCATACGGCAAACCCAGGGTATGTTTTTCAATGTTTTTCTTTTCTTTGATTTACCGGACTAATGCCATACTTATATCTGATTCTCATATATTTTTATAGAATAAGTCACTCTTAGAGGTGCGCTTCCTACGCAACATCCTACCCATGTATCTTCAAGGTTAGTGACCCACTATGGTGCCGCGTGCACTACATGGTGTGGTATATTGGTCGCACTATTCATATACTGTGTAATCACCGCTTCAGACTCACCCCTCTTTCTTCGCCGATTTAGACACTCTCATTAGTTACTCTTTCAGGTTCACCGGTTCTTTCCCGTTGTTTCTCTACACTACCTCAATCTTTCCTGTACTACTAAGACTGTTGTTTAACCACTGATTATATTTTTTTCTAATGACTGAAAATATTCTTACTGCTTACCCCTCACATTTCTAGAACTGTGTCAAACAGAGCGTTTATCTTTTTGATTCTTTCAGATACCGCCCCTGAGGAAGGGCCAAGGGGCCCGAAATGCATAGGGCATCACTAAGAAATGTACAAACTGCTTATGTATGATTTGTGAAAGTGTAACTATTATCCAATGAGAATTACAATTGGTTGAACTATATGTTTTTCTTTGAAAAGATTTGAGTAAAATGATCATGTATCAACGTACTTATGGATCAAATTTTTTTATTGAATGTTGAAATGACATGTATAATTGGTTTAGAATTATGAACACCAATTAAATACAGCACTCCAGCAGGTAACGCAACAGTGCGCATCAGGACAAGTGGTGACGCTTGTATTTTTTTGCTAATTGAATAGCATAATATGGACATTGTGCTTACCTAAGCAGCACGCTTTGAATAACAGATTAAATTTTAGTTCCAAAGGTTAAATAGTAGGTGTGCCCAGCTCCAGTTTCATATAACAGCACCCTCACACATACTACACCCTCACACACACTGCACCCTCACACACTCAGTGCCACATAATTATATGCTACATAATTACACTGCACTTAATGCAACATACACTCCAAACAATACCACTCAGAGCCATATAATTACATGCCACACAATTACACTCTACTGAATACAACATACACTCCACACAATACCACTCAGTGCCGCATAATTAAATGCTACATAATTACACTGCGCTCAACGCAACATACACTCCGTATGCCACTCAGTGCCACATAATTACACACCACATAATTACACTCTACTAAATGCAACACACACTCCACACAATACCACATAATTATATGCCACATAATTACAATGCAACATACACTCCAAACAATAACACTCAGTGCCACATAGTTAGACGCCCCACAATTATACTCTACTGAATACAACATACACTCCTCATAATACCACTCAGTGCCACATAATTAAATGCTACATAATTACACTGTGCTCAACGCAAAATACCCTCCAAATAGCACTCAGTGGCACATAATTACACTGCACTCAATGCAACATACACTACAACACCCACTCAGTACCACATTTTATGCTACGTATTTACACTGCGCTCAACGCAACATACACTCAAAATACCACTCACTACCACATAATTACACACCACATAATTACACTGCACTCAATGCAACATACACTCCAAATACCAGTCAGTGTCACATAATTACATGCCACATAATTACCCAACACTCAATGCAACATACACTCCAAATACCGCTCTGTGCCACATATTTATATGCTACATATTTACACTGCGCTCAACACAACATACACTCCTAATACCACTCAGTGCCTCATAACTACACACCACATAATTACACTATCTATCTATCACCCTCACTCTATCTATCTCTTGCCATCACTCTATCTACCGCCCTCACTATACCACTCTACCACCCTTACTCTACCTCCCTCACTCTACCACCCTCACACCCTCACTATACCCAGTTCTCAGCAAAAATGCAATGTATCAATGTTTAAAGCTTTATTAAAGTACAAAAAAATTAATATTACACTTTTAATCTTGATTTTTTAAAAATATAACATACGCAACACATAATCTTCTCACAATTTGCTCAACGCAACATACACTCAAAATACCACTCACTACCACATAATTACACACCACATAATTACACTGCACTCAATGCAACATACACTCCAAATACCAGTCAGTGTCACATAATTACATGCCACATAATGACCCTACACTCAATGCAACATACACTCCAAATACCACTCTGTGCCACATATTTATATGCTACATATTTACACTGCGCTCAACCCAACATACACTCCTAATACCACTCAGTGCCTCATAACTACACACCACATAATTACACTATCTATCTATCACCCTCACTCTATCTATCTATTGCCATCACTCTATATACCGCCCTCACTATACCACTCTACCACCCTCACTCTACCACCCTCACTATACCCAGTTCTCAGCAAAAATGCAATGTATCAATGTTTAAAGCTTTATTAAAAAAGTACAAAAAAATTAATATTACACATTTAATTTTGATTTTTAAAAAATATAACATACGCAACACATAATCTTCTCACAATTTTTTTTTACATGTAGTGCCATTATACATTACAAAAATTATTATGTAATTAATAATTACATATAAAATGTATAAGCCATTAAGATTTGTCATATCAATACATGTAAGACAGGGGAATACTAAACATCTAGCTTTAATAATGCTATAGGTGTCCCATTTGCAAATTCTATAAATATTGGCATTTACAATAACAAAATTAATACATTTGCTATTATAAAAACATAACTTAAAAAAATTATTACATTTACAAGACCAATAGCTCCAACTTTTCTAATGCGAGACCTATTGCATTTCCAATGCTTGTTCACATTGTTATGGAACTACTTGCAATACCAGTGCAACACAATATCCCAAATTAGACTACCAGGATTGTTCACTCGGCTTTTCATCCATCTCAGTTTATGTGTTAAAGGAAAAGTAATGCCATCAAATCCAAAGTGGAAGAACGCTAAAATAGCTACACTTTGTTTTAGAGATCTACTTGGCAGCATTTTAACGCTGTTAAATAGACTCATCATGTCATAGTAGTAACATTTTTGCATTATAGTTCAGAAGAGGACCTGGGTTAGGGCTTATCAAAAATGGCGGAATAGGCAGGCATCCTGCTTCAAGAACAGCAAAGAAATGGGACGCTGACTTGCCTAACAATTCAAAGATCATCATTCTAAGAATATCATAACTAGTACCAGGAAGCCTTCGTGTCAGGCACCAATGAGGTTTTGGTTATTTTCAATTAATTCTACACAGCATTTTATGCGGAGGACACACATCTTTGACTTGCAACGGGACAGATTTGCCAATTATGACAGACTCCACGCGAGCAGCACTGCGGGTGCCAATCGTAACAGCAGAAACCAGAAAAGTTTTATTTCAACAAGCTTTTGGGAAAGTGTTTGACCCAGACTTTATTCTCACTGAATTTTACAAGGCTTTCTCTGATATAGTAATTCCTCATTGTGTCGAGCTCGTCAACTCTCCTTCCTTTTTTGTACGGTACCTGCATCTTGGGGGAAGGTGCACGTTGTGGTGTTTCTAAAAAGAAAAAAGGGAAAGAGCCCCTTAATTGTGTCTTGTATTGACCTATCTCATTAATGAGGATGGATGTCAAGCTATATACTCAGGTTCTTCCAATCGATTTTCATCTGTCATTTCTTTCTTTGTGGACCATGAGCAACATGGGTTTATCCTTGCACGGTACATCTCAGCTCTCAGTAACCTTGCGATCTCTGCCTTGGAGGATGCGGACAAGCTACATGCAGAAAAAGTTTTTGACAGGGTCTCTTGGAAAGGATTATGGGCAGCTCTGCATTAGATGGGCCTGGGCAAAAACTTTGTATCTGCTGTCTAATCCCTTTATTGTTCATTTTCGTCTGGAATTGTCTTTTGGGGTGGATGACAGATAAAGTGAACATTAACCGGGGCACCAGACAGGGTTACCCTCTATCTCCTCAGCTTTTTTTAATTTTAATATTCTTTTATTGGTTTATCTTAGACAAATCAGAACAATCAATAAGTACAGGGCCGTTTCTAGGTGTTTTGCCGCCCTAGGCGAGAATTGAAAAATGCCGCCCCCTCCCTTTTTCTACCATCACGCTCTTCCCCCCCCGCCATCCAGGCTAGAAGAATAAATGCATTAGATATAAAATAACTTGTATTCAACATACATTAAACAATAAAACACATCAAACATTACATAAATAAATAAGCACTGTTCATGATATTTGCAGGGGTGTGGAATTTAATAAAATATCTACTTGTCCATGGGACAGGTTGCTTCATAAATCTACTTGTCCTGTAACAAAATTCAATTGTACCTTTGGTGCCATGTAGTGGGATCTTATCTGATGTTACTTCGTGTGATGTCACTTACTGTAATGCCACATTGTGACATCATGGGCTGTGTGGCCCAATGCGCACCAATTTTGACTAGATGTTAGTACTCAACTGTGGGGGCAAGAGAGGGCATTTTCAAGCAATAGGACCTAAGGCACCCTTGCTATGCCACATCTAGGTAGAACAAAGGCTAAACTTTTAGTCAAACAAATGTTGCACCAAGCTATGCAGGTGACTGACAACGCAGTCACCAAAACATTAAGCCACTCGACGGTTGTTTGGGCTATGGATTGTGGTCACATCTCCAACCTAGCCACCAGCCCTGCCTCTGTATACTTATCTGTTCTATGGTCTGTGATCAGAACTCTAGGCTGGCCACTGTATGCTCGTTTGTGTTGTGGTCACAACAGTAGGCTGGGTAAAAGCAAGAAAACCCCTCATACCAAGAGGACATGGTTGTATATACAAACAGCTACAAATTTCCCAGGGCTCAAATTAAAACGGCAGACTGCAAACCGACATCGACCCTTCCCTCTTCATTCTACACCCAAACCTAGTACAGTATGTAGACTTCTGCTCCCTTGTGGCTACATCAACTGAAATTATTTGGGATGGGAGAATCTGTAGGGATGGCTGTACTTTTGCATATGGTGGAGTTTAGGAAGTGGGGTCAAAAGAGAAACAGGGATACTTACCAAGGAGACAAAGGCTTTACACAAATACTGAAAAGTAAACAGCGCCTTCCATCATTTACACCATTGTCTGCTGCAAGACGTTATTGGACTTAGCTTAATACTGTCTAATATATGGACATAATGGGGGGGCTCAAATAAGATGTGGGTGTTCTGGCTGTTCTATGAATCTGATGAGGAGTTTTGGTCAAAGATGGGTGAAGGTTGGTGAATGTTGGTGGGAAGTGTGCATACTAGCCACCAATCATGGACCATACGACCATCGGATTGTCAGTCTATTAATTTCAACACACTGAGTGTAAGACGAGTGAAGTTAGGTGTTTAGAGTGGGTGATCCCATTGAAGCTACAGGAGGTGACTTTAGAGGGGGTGACACAGGTTTGCGGAATGGCTAACCCCTTCCGAAGTCTGCAGGAAGTACTAGGAAAGAGTGACGATAATTCAAAGTCAGAGGGCTCCCTTCAAATCAGGGCCTGTTGTGTGGAGTGCCAATACCCTGTATGTCCTTTATAGGGTGTTCCACCCAAGCACAGTTTAAGACCTTTCCTTCAGGGGTACAGGTTAGACCACCATGGAGTGATGACTGCTCCACAAAGTAGAGGCCTAGGGAGGCCGAAGCAAAGGGTCTCTTCCTTCTAGAAGGGATAAGATGATGATAGGCGATGTTTGAAGGATGTTGGCAGACCCGTTTGCATCAACCTGCGGGTGCACCTTAAGTTTCCGCCAAACTCTGTCCCTGAAAATGTTGGGCCCAATCAGAGCTGTCTCTCAAAAAGGAAATATCTTTCAACGGAATATGTACAACCTATGGTGTTTGCATCGAAATCAGATTGGAAACCGCGAGAGGCCACCAAGAAACAGCATGTCTACAACCACCAATGGGAAACTACCTAGAAAACGAAATGCATAGTTGTTTATGCAGCTTCAAAGTTCACTAGTTTTTAAGCGCCCTCAGATTCCGCCTACCCCTCCAGGATCCAAGCCAACATTACACGACAAGATGGCCGGTCACCAGACCGCATTATCAAGGGCTTCAAGGGGCTACCTTTGCACTTACAACCAAGAGGCTACTGCCCAAGAGAACACAGTAAGTGAAGCGCCGTACTGCAAGCTTCACCCTCACTGGATGCTGCCCATCAACATGCCACCAGCCTGCACTATGCAGAAAAAGCTATCTCCAGCCAAGAAGCCCCTCCAGACATCTCATAAACACTCCCAGCATCATCACACACATGTTCACAAGTCTCACTAGGAGTGCAGAAACTAAAGCCACGGTCCTTCCTCCACCTCGAGCCTCTACCCCAAACTTGCCAATGGTTTGGAACCAAGGGCCTAGGCGAGGGCAGAGCAGTTGAGTGTAATTTCACAAAAGTATACCCACTACCAGTGCTTAATTTGTACACAAAATAAGTGCCAAGGCCCTCGCCGATGCAGATGGAGGTTGGAAGATGTATCCACAATGGGCAGTGCCATTCCCCATTATGGAGGTGAACAAGTTCTGTCTGAAATGTCCGTCTTCCCAAGTGTGATGAGAAACTTGTTCCGCTGTATCTAAACTGTTAGGTTCTGTAGTGGGTAGGATCGATAGTAGTTATTCCATTCACTCGCCTAAGAGATGGTGGAATCACAATTGGTGGAATTTCCCCTGTAAATGCCCTGCGCTGCTGTTACCTCGAAATATCAATTCTCTCTCAGTGCATGGCGTTAAGTCTGGCGGTCACAGATGGTCAGCTACGAAAATCCCCTATGTACAGAAAATCCCCAGGACGTCATGTATTCACTAGCAAGATCCTTACCTCCTGCCTCTTTCCAGATGCACTCACTGTGCTATCTTGGATCGCCAGAAGTTGGGGAGCCTACAGGTCTGCGTTACTGAGACGTGTCTTTTCTTTTGTATGCTGTACTAAGACGCGGCGTGCATGCAATTTGGCACATTACTATTTAATAGCATGCCTATGTTGTGAAGATTTCTATGATTCTATGATTTATATGTACTTTTAGTTTATGTGTTGTAATTCTGACAGTTACTTTAAGCAAATAAAGAATATGTCTAATAGAGAAGAATTCTGAGATGACACTGACAATGTAGATCCTCGTTCTGGTACCAGGGTGATTGGATTGGAGGATGCCACATTTGCTGATAGCTTGATTTGCCTGAAGCAATATCTGCCTGTTTACATGTATGCCTGCATTCTGATCGTTGCTGTTTTGTGGTGGGGGCGGAGTCTATTATATATGATGTCAGCAAGTGCTAATCTGTTCCGGGCGAGGAGTTCTAGAGTTCTGGTAGCCCCTCTTTCCCTTTTTTGGTTCGCTCTGAAGCATGAAGGGGTGACCCTCAGGGGCCCCTCAGTTGTGGGGGTGAGGACAGGAGGGGAGGTCGTGATCATATTATTCTGCATGTTTGCTAATAGTTATTTTTCTTCAGTACACGAGGCATTGACTTGGGTGTGTGTTCTTGTGCGGACAATGAGAGGCAGCATACCGACTTTGCCCTCGACGATCTGGCCCACAGTGATTAAGGAGGCAAGAGACATCTGCTGTTCCCAAGATGCATTTTCTTACCCTAGTCTTCGCTTCTGGGGGTGGAGGTTTTAGATTTTTAATCATGCTTGGTTAACAACACCATGGATCCTTATTATTGTGATGCAAGAGATGATCATTTTCCCCCCTGACTGCACTGACTCACCGGTGCACTGCTCTCGGGGTGAAAGTCACGTACGGTACGTCCGCGGCTGTAAAAAAAGAGGGCAGGGAGTCGGGATAAGACTGTGTGGCAGGTGGCAGCAGTATTAGTAATAATTAATTCACCATCCACGTCCACCAAGGCACCAGAGCAGCGCGCCGGCCGACACACACACAGTACACACAGTCCGTCCCCCGCGCGCCGAGAGAGAGAGAGGAGGTGGCGCTCGTCACCGTCACTGGCTGCTGAAACGCTGCTCACGGATTGGCCAAAAATATTGCCCTGGGGACCCACACACGCCACTATTCCATGATGCGCGCCACTAATCTAGGGTGCGCTCTAAGCTGCGCTGCGCAGCAGCATGTAAAAGCAGCAGGTGCTCTTGCACAGTGCACTCCACTCAGTGCTGCTGCCCACATGATTTTTGCCGCCCTCCACATTTTGCCGCCCTAGGCGGCCGCCTAGTCCTGCCTAATGGCAGAAACGGCCCTGAATAAGTACATATGCAGGGACAAAAGAGCAAACAAAAAAGAATAAAGAAAACATTACAGACATAATACAATAATGATTAAACAGAGGTGACAATATGTCGAGCCAGGAATTACGGTCTGGGTAAAATGATAGTCATAAGTTAAAGTAGACGTATGATTGTGTAAATCGCATTATATAATCACTGGCAAGTTATAATGAACATAAACACATTCTATAAGATTGAAAAAGAATACAATATAACAGAATATACCCACCCATCCTGAACTCCATCCCCCTTGAAAGAGTGCCAGAATTTGGCTATTTGGGAATCCGTTTGAGCGATGCTATGAGCTGGACTCCTCACATCAACAAAATGACTGTGGGCCACAAAAGGGTGGGGGGAGCCCTGTTAAAGGAGTACAACAACTCATCAAAACATTGTGTAGCTCCGATAATAGATATTTACAAAGCCCGAGCAGTATCCGCATCACTCTATGGAGCTGAGTTATGGGGCCTAGGCAATATGGAGTCTCTGTCTAAGGCAGAGAATAAATTCATCAAGGACCTCTTGGCTATCCCGATGAGCACCCTGTCAGTTCCGGTGCTCCTGGATGCAGGTTGCAAGTCAATCAAGGGCCAGGCCCGCCTTCGACCTCTCCTGCTTTGGGCTCGCCTGTGGAGGGTCCCAGAACTAAAATCTTACGCAGACGGGCTGGCAGAGGTGATGCACTCAGATGGCTGGCAGAAGATTAAATGGCTCAGGGACATTAAACACCTGCTTGGGGACCTGGGATTGGGCTCTTGTTGGTCTACCCACTCAGCTCCCCCGAAGGAGACCCTAAAAAAACTTTATTGGGAATGGGTTTCTGCCAAGCTCACCAGCAACCAGCGTCACTGCAACTCCACCGCAGCCTTCCTGAAAATTAAAGACGTTGTTGCCTTTGAGCCCTTTCTGGACATTATTACCATCCCCATGGATCGGGCTCTCTACATCAAATTCAGACTAGGGACCCTACCCCTAGCCGATCTCCTCTCCAGATGGAATACGCCCAAGCAGGCATCACGCCACTGCGCCCTATGTACCGACAGACCCAAAACTGTGGCACCCTTCCTTTTTGAATGCCCCGATTACGTGCGCCCTAGATCCCACTGGCTCAAACCACTTTGTAGAGAAATGGGCACTCGTCAGTATTTGGTGGCTCTACGGATCTTATTAACTGATACAGCCCCCCCTATTGTTTGTGCTGTATCCAAATTTTTAAAATGGGCCTGGTTGATCCGCTTAAAAAGACTGTCTATATCAATTTAATTCTTTTTTAAACTAATTTATTCTGATCAATTGCTACTTTTACTTGTTGATTTTAATGTACAGTCTCTTTTTTTTTAACGATGTGCTGTTTTATATATTTGTCGTGTAATGCTTTTATGATATATGCATATCGAAATAAAGCAATCAACTAACCAACCAGAATATATATCCGATGATCTAAGGTATGCATTGGCAGTGTTTATAGACTATTAGGGTATAATGAGCTAGCGTGAGGGCTAAGTTATTAGTTGGACAGGCAAGGAAACGTGATTCATGGCGGTATGTGTGATTTGAAATATCTCCTGAGCTCTTTTTTCTTTATCTAGAACCTTACATTCAAAAGCTTAAAGCAGCAGATTGTATTCCCCCATTAAGGCTTAATATGTTCAGTGCTAAGGTTTTAGCATATGCAGATGTTGTTGCTATCTTGCCTTCCTCTCCATCTAAGGTCCTTCCTAATATCGAAAGTATCACAGACAAATTTGCCTGGGCTTCCTGGCACAAGCTGAATGCGGCTAAAACTCAAGTCATCGTGGGCCTTAGGTCATAGATCCCTGATTCACATTATGCTAAAGCGGCTACATATCTGGGGGTTCAGCTAACCTCTGCTACTAGTGATATGGTAAGCCTTAACTACGATACACTATATCAAGAATGTTTAGCCGTCTTTAGGAAATGGGACTGATTACACTTGGAGATCATATGAAGATGTAATTTAATTAAAATCATTATCCTGCCACACTTGTATCTGTTTCGCTCAATCACGCTATTTCTACAGAAAGTATTTTTTTAACCCCTTCACTGTGGGGCTGTTTCCCCCCCGCTGTGCTGGGGCGCGGGGGCACCCACAGCACCCCGGTGCTAATGACGAGGTCAGCTCGTCATGAAGCACGGCGCTCCGGTGCTCATGACGAGCACCAGGGCGCCGTGGCTCATGACGAGCTGACCTCGTCATGAGCACAGGAGGGGTTAAAAGGTGAAAACCAGCTGGCAACATTTTATAGGGCAGTAATAAAACCCTCTGTGTTCTATTGATTATTTGCAGCTTCCCCGGGATATGGGTGGCATGGCACTACCATCGCTTTGGCTCAATTTTATCTCTTCTGTAATTCCGCGCCTCTCAGTGATAATGGGTTTAGGCAACTGGCAGGCCTCCACCCAGATTATCATTTTCTCATAATGTTCATCAGCCCTCACAAGGGATTATGGATACCATGCATTTTAAACATGGATTTAAGACTTTTGCTGTCCTTGACGAAGTCTGGTCACATATTTGAACTCACTGCAAAAAGCTAGGGCTTAACCGCAATAAGATTTTAGGAGCTAACATGGGTGTCAATTCACCAAACGCCAGGGGTAGCAGAAGTGACATCCAATGCAATATATTCCTTTACTTTTAGTCACACACACATGCTTGCTACACACTCACACACTCTCTCTCACATAAACACACTCTCACCCACAAGCATGCATACAGCATACATTTAAAAGCATTTTAGTTACCTTAGCTGCCAGGTAGTGTCATATTTCAGCCAATTGTACTTTTCTTTTTTTATTACATTAATACTGAGTAATATTATTCACTATTTGTATCATGAAAAAATTTATAGAAAATCAGGAAAGTAGAACCCCAACCGACGTCCATTAGGACGAGGTGCCCCTGTGTTTCAAATGCAAAGAGAACAATTAATGGGCGGAATTCTGAACAATGTTGAACATACAGCCCCAGTGAAGAGACCTGGGCCTGAATCCATTGCTTTTTTTGCTCACTATTCTAGTTTGGACCCAGCCATATGCAATCAGTCTTGATCCAACCCCCCATGGGAACAGTCCAGACCAAGCTGCCAGGCCAGGTCCTCCCTGGACTGGAAACAAGCACCCTAGGACAGGTTGTGGGGTATCTCCTCTCATCAGCCAGGATAGCCTGAATTCAGTTACATGTCAAGCACGGGATCCACATCTTGGCATACCCGTCCCACTCTGGGTGACAAATGCAAAAAGAACAAATGATGGACGGAATGCTGAACAATGTCAAACCTTCACCCTCAGTACAGAGAACTGGGCGTAAATCCACCATTTTTTTGCTCACCACACCATTCCAGTTTGAACCAGCCATATGCAAATCAGTCTTGACCCTGCTCCCCATGAGGAAAGTCCAGCCTGAACTATCAGGCCAGGTCCTCCCAGGAACATAAACAAGCATCCTAGGACTGATTTCCGGGTATAACCCTCATCAGCCAAGATAACCTGAATCCAGAAGCATGGTGAGTACGGGACACATGTTGGGCATACCCATCCCACTCTGGGTGAAAAGTGCAAAAAGAACAGCAGGGAGGACCTGACCTGGCAGTTTGGGCTGGACTGTTTGTAATATCCTCAAGTTTGTAAATATGTTCCTTTACACCTCTTTACACACTAGCTGCTCAGCCTGTGTGAGTGTTCTGGGTAGAATGTTAGTGTGGCTCACCGGTTAGAGGAGGCAGACCCGGATGCAGAGGTCAGACCCGGGACCAGGGTTCAATCCCGGACGCGGCCGGGTCTTGAGCTCAAAATGTCCACAGACTCGATAATTCTCGCCTCGGTGCCTACTCGAATCATGGGTTCACACTCTGCAACTCTGGGCAATAGCTTGCTTAATCTCCACTACGGCCCCACCGCGATGGGATGCCTGGCTTTCACCTTGGAGATGCTCAGTCAGTAGGGGTTATCTCGCAGGGAAAAGCCAGGACGGGTTCCCAAAGCAAGCGGCTTGAGACCTTACGGTGAAAGGCGCTATATAAGAATGTATGATTTACGATTTGATTTACCTGAATGGCTTGGGGGCCTGGTCTGAGTGTTGTAAAAGTAAACTGATACTTGTATAGCACACTACTCACCCGCAAGGGTCTGAAGGCGCTTGTACGAATACCGCTGTGGAACCCATCCTGGCTTTTCCTGTGAGGCGTCCACTCCTGGGCACCCCCAAGGTGGAAGCCAGGCATCCTTAGCATTGTGGAGATTAAGCAAGCTATTGCCTGGAGTTGCAGAGTGAGACTCCATGATTGGAATAGGCACCAAGGAGAGAATTGTCAGTTCCTTGGAAATTTTGAGCCCAAGACCCGCTGAAGCGGGGAATTGAACCCTGGTCCCGGGCTAGACCTTTGCATCAGGGTCTGCCGCTCTAATCATTGAGCCACACTTCTCCACTTGTCAGTTAGGAAATGGGCTGAGCAGCTAGTAGGCTGCTCCTGGTGGGGCTGCTTGTTCCAGACCTCTGTTTCCTGTTATCTTACTTATGGACTTAATAAACCTACTACTTATCTCAGCTATGTCTGTCTCAGCTACTTTATTACCTGAACACGTTGACTAGCATACTACACTTTTTTGATCGACAATCTTGAGGCGACATACCTGCGCTCAACGTGCCATCTAACAGGAGTTGGAATTATCCAGGAACGAATGTGGAACAAGCAACAAGTAACTCAAGATTGAGGGACCTCGACAAGCACGCGCTGTAGCCCCACCAGTGTCCCTTTCAACGGACAACCTTTCCAAGGCGTGCTGTGAAGTCAACTCTACATCTGGTAATATGTCATCAAAGCTGCCTACGTCTTCGCAGTGTTTCTCTTATGACAGTAAGGATAATTTTTGACTGCTTAAAGGCGGCATTCTTTGCTTTTGTGAGGGATTAGATTGTGACATTTTTAACATTTATCCTGCTAGCTCTGCACCGGTATGTGTGCTGATTTAATTTTGAAATACTGGCTCCTTGGGTTTTCACCAGTTCTCTTTGCCTGCTGCAAGTGTGGGGACCTACACAGTGAGGACATAGTATTTTCAAATTTGTTTTTACTGGTGTTTGTTGTTCCTATTACATGGCAAGTAATTAATCCCAGTTGCACTTTATTTTAAAATTCAAACTTGGCACGCGCAACTTACCTTGATCAATGGTGCACAGAGCCTCTCATCAACCTTCCATGACGTCTTGAGCTTTTCTGGTCTTCATTGCTGCCTATGGACGTTCTGCAGCAAGCAGGAGCGTGCCGTGAGCCACTCGGCTTGCGTCTCCTGTGTGTTCCGCCATCTTGGAGTTGGCGTATCCAAGCTTTCTGTATTCAGTGTTATTGATGATTGAAAGTGTCCTCTGGTAACCTGCCAACCATTGTTATAACATTAATGTTTTTCATGCATTCAAAGTCGGATTGTCTTCATCACGAAGTGTAATGCAGGCACAGCACAGGTCTTATTGTTCTGCACAGGTGAGTCAACGATTTTTGTGTGTGAAGCATGACATCGGTTGCATGGGACTTTTCTCCAGTTTCAGCCAAAACTTCAGGAAGTCTAAATTCAGCTGCGTTGACATGGACTCAAATACAGGTAGAACTTGGGCATTGGTTTTTGTTGATTTTGGTGTCTTACAGATACTGGGAGTGCTATCTGCATCTTTTACAAAGTGTCTTCTCTAACTTTGTGTGCCACATCACTAATTTATTCATGTTTGGACAGCCTGTCTCTCAGGATTGCATCTTCTCAAAACCTTGTGTGCCACAGCACTAATTTTTCCTGTTTGGACAGCCTGTCTCTCAGGGTCGTGGTGACAGGCACACCATTGACATTGTTGTATTGTTTTTGTCTTCATAACAAGCATTTTTTTAGCTTACAGTACATAACAAGAATGTGTGTATTTCTAGAAATATATTTACGCTGGTAACATATTTCTACTGCAGTGTGTACTCACCCTCACAACTGTACTACATTGATGTTTTTTACCCATTATATTTTATTCTCAGTTGTCGTATCCCTGCATAAGGAATGGGAGTGGGTTTTAGTCCGATGTCCCCTCTTTCACAGTTTTGGTCAAGGGGTTTTCCCTTGTCAAGTTTGGGATGGGTTTAAGCCCCATTTGAGCCTCTTTCACAGTTTTGGTCAAGGGGTGTTCCCTTGTCAAGTTTGGGATGGTTGTCAGCTCCATTTCAAGGTCATTTTAATATGCATTTCTGCAGTTAACCCTCATTCTTGGGTTATGGGGTGATAATCACCTTTCTACATGTGTTGGACACTTTGTTGTACGTCATTAGTGTGTAAGTCGCCCTGTGGGTCACTTTCTCTTGTGTCCAGTGTGTAAGCCGCCCTGCGCCTCACTTTTCATTGTCGTGTGTAAGTCACCCTGTGCATCACGTTCTCTTGTGCGTGTAGTCGTCCCGTGGCTCACTTTTTCTTGTGTGTACGCTGCCTTGTGCATCATTTGTACTCTTACGTCGTCTTTTTTGTGGAAGTCACCCTGTGCTTCACCTTGACATTGTGTGTGTTTGCCACATTGTGCTGCACCTACTCGTGCTGCGTGTGTTCTTGGGTTTTTGTCCCATGCAACACCTACACTTATTTGCTTATGGGTTAGCCCCATATTTACACAGTCCCTCACATGAGCAGTGGCGTTTAGGGTTTAATTTCTCTTCGCCACAGTCTCCTTTTGGGAGGACCTCTTCTTCACGTTGGGTCATGCTCACTTGTTGTTTGTGAGCTCTTCCTTCACTCTTTATCTTTTCTTTGTTCACTATTAAAGGAGGAGGATAGCGTTAGTGTTTATCTATCCCTTTCTTCCTTCTGTATTTCCTTGTTTGTCTGTTTTCCCTCTCGCAATGTGGTCTCACCTTCATCCCTGGGTTTACGGACTTCTTGCTAAGATTGTTGAGTGCGTGGAGGGTGCTGGCTTCTTAGCGGAGTAGGGCGTTGTGGTGTTCGCGGGGGCCAGGTGTTCTGGCGCTGGGCGAGGTCCAGGCGCGGACGAACGCAGACGGGTTTACCTTAGACGTGCCTTTGGCCTCCATATTTGGGGAGGTGGGAGGGAGGAGAAGGTGGGAGGCGGGGGCGAGCGAGGGGGCTGGGCCGTGGGGCAGCAGAGGTGAGAGTGGGAAAACGGGATAAAAAAGGCAAAAACGGGGGGTCAGCACAAATACAGGTGGTACAATAAAGGGGCACAAAATAAAAGTGGAGAGAAGCAGGCAACAAATACCACAGAAACAGGTGCAGCAGTCATGGGCACAGAACAATGAGGAGGAGCCGCAAACTTACGGCAGCAGCAGGGGGAGGCGGGGACACACAGGAGGTGCTGTACGGCGTGGGGAGCGGCCTGACCTGCAAGCAAGGTCAAGGGTCACTCTCACTGCCATGCAGCGGCCTCCATATATGGGGAGATTGGAGGGAGGAGCAACTGGGAGTTGGGGGCGATCGAGGGGGGGTTGCGGGGCAGCAGCAGCGGGAGCAGGAAAATGGGATACAAAAGGCAAAAACGGGTGGGTCAGCACAAATACAGGTGATACAATAAAGGGGCACTAAAGGGGCACAAAAGGAAAGTAGAGAGAAGGAGGCAACAAATACCACAGACACAGGTGCAGCAGTCACGGGCACAGAACGATGAAGAAGAGCGGCAAACTTATGACAGCAGCGGGGGAGAGGCGAGGACACACAGGAGGTGCTGTGTGGCCTGGGGAGCGGCCTGACCTGCAAGCAAGATCAAGGGTCGCTCTCACTGCCACGCAGCAGCCTCCATATATGGGGAGGTGGGACGGAGGAGCAGCTGGGAGGCGGGGCGAGCTAGGGCACGGGGCAGCAGCGGCGGGAGCGGGAAAACGGGATACAAAAGGCATAAATGGGGGGGTCAGCACAAATACAGGTGATACAATAAAGGGGCACAAAAGGGGCGCAAAAGGAAAGTGGAGAGAAACAGGCAACAAATACCACAGATACAGGTGCAACAGTCACGGGCACAGAACGATGAGGAGGAGCGGCAAACGTATGGCAGTAGAGGGGGAGAGTCAAGGACACACAAGAGGTGCTGTGTGGTGTGGGGAGCGGCCTGACCTGCAAGCAGGGTCAAGGGTCACTCTCACTGCCACGCAGCGGCCTCCATATATGAGGAGGTGGGAGGGAGGAGCAGCTGGGAGGCGGGAGCGAGCGAGGGGTTAGGGCAGCGGGAGCGGGAAAACGGGATACAAAAGGCAAAAATGGGGGTCAGCACAAATACAGGTGATACAATAAAGCAGCATAAAAGGGGCACAAAAGGAAAATGGAGAGAAGCAGGCAACAAATACCACAGATACATGTGCAGCAGTCACGGGCACAGAACGATGAGGAGGAGCGGCGAACTTACGGCAGCAGCGGGGGAGAGGCGAGGACACACAGGAGGTGCTGTGTGGCGTGGTGAGCGGCCTGACCTGCAAGCAGGGGGTGAATGTTTGACGATGTTCAGCAATCCGTCCATCGTCTTTTTGTGCTGCAATGAGATGGGTATCCTGAGACGTGGTCGCTACGCCACAGGATTAAAGCTAGCCTGGCTGGTGAGGGGTGATACCCTGAAACACATCCCAGCGGCCCAGTTTTTTTGGTTCAGTGAAGACCTGGTCTGGTAGTGTGGGCTGGACTGTTTGCATGAGGAGCAGGGTCAATACTGATTTGCATATGGCTAGATCCAAACTGGAATGCAGTGGCAACCAAAAAAGGATGGATCTCTGACTGAGGGTACATGTTTGACAATGTTCCACATTCCATCCATCATCTTCTAGTGTTGTAATTTTTGCCCTAAGTGGGATGGGTATACCCACACATGGGTCCTGTGCTCGCTACATCACCAGTTTCTAGCTAGTCTGGCTGATGAGGGGTGATACACTGAAACCAATTCCAGGGTGTATGTTTTCTGGTCCAGGAAGGACCTGGCCCGGAAGTTTGGGCTGGACTGTTTGGACAGCAGGGTCAAGACTGATTTGCAAACTGGAATGGCATGGTGAGCAAAACAAAAAGATGGATTTAGGCCCAGATCTGTGAACGGGAGTGAATGTTTGACAATGTTCAGCATTCTGTTCATCATCTTATTGTGCTGCCCTTGTGTTACAGGCACAGATGCTGCTAGATCTAAGTCCAGGGTCACAAAGGCACTGCCAGGGCTTGCAAAGAGCAAGCCAAAAGTCGCAGTTATGACTCCTCTGGTCCCTAAATGACATCTATGGAAGCTAACTCTTCCAATCGATTATTCAAATTATTTATATTCCGCTATGGCAGCCTGCCAGTATGGAAAGGCTTGCCCAGTTCTTTGAAAAAGGTACTTTTTTTCACTCGAAGAACTGCAGAGGTTTCTCGGGTGCATAAGCAGGCTTTTCTTTTTTACTTTCAACTTTGTTAGTATCTCAGCCATAAGTCAGTTCATGCACTTTCTATGGACCAGAATCAATGTTTGCAATGTTTCTGTAGTGGGCTAAAAAGTGGTGGGAAAGGCATATTTTATCAGATTCTTCTGAATAATAGGCCACACATACATTACTTTGAACACATGGCAACTAAATGTTTTAAAAGACTGGCTTCCGTGAAGACATTAGGCACTCTAATTTACTGGCTCAGAAATCTCCCAATGTATTCCATTTGAGAACTCATTCATTTAAAATGTTGCATGATATGTACTATATACGCCTTACCATCTGTTTAAAATGGGCTGTAGGCAGACCTATAATTGATTTTGATGCCATTACGTAGATGTAGACACAACACATTTTTGCCACCTGCCACTCTTTGCTATTATTCTGGTCAATACTCTTTAATAAGTTGAATAACCTGATGGGTGTAGATGTTTGCTGTGATCCTAAGTTTATTTTGCTATGCCATTCTATTAATATAACATCTAATCTCGGCGGCATCCATTTCTTCACCACCATGGTTTGTAGACTGCATACTGCTAAGGCTTGGCTTCAAAGGGAACCACCTGATCCTAAGGCCTGGTGGCAGGAGTTTATACTTGCCTATAGGTTGGAGCTTACTATTACTAAGAGACATCCAAATAGACGGAAATTGGACGAGCTGTGGCTACCACACAGGGAAAGGCTTGCTCATTCTCTGTCCGGCTACCTCCATGATATTCCATGAGGTTTTAGATCTCTGCTATGAGATCTCACTTCATAGAGGTCAACTTTATGTCTTTATTTATCTTATGACAAAATAAAGAATTGTTTTCTTGTTTTAAATGGATGCATATCTATTTTGAATGAATTTGGATTTGTAATGATTTCCTACATGTCTTTTGTTGGAATGTTATGATACTTTCCAATAAAAAAACAAGTGTCAGACCATCCAAAACCAGTCATGCATGGGTCCTTTCTGAGTAATGTGCAATAGGTTCCACTGCCATTTGAAAAAGTAGAGGCGATAGTGGACTACTGAAACACCCTCTACGCCGGAACCACAGCCAAGCTACAGAAAAAACTCCAACGCATCCAGAACGCCTCCGCCCGACGCATCCTGGACATCCCCCGACGCAGCCACATCTCCGGCCACCTGAGGAACCTGCACTGGCTCCCTGCCAACAAGAGGATCACGTTCAGGCTCCTCACCCACGCACACAAGTCTCTCCACGACCTGGGCCCCAAGTTCCTCAACGACCGCCTGACCTTCTACACGCCCACCCGCCAGCTACGGTCCACTAGCCTCGCCTTAGCCGCCGTACCACGCATCCGAAGAGCCACCACCGGAGGCAGATCCTTCTCCTACCTGGCGGCCAAGACATGCAACTCCCTCCCCATCCACCTTCGGCTGACCCAGGACCATCTCGCCTTCAGGAGACAACTCAAGACCTGGCTGTTCGAGCAGTAGCGGACCCCTTCCCCCAAGCGCCTTGAGACCCTTCCGGGTGAGTAGTGCGCTATACAAGTGTTATGATTGATTGATTGACATTGCTGTCTCGAGCCTCTGCTTAAGTCAAGGGAGTAGGCAACAAGTCTCCCCAGTTTCAGTCTAGCTCACAGCTCTTTCTATAATAACTTAATACAGGGCGTAAAGCATGAGTCGAACCCAAGATGTTCCAACAGACAGAACAGGTATTGCTATGAGAGGCTATCAAGGCCTTTTCAAAAATTTTGAATATTAATGCTAATTGTGGGGCTATCATGATCGCATTATATAATTTTTCACAATGTCCAGCACTCTTTAACAATATAAAAAACGATCTGTTTCTGTACAGTGTAATAGCAAAAAACGTTTCCTTTTGATGCACAATATAGAATCACAATATTTCATTTAGTCAGTCCTGGTAAATTATGAGTCTTCAGTGGATGAATAATAAGTTCCAAAAGGACTTCTTCAGGGCAGGTAAGTCAATTTCTGGATAAAGTAGGGCTTATCTGTTTCTTCTTCATGAAGAATTATTTGTGATTCACTTCCTTAGCAAGCCGCTGTGGTTACGAAGCCACAAAGCCAGTGATTTGTCAACACACAACATGTTGGATCTATAAGAATCCGGCCCATCAGAGACCAGTGTCCAAGACATTGTGAGATATATATCACAGACACGAGACCCCCAGTAGAAAGACGTTATTTGACAAATCACAAGATATTCGTTACAAAGGTTGTGAAAGTATACTAAGGAAGTGAATCACAAATAATCCTTCATGAAGAAGAAACAAATAAGCCCTACTTTATCCAGAAATTGACTTATCTGCCCTGAAGAAGTCCTTTTGGACGAAACGCGTAGGCACCGGCTACAACATTGTTTTTATGAAGACAGAATCCATGCTTTTTGAATCAAATAAAAGAACTTATTATTCATCCACTGAAGACTCATAATTTACCAGGACTGACTAAATGAAATATTGTGATTCTATATTGGGCATCAAAAGGAAAAGTTTTTTGCTATTACACTGTACAGAAACAGATCGTTTTTTATATTGTTAAAGAGTGCTGGACATTGTGAAAAATTATGTTTGTTTGAGACTTTTTAGTCTTAGGGATATTTAGGGGTTTTGAATCTCCTGTCCTTAGCACCTAAAATTTGCAGATACAATTGTGATACTAGTGGATAGGTGCAATATCGTATAGCCTCAAATCCCTGTGCTCGGTGTGTATAACAATGATCGCATTATATAATTTTCCAATATTACATATAGTTGGGCGATATCACTTTAAGCCACTTTTAGCACTATGTCAAAATTAGTAATGACTGTAATTAAGCGTATTGGTAGTACTTTGACAAAGGGTGGGCGTAGTTCGCGAAGTAGCGCTTAGCGAAGCTATGCAAAGTGTACTTTGCACTAAGCGAGCTACGCATAGCACTACACGAACTGCGTAGTAGCATGTTCACACTGTGCAAGATGTAATTTTCAATGATTGCACAAGCATCTGGCACTGTGCAATCATTGAAAACAGCATCTTGCACAGTGCGAGCTGTACTTTTCTGCTGCTCAAGTAGATTTTTGCTCGAGCTGCAGCTTTCTCAACGCAGACTGGTAGTTTCTCATCACGAGAGGTCGCGAGCATGTGTGACCGCTCGCAATGAGAAACCTGACCGCGTTGAGAATCTCGCCGGGAGGTTTATTTTCCATGCTCGCGATCGGCAACTTGAGGTTGCTGATAGCGAACAAGGAAAAAGTCTTGCGAGAATGTCATTTTGCTTTCTCGCGGTCGCCAACTTGACGTTGAGGACCATGAGCAAGCAAAAAAATGTCTGCTGCACTACGCTATGCTAGGCATGTTTTGCACTGTGCTACATGCAGTTCGCTTAGTGCGAAGTTGCGCAAACTACGCGAGCGTAGCATAGTGCTTTGCCAAGGGTTAACTTTGACCAGAATCTTAGTCTTACTAATATTTAAAGACATTGGTATATGTGAGGTGCTGAGGTGACCTGGCTTAAAAGATTGTAGAATGGTCATTATGAGTGTCTTTTTATGGTCCTGCAGGAGGGGTCCCTTGTTGTAGGCATCAGAATGCAAATAAAGAAGTGGTGTGGCTAGTATGCTGGATTTGCATTTGAAGAACTCTATTAGGAGTCCGTTTGGGTCAGGAGTTTTACCTGTCGATAACTTAGAGATGGCCTCTGTGATCTTCTTTATGGTGATTGGTTATTCCAGGTCGGATGTATGACGGTACAACGCGTACCGTCACAACGCATCCCTTTACCGTGCATCCCTTACAACGCAAGTCTTTACCACGACTTGCGTTGGCGGTGCGGATTTTGAATAGTATAATTTACTATTCTAACACCAGTCCCCGTGGACCCTAGGGAAGGTGTTGGGATAGTAAATTAACTATTTTTAAACCTTTAGCGCCCTCCAGCGCAAGTCGTGGTAACGACTTGCGTTGTAAGGGATGCGTGGTAAAGGTACCGCGTTGTAAAAACTTCGTGGTAAACGATGTTTACCTTCCAGGTCAGTATGCTGGTCAAGTGTGAGTTGTTGACCTTAAATAGTGGATAATTGCTCATATAAACCTTCAGATGATGATGTTGATGATTACATTTGTAAAGCGCAACTAATACCCTAGGGTGTCTAGGTGCTGCCTTTGATAGGTATTATTCAGGTGAATGCTAAACAATTTGCTAGGCTGAAAACAAACATTTTTTAAGACCCTTTCTAAATTTGAATAAATTGGTCTTTCTCTTTAATGAGATGGGTAAGGAGTTTCAGAGGCCTGCAGTAGTGACTGAGAAACAGTTACCTGCCCACCTGACTCTGCTGGTTCTGGCTATAACTAGATTTCTCTGATTGATGGATCTGAGAGATCTAGCAGATGTATAAGATTTTTTTTTAAATTGCCAAATAGGTTGGCCCTCGGTTGTTGAGGGATTTAAATGCTATGCACAGATATTGAAATTGAATCATTTTGAATACGGGTAGCCGATTGAGTGGAGCCAAAGACGATGAGATTGAGTCATATTTAGGTATGCCCACCAATACTGTGGCAGCCACATTCTGAACTGTCTGTAATTTATTAATGCTGTGTTTTGAGCGCTGGAAAATAGGGCATTACAATAGTCCAACCTTGAAGCCATAAGCACAGTTACCACCGTCTTTCTCAGGTCTGGTGGTAGAGCTGGCAGTATTTTCCTCAGTATTTTCAAAATGAAAAAACAAACTGAGGTAATTACATTGATTTGTGCTTCAAATGACAGTATAGTATTGACGGTGACTCCAAGGTTTTTGGCCTTTTGCACTGGTTTCGTCAGGGCGCCAAGTTGAACTGGCCACCAATTGTCTGTCCAGAAAGTTAAATTATTCCCCAGCAGCAAAACCTCAGTCTTAGCTGATTTTAGCTCTAGGCAGTTGTCGGGCATCCAGTTGGCGATATGACTCATACAATTGTGGAACCTTGTAGCTGTCTGACTAACTGGATTACTGACTGAGACGTCAATCTGCAAGTCGCCTGCATACGACACCAAGGTGAAGCCATAGCTTCTTACTGTCCTGGGCAACGGGGTGACATGAAGATTTAACAATGTTGGGCTCAAAGAAGAGCCCTGTGGAACTCCACACAGCTGTTTAAAAGGTGCGGATGCAACTTTTCCCAGGGCCACCTTCTGGGACCATTCTGACAAGAAAGAGCCCAACAATGACAGCGCATTTCCCCTGATCCCAATGGAAGCGAGACGCTGCTGCAGCAGCCCATGATTAACCGTGTCAAAAGCTGCTGACAGGTCCAGAAGGATCAGTGCCGCTTTTCCTCCACCATCCAGTATTAGCCTAAGTTCTTCCTTAGCAGCTATAAGGGCCACCTCTGTGCTATGCTGGGCACGAAAACCAAACTGGGAGGAGTCAAGAATGGTGTTGCCATTGATAACGGCTGAAAGTTCAATGTTCATAACCTTTTCAATCACTTTAGCTGGAAATGTAAGTCTGGATATTGGCCTATAGTTAGTTGTCTCTTTGGCGTCTAGGCTAGACTGGAGGATGAGAGATTGTGTAAAGTAGTCCACATTATTGTGCAAAGACTTCTGCTCTGTGTCTAGGAGCAGTGAGCAGACTTACATTTGCACCTTCTATATGTGTGGTATATCTACTTCCCTCCTCCCTCTGACTATTCAATGTAGTAATTTACAAGTTTGTGACTATGTTCATATAGACAGACCTGGGGAACTTGCCAGAGCTTCCTTGCTTTGTCTACCTGTACTTGTTGAAAGTCAAATTTAACCTTAGTGAAATTGTGCAGGGTTGTTTCTGATACCTCATTTCTTTACTCTTATTTAGCCATCTGTATCTCATGTTTCGAGACAGACAGACGTATATCGCAATTCCCTCCTTTGAAAGGTGATCTTGAATATAATTCCTACCCTAATTGCTGCACCATAGGCTCACACAGGACCCCCACTGAATCTACCACTGCTGTGTTCAGCTGAAAATTTTGTAGTGCGTACTCCCTAAGTGTTTTTGCCAAGTCCCTTTTAGTTAGCCATCATGCACTAGCCTCTAAAGCAGGTAAGGCCTTAGGTTGTTACATTGTGTGCCGACCTCTAGTGGTGCATGGTCTGAAAGCCCAACCTGCTTGAAAGAGTTGTAAATTATTTATTGAAGATACGTAGAGTGGGCAAAAAATAGTCAATGTGGGAAAAAGATTTATGTGCCCCTGTCACTTAGTCAGATTGCTGCAGCGAAGGACGCTAGGGAATATGATGTTGGCGTTGCCACCAGCAGGGATTGCACCAGATTCAGTGCAATGTTCATCAATCCATTGAAGTCTCCCCATATTATCCTGATGGGGTTTTAAGTATGATTGTGCTGAGGTTAGACAAAAATGTTTGATAGAGCAGAGGAGGTGAATATACGGAAACATTTGTGATAGGGGAACCATTTAGTGAACCAGTCACCTAAACATGCCGCCCATCTTATCAGCCTTGACATGACCAATTATCAACTATAGTTGGTTGTTGAGCAAAATTGCCACTCATTTGGGGCCTCTATGGAAGCTAGCATAATAAGCTTTAGAAACCCCATAAAATTGAAAAAAAATTGCATTTATTACCCATCAGATGAGTTTCTTGGAAAAGCAAGATATCAGCTCCAATATTGTTTAGCAATCTTAGGGAGTGCATCTCATTTGATTTTATTTAGGAGTTCATTACCATTTCATGGGAAGCATTTCAGTGGTTCATCAGTGTTGGTTGGATATGTGATGATGAACGTGTGTATTTTTTGTTGCTGTGGTGAAGGTTGTGACTGGGCCTGAGAAGTGTGCTTATCAAGTGACCTTAAAACATAGATAAACATACCCATATCCCCACCTACTACTTCGCTTGAAGAAGTACCTATTGAAATAAAATAGGACTAAAGTCCCTTTATTGGGAAAACTTGGAATCCATAATCACATTGCATAGTGCACTAGGGTGCATATTGGAAACCTCAATCAAAACCCTCAATATGCAGTCTGATAAACTGGACATTCAAATACATCTTATGAGCACAATGGCGGAATACATACCCAACATAAATAAAAAGCTAGACGATATGGCCAGTGTTTTTGCCATCATCATGGATCAGACTCGACCGTGGGCATCATCTCAAACCTGCACCTGCCATCCAATATTGGAAAAATTAAAGAATTTGCCATCGATACTTACAGATATACTACAGGAATGCAAACACGCAAATTATAGTGACAATAACACACTAACTGGATACGACCTTATTTCTTTCCAAAACTCCAAGAGCCCACAAAATGAACATGCAGACCAATCAAATGGTCCAGCAAGGCAAATAACAGTGGGAAAAACCACAATGCATAAGAACCCAAACGGTCTCTTTGGGCCCTTACCTATCCAGCGAAAAAAAGATCACATCAGGCATTCCCCAGGGGTCCATTTTAAGTCCATTACTTTTCAACATCTATATGGTCCCCTTAATAGCTGTGATAGAGTCTCATGGGATTCTAGTTACATCATACGCTGATGACACTCAACTTGTTGTCTCGATAGACAAAAACTCCACCGATGCGGAACAGAAGTTCAAGATCTGCCTGACGGAGGTTTTCCAGTGGATCAGTAATAACCACTTAAGATGCAACACCAACAAAACTGAAATCCTTCCGTTAGGTAAAGGTCATCAGTTCTGTCCCAAAGACTGGTGGCCTGATGATTCACCTGCTCCGCCTAGTTCAGAGGATTCTGCAAGAAATTTAGGAGTCCTATTTGATTCAGCCCTCTCTTTTGACCAGCACGTAAGGAACACAGCAGGATGCTGTTTCGGCATAATCAAGTCACTCAAAAAGTTTTTCGACTTCCTGCCCATTGATTCCAGAAAGTCAGTCGTGGTAGCATTAATACTATCATGGTTAGATTACTGCAATGGCCTGATGGCAGGAGTGAGAAAAGCCACCCTGAGGAAACTGCAGAGCGTGCAGCATGCGGCAGCAAGACTGGTATTGAAATTACCAAGAAGATCTTCTGCCTCTGCCGCTCTTCAGACCCTACACTGGTTACCTCTTCATAAGAGGATCTTGTACAAACTTTTATTGACCTCTTTCAGAGCTCTTAATAACATAGGCCCAAAGTACCTTAGGAAGCGTTTTGCCCGCTATGACCCTTCACGTTGCCTGAGGTCCTCCGGAGGCAACCTAATTAACATTCCCAGATATAAGTACAAAACTAAGGGAGGAAAAACACTTGTGGTACGGGCTTCGAGGGCATGGAACACTATGCCCTAGGGCCTCAGAATGCTTGACAAAGAAAGTGCTTTTAGGAAACATCTTAAAACCTGGATTTATAATTTATCAGACAGTATCGCAATGGCAGCAATCTAGATTTTTATTGTTATGGGACACATCTGCACAGCGCCAAGATTCTCCTTTCGTAGCGATAGGTTGCGCTCTACAAATATTCAAATACAAATACAAATAAGCTGTAAATGAAACCTGACGATATAATAGAGGAACCGGAAACAATCGCCGCAACACCCCTTATCGTACAAAACAATCACCACAAACTATTAGACTACAATCATCAAACTGAGACGGGCGAATCAAAATGACCAGAAACGCTTAACTAAGAGGCAAAAAAAACGGGCAAGGAAAATCAGAAATCAGCTGTCAAACTGCCCACCCGCCAACAAACAGACGTTGGTCACATTCCCTATTTTTAATCAGATAAAAACTAAACCAAAGCTAGAATCGAACGTCACAGAGGGAAAACATAATCCATCAATTAAGATAGAGACGGAACATAAAAAATATAAAGACTGAGAAGATAGCCAAATACGACCATGGATAAGCCCCAAGGCCACACCTCTAGTGATAACAACAAAAAAGTCGTCACAAATTGTGGGAGTTGCACCTGCTAAAACCTTAGAAGCAGGGAATGCTAGTAATGCGGAACTTTTGAGTTCAACAACCGCTGCAAGCATTACTGACAACAGTATGGACCAAGGGCTCGGAGTTGTTACTCAGTTAAACAAAACTCCAGATAATCTTCTGGATGAATCCCAAAAAACGGAGTCAGCTCCCAAACAAATAGGGCGCACCAGTTTTGATGATAAAAGGAACCACACAAACAAGTCCGAGCAAATGAATAGATATGAACTAAGCAACAAGAGACCCCTTTGGGCTGTACTTAAAGACACAAACAAAAATCAAAAAAAGGCCCCCTCCATTCGTGTCACATTATCAAGCACCACTGCAAACACAGGGAAAAGTATCACCACACTGTCTGACCATCAAACCCCGGGAAAAAGTGACCAAAAGAGTCATAGGCAAATAAGAATAAAGGCTGATAGTCATATGGAAGACCAACCGAAACTCACAATACACACTGGCATTAATGGCACTCAGGCATCAAAAGAGATTGTAAATGTGGAAAGAATAGGTCCATGCCCTGGACTAGTGATTACATCTCATGGGCACCGCCGAGAACAGGCGAGATCTAACAGATTAGGCTGTGAGGCAAAAGCCACGACAAATACGCCACTAGTACTAACTCAGAATGAAACGTACAATCAAATAGGGCAATACCTCCAGCTCAATGCAAAGAGTTATGATGATCAGAAATCTACTAATAATGAAAAAGCCCAGATCAGCAGCAAAATACCCTCTGAGATGCAACTTGCCACAGTGGGGAAGATACTGTTTATTCCCAGTTACGAGCCTCAAGGCATCCAAGACTTCTTAAACTGAGGGAACATTCGCCACCTCACATCCTCCATCCCCAACCTAAGCCACCTACTGTCGGTTGACCTATTATCAATCGAATTCGTCATGTTAGGAGAGAATGCCCTCAGGGAAGGCACACTTGCCCTCTGGAGGAGCCTAGAAGTTGCAAAAAGCATCCTCGCAGAAGTAAGTAAATTTAAAGATTGGGGAATTTTTCTGAAGGAACAAACAAAAAAGGGCTATCCGTCACCCCTGCTAAAAAGATGTAGGAAAAGAGAAGACTACACAACCCTGATCACTAATTCAATATTACATGGTGCCAGGAGGGCTGAAACATCAACCAATAGTCATCAGAGACAAATACAGGGCGTTAATGGTAATTGAACCTATTATGAGGCTGGTAAAATTGAAGAAAACGTTATAAAACTGCTCTCCTGGAACATCGCAGGAGCAAAAAACATACAAAATCATAGCAGGAAAACAGCTACCTGGGATCAATATGATATCATAGCGCTGCAGGAAACTTGGTCAACTGAGCCAATTGATGTACCAGGAAGATTATGTTTCGATGAAAACGCGACACGCTTTCAGCGCTACGGCCGCGCAAGGGGAGGTCTATCTATTTATGTTTCCACCTCATTAAAGATCAATGTCTCCCAAATGCTTCCCTCAGCAACGGATATGCATTGCAAATCATTAAGCTGGAGAGCACAATTAAATGCATGGCAAGGACAATTGTCCTAATCAACATATACGCCCACCCGAAAAAACAGCAAAAAAAAGAACTGTTCCAACGTGTAGTTAATGTTGTAACTTCCATCCGTCTCGACCACCCAAGTTGGGAGATTATTGCTACGGGTGACTTTAACTCCAATCTTTTGCATCAATCAGAGGAAGAGGACAATATCTCAGTGACAAATGAAATGTGGAATGTCGAATCCCAGGAGATTATATCGGCCTTGAGGACAGACCAAGTGGGTAAGCAACTGGTTTGGGACCTGGAACGACTCGGTCTACGGGTATTAAATGGAAGATCGATGAACGATAAACCTCCTGCTGCTACATACATAGGTCACAACACAAACTCAACCCTGGATTACACATTAATAACATTGCCCCTATTGAGCCTAGTCAAAAAATTCCAAATAATCAGCACTCTAGATATTGAAATGAAACTAAGTTCCACTAGGTATACAAAGGCTCCAAAAATACCAGGACAACTATCAACCATCAACCTGAAGCGGCTTAAGTGGACAAGCAAAACACTACCCCAAATAGCGTTGGACGCCAAGAACTTATTACAAATGATTATGGCAGAGAATGATTTTTGTTCAGAAACCTGGGCTAACTTCCTGGAAAGATTGCCAAAATCAAGCAGCAAGGCCAGGAGGCAGAGCAGTCCCACGACCAAAACCAAATTTTCAATAACTACTCTAGCTATGAAGAAACATTTTCAAAAGCTCACAAGATGGGTACAAGGTTCAAGGACAAAGCAAAGCACCTGGCAAGAAGTTTGGTTGATTAGGAAAGAATACAGAAAGTTAGTATGGATGGAAAAAAGGAACAAATACAATGACTTCTGGGCCAAATTGATGCTTAACACTAAAAAAGCAGCCTCCAGGGCGTTCTGGATGCGAATCAACTCAATCAACAGAGCAACACAATCCATAAGCATGACATGTGTCCCGGAAAACATCTGGGTCCAACATATAGTCGACACATTTGCGGTAAAACCAGTGGAGCTCCAGGCCATGATGACTACAACGGTACCCGAAACTACAAGACATAAGGTCAAGGAAAGTAAAAGTTTTTCCAATTCCAGTGTCACGCCCAATTGCGTGGAGGGCTTGGACCAATCAATGTGGTCAGCTGACAATCACCGAATATGTTCTATAATTAAGAAAGGCAAGCAAGAGAGTGCTCCAGGGCCAAATGGCATCCCGCAGGCCATCTATAAAGAGGACCCCGAATTCTGGGCATGCAAATTTAACCTCCTATTCCGGACAATTAGCAACTCTGGTCGGGTCCCGGAAAGTTGGAGGGGTGCCATCATCAACCCCATCTATAAAGGCGGAGATCGCAAAAATCCAACAAATTACCGCTTAATTTCCCTGATTGATGCAGAGGCAAAATACTATGCATCCTTGGTGCTAGCTGATATAACACAGTGGTTGGACATGAACAGCAAGATCCCGTTAAATCAGACAGGGTTTCGTCGCGGGAACTGGTACAATGGCTAATGCAATGGCGCTGTGCCTGATTGGCAAAAGCAGTCTACTTAACCACCGGGAACTATATACCTGTTTTGTCGACTTTAAAGCGGCCTTCGACCTTGTTAATAGGAATTTGCTATGGGCCAAATTGAAAAAGCAGGGTCTGCCGGAGTCAATCCTAATGCCGATCATCGACCTGTATAGTAACACCTGGATGCAGGTAAAAATCAATAATGGGCAAAGGCTAACCAGGAAGATACACACCTTTGATGGGTTGAAGCAAGGTTGTGTGTTGGCTCCCCACCTCTTCAATTTATTCATGGCCGACTTAACAGCAAGCCTTTATCTGATCAATGCCCATACTCCTCGGTTGGCACGCTTCGTGTAACACACCTATCCTATGCCGACGATGTGGTCCTGTTAAGTCAGACTTGAATAGGCCTGCATCGGCTAGTACAGGAGCTGACCCGCTACACAAAACAGAACATGATAGAAATAAATAGCGCGAAAACAAAAACCATGGTCATAACCCGATGCCGTAAACCACCACCAACCTTTACAATAAACAATGTCAAATTGGAAGCGGTTGGAAGTTACAAGTATGTCGGGATACTGCTGGATAAGCGTCTTAATTTCCAGGCACAATTAAACAGCATGAAAAAGAAGGGCACGGCCCTAATTCACGCCTTTATGAGCTTAGCAACCGAACTCAAAGGTCCTTTGGTCTCACCACTGTTAACAATAATGAAAGCTAAACTAATTCCAACGATAGTTTACAGGAGTGTATTGCACCATGGCAAGAGCGCACAACTTTTGGATAAAGTGCAAATGAAAATTAATAAGTGTGTCTTCGCGCTACCAAGTAAAGCATCCCTGGCCCAGGTAAGACTGGAATTTGGCCTGAAATCTCAAGTACTGCTGAGGAAGTATGAGACCATAAAATTCTGGTACAATGTCTGGATGCACCAAGAGATCATGATCTATCGTACTATGTAGGAAACCATCATCAAATGTCCAAACTCAAACTATGCCAAGCGCCTTAAAATGTCAATAGACTCAACAAATCTGGCTGGACTCTGGGAATCTAAGCTCCAAGTACCTTCATTCAAACAGGTGGTCAGGAAGGCAGCCATTAAACACTCATTGTTGGACGATAAAATAGCTTTCAGTCTCCGGTCACATGCCTGGATGACAATCCAATCATATAAAAAACTAGTGCCGGCGCACTTCCTGGACCTGGCCTTTTCGCCCCATATCAAACGCAAATACCTTAATATAAGGCTGGGTAGTCTGCCAACTAATGCCGAGCATCCCAAGTGGAAGTTCCAAGAAAGTGAAGGGTGCGGGCTATGCGGTGCAGCAAGGCAAGACTTTATCCACCTGATTTGCATCTGCCCGGCTCTTACACAGGAACGTCGGAATTGGTTGAAAGCCAAGTTCAAGCAGTATGGAATACGTACCTGCAGGTCCGCGATTATACAAACATTATGCACCACAGACCCGCAATTCATTTGTAGATCAATCAAATTTATTGAATATTTTGAGAAAAAGCAAAGAAGATTGGCAAAATCTTGAACTTGGAACTGCTATTCTTTACCCCAGAAAGACATTTGCTTTTACCTCCATTTTAAAATTTTATTACTCTCAAATTAGTGTAAATTTTCTGTGTTTTAGCATATTATCATATTTGTATTTTTGTAATGGTTTTAATTAACTATACAATAAAGTTTTCAGTTCAGTACTAACATTATATAAAGCAGATATCTTCCAAGTTACCTAGAGTACCCCAAATAAGGAATGTCCTTATTAAATGTAGGTGAAGTTTTCCTACAAATAAAGAGAGCAGATGCCTCACATTTCACTTCTTTTAAGCAAGAAACAGCCATCTATGATCATAAAGGATACTGAAAGGGATCACACTTCCAGTCAGTATAGTTTATGTTGATGTTTACATCAGGATCTGACATATACATAGTATAGTGCCAGCCCTGTAGCATATGGTTTGGGCCATAACCGTCTGTTGATAATCTTGTCTCAGGGTAGTGTTGATCTCCAGTCCAGAGCTAGGTGAGTGTTGTTTGTCAGTTGTCACTGTGCGTCTGTGAGTTTGATCTCTCTTGTAAGCGCTATGATAATGTGAATTCTTTGCATTCAGTGGTCTTGACAGCAGAGTGTCTTGCCCCCTGGTTACCCACACCATGTTGTGATAGGGTCTTGATCTTATTCCAGAAACTAGTCTCTGATTCACTTGTCTATCACTCACTTCCTATCCCTGACATCGACTCATTTAAGAGAGTGAGGGCCGCATCTCCCCCTTAGCCACGCCTGCTCTGGAGATTCGAAGAAGAATGACAGTGACTTATAAATTACACTGAGTTTAGCCCTCAGAGTTCATAGACCTCAGATTTGTTTTGGCCTAATCACATGACTTGCGTTTCTTTTGAACTAGTCTAGTGTAGTCAGGTCATTTCAAGATGGTATGGCAATCGTATTGTGTTCTGATTGTGCAGAGAATCAGATCACTATCATGAAAGTTGAGTAGAGGGCTGTCATTGATCGAGCCGGAGCACACGTGGGGTTGGGAGGGTCTTGTCCCTAAGGCCCTATGAGCACACAATTATGAATCATGTAGACACTTCTTCCTTTGTGACAATCGTCAATAGACAACTGGTAAGAAAATGTTTCAGGTTTGTACATTTTACATTTCAGTAAAGCCCACAAACCATGGATTGTTTCTGTGTGACTGACCCTCCACAGCTTTCACACAGTGGCTCAGTTCTTTGGAGGCGACAACAAGTTGTGCAACCATAGATTTAAGCTCCTTTACTGTGTCCCCTAGTTCTGATTACCACCCTTCAGCCTCCACAATTCTCTTCACAGTGTTGAGCAGATTTTTCTCAAAAGGGTCACATCAGTGACAAGTTCACTTATTTTCATCTCTAAGCCACCTTAGACTCCTGCATGTCTTGAAAGATGGGAGATATCGATACCTGCACTTCATGGCTTGGTGCCTTTAAACTGCCTCTCCATGGTCGATGCTTCCAGAGTTGTTGGTTTGCCTATAATTGGTTAAGTGCATTGTTCCCCAAACTGTAGGTTGCAACCCACTCGTAGGTCACGAGCTGAGTTTTGGTGGGTCATAAAGGTCCAAGCAATAAATAATGATGCCTTTAACTTCTGTATTTATCTCATCACATTTGCTGTGTTTCAAAGAAGTTGGATGTCACACTAAGGGCTTCCTTTAGATCTCAGCAGAAGGGTTACTCTGTCACACCGGTGACAGAGATCCTGTCCACCAAAATGCAAATCTCATTGTATCTTTTGGGATCTAAATTTTGGCGGATGGGATATCCATCACTGTTTTGATGGAGTAGCCTGTCCACCAAGTTCTAAATCAGGCCCTCTGTCTTTTGACACATTACTGCCTATTTTATTAGTATAGGGATTGTGTTTACAGACTCATCTCACTTTGCAGTCAGAGAAAGAAAAGTCAAATGAATTATATGAGAATCTTGCTGTGGTACAGGGAGTATGAATGAAAAGGCTGTAGGATCTCATTTTTGTTTAACACACAACAAAATGTAAATATCTGTAAATGAACTGTACACATTTAAAAATTAGGAAAGCAAAAATGAAACACATGTTTTCATAAAACTGAAGAGTGATAGAAACAAAGATTTTGATAGGATCAAAACAAAGTAAGGCACCCTAATTGCTGATGCACAAATGATAAATATTCATTGAAACCATATTGTCAAACATTATCATTTGTGTGCAATGTAGTTTGCAGGAAAGCTGTATGTCTGTGTAAATGTAGTGGTCATTTCAATCGAAAACCACATGACCCTTCAGTTATATTTAAAAAAAATGCTGCCTCTTGTTCATGAAAGCTAGGTTGGTCACGAAAGTTTGTTGTTCTAAAATGTGGATTGTGGTTCTAAAAATTGTGGAAAGCATTAGTTTAGTGTATTTACCCATGTTCCTCTGTTTTAGTGCAGGATCTGATTTATTTCTAGTAGAAAGCATCTGGTCTTGAATGTCTTCCCTGGAAAGTGGGAGGAACAGCAAGGGCCACAGCAGACCCTCTAATATGTATATATCACACCAGTGCACCATTCTGTGCATTTGCATAAGAAGCATGGTGAGTCGTGAGGCACTAGTTGTTGTGGAATCATGGCCCTAGACATTTGCTCACTATCCACCTGTGGCAGGTCCTCAGGCAAATGAATCATTCCAACCACAACAAATAAGGGTTTGCCAGGAGAAGAGGCATCCTTTCATGTTTCAGTGTTAGAGCGGGCCCTATCAATTTGAGCAGTCAAGAACAGGTGTAGTAAGACATGAGCCCCGCCTGCATACCCCTTCTGAAGAATGCAAGTTCAGGGCAGTACAAGTCTAGGATCAGCTTTAACTTGTATCTTTGAGATGTCTTGATAGGCCAGTCCCCAAAACACCCAGGAGAGAATGTTGTGCCACTCTCCACTTCAGGTTGTTCGCCACCTGATGAGCAGCAGTGGCTGCAGCTTTGGCTACTCAACTGCCCACAGACCATCCGTATGTAGTCCTTGGCAGTGCAGCTCCCCCAAGGCAGTTAGGCCTTACAATGTCCTGATGGCTGGCATTTTGACGCGTCCCGATGTTCTCTACTCTGCTTCTTCAAGACAGCCAGATGTCTGTTGGGGCTCTGCAGGGGAGGGAAATATTTTTTTCTGGGTGTTTGTTAGGTCCCTTGTGTAGGTAGCTGGCTCTGTATATACTATACCAAAGTAATGTATAGTGTGTACAGAGTTTAGTGGATCCCCAGAGGTATAGCGGAGGCTAAATTAGATAATCACTAACCGCTCTATTTGTGATATTGTGGTCGAGCAGTTTGGTTTACCAGGAGGGCGTGTTAGGCATTTATTGTAGTCACTCAATCAAGATTTGATGGCACACACTCAGAGACTGAATCCAGACCAATTAGGTAAATATACGAAAAGGTATACTTATGTTTTATTTTTAGACCCAGGCAGGACTTAGCAAGGCAAGTAGAATACACTTTCAAATGCAAAACTTTACAAGATGATGCAATTGTG
The DNA here is from genome assembly GCF_964263255.1 of Lissotriton vulgaris. Taxonomy (NCBI): domain Eukaryota; kingdom Metazoa; phylum Chordata; class Amphibia; order Caudata; family Salamandridae; genus Lissotriton; species Lissotriton vulgaris. The sequence goes on from NC_141689.1 coordinate 1,415,652,493, forward strand.
ATTGAAAATTTGAATTGTTACAGGTTTAATTTGCTTTTGCAGTTCAGAATACAGTGAACTTCCTTTAGAAAACTTTTGGGTTTCTTTTAGATTACATCGACTATTTGGAGTGATATGCCTAGATACCACACAGTGGATCCTACAATACAAAGGTAAATAAGACACTTTTGAGTATAAAGTAAAGTTACTATGGTTTCAATACAAAAGTCAGTTCAACAAATTATTTGTGGACAAAAAAAACTTACATGCAGCAGGCACTTCCAAAGAACTCTTGGGGAGCTGGTGGTTGAAGTCTGTTGTCCCTAAGACTTCAGCAGGAGGCATGCTCTTCTCTCAAGCCCTTGGAGTTCCTTCACACGTTGAATAAAGTGCACACAAAGTCCTTTCTCCTTTCTTTGGCAGTCAAGAAACCACTGCAGGCCAATCCCCCAAGCAGCACTTCAGCTTAGGGATAGTCCTCTCCTCAGCAAAGGTTTCTTCTTTTTGTCCAAAGTGATCTAATTCTCTGGGGTTTGGGACCCCTCTTTTATACACAGTTTCTCTTTATTCTCTGAAGGCAGAGAGGCCTTTGCGTAGTCCAAACCAGTTCGTATCAGTCCTGGAGCACTCTGTTTACTGGACTCTTCTTTCCTTTCACAGTGCAGGGCAGAAACACCAGACGCCCCCACAGGCGGTGGTGCCAGCATTGTGGAGGAAAGGCACAGCCCTGGAGCACTTTGTTGACATGACCCCTTCTCTCCTTTCACAGTGCAGGGCAGAGACATCAAACGCACCACAGGAGGTGGAGCCATCATTGTGGAGGGAAGGCATAGCCCTATTCAGTTCCCAGGTGCAACTCCTCCCACCCATCTAGATGCAGATCTCTCTATTAACCACTGGGCTGACTCACCCTGCCTCCTGGAATCCCCAAGCCCCTGTCACTCAAACACAAGACAAGAAATACACAACCTAGCAGAGGCAGGCCTGGATAGTTAGACAAAAAATACCTACTTTCTAAAAGTGGTATTTTCAAACTCAGAACGTTAAAATTAACTTCACTAAAAGATGTATTTTATCATTCGGAGTTCAGGCATACTAAACTCGAATTTCCACCATGTAATAATCCAACTGCTCATTCTGGCCTATGGAGAACAGGTAGCCTTGCAATAGTGAAAAAAGAAAATGGCGGTAATTCACTATTAGAACATGCCAGACACATCAACCAATCAATCAAATAATTTGTAAAGCGCACTACTTACCCACAAGGGTTTCAAGGCGCTAAGGGTGTGGAGTAGGGGGGGTGCTGCTGCTACTGGTCGAACAGCCAGGTCTTGAGTCGTCTAATGAAAGTTAGAGGATCTTCGGTTTGTCATAGGTTGAGGGGGAGGGTGTTCCAGGTCTTGGTGGCGCGGTGGGAAAAGGATCTGCCTCCGGCTGTGGTTCTACGGATGCGTGGGACGGTGGCCAGGGAGAGGTCTGCGGAGCGGAGATTCCTGTTTGGTACGTAGGAGAGTCGACTGTTGAGATAGGCTGGGCCGGTCTTGTGGAGAGCCTTGTGTGCGTGGATAAGGAGCTTGAAGGAGATTCTTTTGTCGACGTGGAGCCAGTGCAGGTTCCTCAGGTGGGGGGTGATGTGGTCGCGACGCGGGACGTCGAGGATCAGGCGTGCAGAGGCATTCTGGATTTTTTGCAGTCTGTTGATGAGCTTGGTCGGGGCTCCGGTGTAGTGGGCTTTTCCGTAGCCGAGTCTGCTGCTGACTAGGGCCTGGGTGACTGTTTTCCTTGTGTCTGTCGGGATCCATCTGTAGATCTTGCGGAGCATACGGAGGGTGATGAAGCAGGTGGAGGAGACAGCGTCCACTTGTTTGGTCATGGTGAGTTTCGGGTCGAGGATGACTCCCAGGTTGCGGGCGTGGTTGGTAGGTACAGGGGGTGTCCCCAGTGATGGGGCCACCAGGAGTCGCCCATGCTGAGGGGTTGGGCCCCAGGATGAGGATCTCTGTCTTGTCTGTGTTCAGCTTAAGGCGGCTATCCTCCGGATATATGACAGAATATCGAAACTCAGAATATCGAGATACAAAAATAGCGCAACAAAAATATCAGTGTCAACAATATCGACATCCTATCTACAACAAGTTAAGTACAAAAATATCAACAAAAAATATAGATGTCAAAATTATCGTTTTTTTAAAAATATTGTTTTTTTAAATTAAAAACAATATGTAAAATTAATTAAAAAATACTTTAAAATATAATAAATATAGTTAAACATATTTTATATTATTTAAAATTAATAAGTAATATACATAATTTAATAAAAAAAATAAACAAATACATATAATACATAATATATGTACTTACCTAATAATACGTTTTAATAACTATTATGATAACTTAAAAATAATTAAAAATATTATAAATTACAAATTCAACTATAAACATAAAATAATACCATAAATAAAAATGTAATAATTATACAAAACAAAAATTAATTTACTTCTCATATTTCTAAAATTAATTATATACTACATTAAGTAAAACAAAACAAAAAATATTAAATAACAGAGGAAATAAAAAACTATTCCAACTCCCCAAAAAAAATCAGTAAAGAAAATGTTGGATAGCGTAGGGGTAAAAATTGCTATTCAAACTCCAGAGAATGCAACAGTAGGGAAAGCGTTGGATAGCGTAGGGGTAAAAATTACTATTTCAACTCCAGAGAGTGCAACAGTAGGGAAAGCGTCGGATAGCGTAGAGGTAAAAATTATTATTCCAACTCCAGAGAGCGCAACAGTAGGGAAAGTGTTGGATAGCTTAAGGGTAAAAATAACTATTCCAACTCCAGAGAGTGCAACAATAGGGAAAGCGTTGGATAGCGTAGGGGTAAAAATTACTATTCCAACTCCAGAGAGTGCAACAGTAGGGAAAGTGTTGGATAGCGAAGGGGATAAATTACTATTCCAACTCCAGAGAGTGCAACAGTAGGGAAAGTGTTGGATAGCGTAGGGGTAAAAATTACTATTCCAACTCCAGAGAGTGCAACAGTAGGGAAAGTGTTGGATAGCGTAGGGTTAAAAATTACTATTCCAACTCCAGAGAGTGCAACAGTAGGGAAAGTGTTGGATAGCGTAGGGGTAAAAATTACCATTCCAACTCCAGAGAGTGCAACAGTAGGGAAAGTGTTGGATAGCGTAGGGGTAAAAATTACTATTCCAACTCCAGAGAGTGCAACAGTAGGGAAAGTGTTGGATAGCGTAGGGGTAAAAATTACTATTCCAACTCCAGAGAGTGAAAAAGTAGGGAAAGTGTTGGATAGTGTAAGGGTAAAAATTACTATTCCAACTCTAGAGAGTGCAACAGTAGGGAAAGTGTTGGATAGCGTAGGGGTAAAAATTACTATTCCAACTCCAGAGAGTGCAACAGTAGGGAAAGCGTTGGATAGCGTAGGGGTAAAAATTACTATTCCAACTCCAGAGAGTGCAACAGTAGGGAAAGTGTTGGATAGCGTAAGGGTAAAAATTACTATTCCTACTCCAGAGAGTGCAACAGTAGGGAAAGCGTTGGATAGCGTAGGGGTAAAAATTACTATTCCAACTCCAGAGAGTGCAATAGTAGGGAAAGCGTCGGATAGCGTAGAGGTAAAAATTATTATTCCAACTCCAGAGAGTGCAACAGTAGGGAAAGTGTTGGATAGCTTAAGGGTAAAAATAACTGTTCCAACTCCAGAGAGTGCAACAATAGGGAAAGCGTTGGATAGCGTAGGGGTAAAAATTACTATTCCAACTCCAGAGAGTGCAACAGTAGGGAAAGTGTTGGATAGCGAAGGGGTATAAATTACTATTCCAACTCCAGAGAGTGCAACAGTAGGGAAAGTGTTGGATAGCGTAGGGGTAAAAATTACTATTCCAACTCCACTACAACTCACTACAGAACATAATTATCAATTAATCAATTAATTAAAATAAATTACTAATTAATAAAAATTAATGACCTAATAATTGGTAAATAATTTATAATTCCTAATATATTACTAATTAATTTACTATAATTAAATTACTTCCCACCCTATTCCCCTGTAAACCCATACCTCGCTACAGAACATAATTATCAATCAATCAATTAATTAAAATAAATGACTAATAATAAAAATTAATTACCTATTTATTAAAAATGAATTTATAATTCCTAATAAATAATTAATTTAGTATAATTAAATTACTTCCCACCCTATTCCCCTATAAACCTACAACACGCTACGGTACTAAAATACAAAATTTACTTAAATTTACCATAAATTACATTTTTTTTAAATAATACATATTATATACACAATAATATACATAAAAATCATGTAAAAATCGATATTAGTAACATCGATATTACTAACATAGATATTAGTAACATCGACATTACTAACATAGATATTACTAACATCGATATTACTTACATAGATATTAACAAAATCGATGTTACTTACCTTCGATATTACTTACATTCGATATTACTTATCTTTGATATTACTACTTCGATATTATTGTACTTCGATAGTGACAATTCAATATTTTGACTGCCTACCCTATCCTCCATCCAGTCGGCGACGGCCTTCATTCCCTGGTGGAGGTTGGATTTGGCGGTGAGGGGGTCCTTGGTGAGGGAGAGGATCAGTTGCGTGTCATCGGTGTAGGAGATTATGTTGAGGTTGTGATGTCGGCAATGCATGCGAGAGGCGCCATGTAGACGTTGAACAGCATCAGGCTGAGGGAGGATCCTTGCGGGACGCCGCAAATGATCTCGGAGGCTTCGGATCTGGACGGGGGGAGGCGGACTCTCTGGGTTCTGCCGGAGAGGAAGGAGGAGATCAAGTCCAGGGCCTTGTCTCGGATCCCCTCATCTGGAGTCATGTGCGCAGTGTGCAGTGGCAGACGGTGTCGAAGGCAGCGGAGAGGTCCAGAAGGATGAGGGCCGCCGTCTCGCCGTTGTCCAGTAGGATCCTGATGTCGTCTGTGGCGGCAATGAGGGCGGTCTCGGTGCTGTGGTTGCTGCGGAATCCTGACTGGGAGGGGTCCAGGATGCTGTTGTCTTCGAGGTAGAGGGTGAGCTGGGTGTCGACTATCTTCTCGATGACCTTAGCCCGGAACGGAAGCAGGGAGATGGGCCGAAGGTTTTTGAGTTTGCTTGGGTCCGCCGTGGGTTTCTTCAGTAGGGCGTTGATCTCGGCGTGCTGTCAGCTCTCAGGGAAGGTCGCGGTCTTAAAGGAGAGGTTGATGATGTTGCGCAGGTGGGGTGCGGTGGAGCTGCCGGCTTTGTTGAAGATGTGCTGTGGAAGAGGGTCAGACAGCGAGCAGGAGTGGATTGTGCCCATGGTCTTGATTGTGTCTTCAATGCTCACGTTGGCCCAGGTTGTCAGGGGGTCGTGGTCGGTGGGGTGTGGTGAGTCTGGCGTGTTGGAGCCTGTTAGGGTCGTACGGGGGTTAAAGCTGTCATGGATGTCGGCAATCTTGCGGTGGAAGAAGGTGGCGAGGGAGTCGCACAGGGCTTGCAATGGCGGGATGTCGTGGCGTTGGAGCTAGGGATGGAGAGTTCCTTCACAACGTTGAGAGCTCCTTGCTAATGTGTGCGTTGTTGTCCAGGCGGTCTTTGAAGGAGGTCCTCTTGGCGGTCCTGATGAGGTGGTGGTGGTTGCGGATGGCGTCTTTGTGGGCTGTGCAGCTGCCCGGTGACTTCTCGCTGTGCCATATGTTCTCCAACTTCCGGCAGGTGCGCTTTGACGCTAGGAGTTCCGGGGTGAACCAGTTGGCTCTCTTGCTGGGTTCTTTGAGGGTTTGTTTTTTCAGCGGGTGAAGGTGTTGGCGCAGTCGTCCAACCATAGCCTGAGGGAGCACGCACCATCGTCGGGGTTGTCCTACCTTATACTTGCAATGCACCCTGCCCTTGGGCCTACCATAGGGGTGTCTGATATGAAGAAAAGGGAAGGTTTTGGGACCTGCAAGTGGGTGCACATGCTCAGTCGACATGGCAGTACCACACTGCACACAGGCTCTGCAATGGCAGGCCTTGGACACACTTTTACAGGCTGCTTCTGTGAGTGGCAGAACCAGTGCTGCAAGCCCACCAGCAGAATTTGGTTTACAAGCCCTGGGCACACTCAGTTCACTGTACTAGGGTCTGACCGGTACACCAAATCAACCCATCATGGAATCACAAATCCACACATCCATTTACAACAGGGAGAGCATATGCACTTTAGCACTGATCAGCAGTGGTAAAGTGCCCAGAGTCATAAAACCAAAAAAAACAGTTCAGAGAAAGTACAGGAGGAAGGCAAAAAGTTCAGGAATGACCCTGCAAAAAAGGCCAAGTCCTACACATGGGTTCCGATGGGAAAAATAATGTTATTGGTTTGCAGGTAAGTAAACAACCTGCAAGAATAGCTTTTTGGGGGTAGAACTAAGGCCCTCAAATTACACCACCAGCGGCACTAGGGTGGCTGGACGCAAAGTGCAGGGGCCCATCTTTAGCCAATGGGGCTAGGGGGGCTGTCCGTCAGGGGTGCTTAATAGCAGGCCACTCGGTTGTGGGAGAAAAGCTCCAGGGTTAGGATCAGCACTGCAGAGGCCAACAATCGGTGCAGCAGCTGCCCCACCAGTGGTACTTCGGAAGCCCTGTGGTTTTCAATGAATAAAAGCTACAGACTCGGTCAATGAGGTTTCCTGTGGGCAACCACCGGCAGGAGAGGTAAGTTGGGTTCTTGGGGGAAGCCTAGATACCATTGGTTGGGCCACCCAAGGCCGTGGGGTGTCGGGTGAAGGGGTGTCTTTAGGTATCGGATCTTCTTACCAGCTCTGGTCGTGGTCGGGTGGACCCCTCAGGTTGAGGCTGCAGGCGCCAGTCTATGAGATATGTTTCTGGTTTCTTCTTTTTGGGGACAATTCTGTAATCTTAGCGCCGGGACACCTCCGTCGGAGGTAGCTGCGCGCTCTATAAGCTTCATAAATAAATAAATAAAATAAATAAAGCTCTGAAGGTGGGTCAGGGATCACCAGATCCCAGGTCAGGATTGCTGGGGGAACCTCCTTGTGCTGCTGGGCCACTCGAACTCGGGCCGTGGCATTGGGTGCAGAACCATGGAGCTGCCTGGATCAGAGGTCTCTCTTGGAGTCTTTGGTTGAGCAAATCCAGTGCTCACAGGAGACAGAGTTATTCTAGTGAAGGCAGGCAGGTCTTCTGCACTCTGAATGCAGGTCAAAGTTGGGACTGGTTGGTAAGGCTGTGGCCAAAGCAGTTGGTTTCCTCTTCTTCCTTCTTCAGCACGGCTCTTTGGTCCTTCTTCTTTCTTCATCTCTAATCAGAGGAGGCAAGGTTCAGGGTTGCCCCTAAATACTACATTTAAGGGCATTACAGGGGTGTGCAGGTTGTGACCAATAGGTTCCTTCCTTCAGGTGAGTAGACCCCCTATGATGCCACCCTCCAGTTGGAGTGGGGAATGATCCTCTCTTTGATTGGCTGGGTTCCTCACCCAAGGTGGGGGTCAGAACAGGTGGGAGCCAGTTGCTGGGGACAGGGGGCAGGGACGGTTAACAAAGGCAGGCAGTTGAAGCTTCCTCTTCATGGACCCAGCCCATCCTGGGGAGGAGGCATGACACCTCTGCCCAGGATGGGTCTTGTTTCTGGACCCAGAGAGCGGAGGCCCTTTATCCAGGAACCTCTCTGGTGGTGGCGAACGGGTGGTCAGTCATTCAGGAATCACACATGAACTGGTCGTTTTTCAGGGGGCAAACGTCCCGGGTTTCAGTGAAGTCATTATGGAGCTGTGGAGTTCATAATGACCAACTCCCAGACCATCTACTCTTTATGGCCTTTTTCACTTACAATGTCTAAGAATGGACTTCAACACTGTTGGGGTAGAGTGCTTATGCATTTGTACTCTCACCTGTGGTCTAGATGGGGGACTTACCTAGGCCATAGGCAGTAGGTTGCATGTCGACTCTTTACTTTTCCCTGTAGTAAAACACGTAGCCTACAATATCTGTGTGCGAGTGTAATGGTGCAGGGCCCCCAAGGGTGGCACAATAGCTGCTGAAGCCCTTAGAACCTTCCTTGGTCACAGTGCCCTTTGTACCCATGGTATCTTTTATAAGGGGTTTACCTGTGGCCAGAGATGTCCCAATTGTGGGTACAAAGGTAAAGGTTTTGGGAAAGGACACAGGCGTTTTTCTCAGTATACATTAAACTTCATCAGGGCTTTAATGATCTTTGTTCTGTATTGATAATCACTCCTTAGATTAGTATAAGTATTAGTATTATATATCAGATCACGTGCGGCTTTACATTCATCAATTGTCCATATTATTTTCTGCCAACTTGTATAGGCTCCAAAGAGTAGAGTTCAAGAGAGAAATGGGCATTGGTATACCCCATACAATACCGTGATCTGTATTGCAGTGCTCTGTTAACGTCCTGCCATAAGGAGTGATTATCAATAGGGAACAAAGATCATTAAAGCCCTGATGAAGTTCAATGTAAACTTCACTAAACGCATTGGCTGTATGTTTAGATTGCTGGACCATATATATTTAAAAAGTGGAATAAAATAAAAGAAGGATTTTTTCTTCTAACAACACACCTGAAGACTCATTGTCTCTTTGTGGGTGCACTGCTTCATCTTTGTTTTGAATCTTACTCTTTTTCTTAGCGCAAACTGCATCCTTATATCCATTATTTGATGCATGTGTGCCTTTTGCGCTAAGAAAAATAGCATCAAATGTCAACTCCGCCCGTAATAGAATTCTGCAGAATTTTAAAGGAATTCCGCAGAATTCTTCTGAATCAAATTTCACCAATTACACCCACCCCTACTATTTCCTTCCTCAAACTCTCATCTATTTCTGCATGAACCTTAATCAGTTGTTTGACGGAAAGACTCCCTACACCACGCTTGCCTCAACATAAGGCTTAATAAAGTTTGCGTCTTTACTACTCATGCTTTACCACGCTTGTCTTCACAATGAATTTTATTGTAAAGGCATGATTGGTAAAGGTATATGTGTGGTAAAGATCAGACCCCAGCCCCCCCTGCCCTGAACCCTAAAACCCGCCCCAGCAATCTACTCGCCTCAACCCAAAAAACGACCTAGACCTCAGCATCCCCCACCCTGAACCCTAAAACTGATCCCACCCTGAAAACAGCTCCTTCTCCTTGGTTTTGAGCCCTAAAACTCGGCCTTCAGCCCTGAAAACTAACCCAACCATAGTCCCCCGCCCAAAGCCCTGAAGTCACCCAGAACCTAAAAACCCCAACACCCCCCTACCCCACCCCAGCCCCAGCTCTACTTACCAAGCTGCATCCCGCAGTCCTTCCTGTTGTGATGCTTCCTCTTCCACTCCCCACCGTTCAACTCTGCGTCTAGAGGACTGACTGCCTTATGCGTGGTTAAGGCAAGCATTGTTCCAGTTGATTTGAAAGCCTTGTGTTGTAAATGCCATTTCCCACCTTAATCTTTTTATAATATTCTATTCATAATATTGTAATAAATATTATGTAAAATCATAGAGTTCTCGCAGGAAATGTATATTCTACAAGTTTGTGAAGAGCGAATCTGGATTTCGGTAAAGACACGGAGGCTCGCACTATACATAAGTCTTTTATTGCCACTGCATTGCAGCACTTCAAAGAAAACATTAACCATACTAAATATTTCAGAACCAGAATGTCACTGAAGTCTATATAAGTTTTAACCCAGCAGCAATCTTCCTCTTTTTAACTGCTCCGCTACATCAACTTTGGAGAAATCGAAAACCAAAGTCACTGCCTCAACTTCTAGTCAGGAGTGGTCGGTGCAGGTAAGAGCTGTGGGGTGGGGAGTCATGAGACAATGATGAGGGAAAATTAAAAAAAAATAAAACCACTTACCTTGAGTTTGCCGCATCGCTGATGCGGCGAACTCAAGGTAAGTAGTTTTATTTTTATTTTTTATTTTTCCTCATCGTCATTTGACGACTCCCCACCACCCCGCCAAACTGCTCTTACCTGCACTGGCCGCTCCGGCTTCTACTTCACCAATGCTCTCCACCCTTATTGTGCATCTGGAGAGTAATATTGGAAAATATAAACTGCTCCTCAAAACATTACCACAACGCTTGTCCAACCAACAACATTCTATTTATTTCTTAAATACCCACTCCCACCTTAAAAGTATCCTTAGCTGGGAAGTGAGGAAGGGATAAAGCTAGCCTCTGTGCCTTTAATGAAATCCAGATTCTCCCTTCACAAACTTGGAGAATCTATATTTCATGTCAAGACCGAAGGCTAGCATTATGCATGTTCAAAACTTTGATAACACAACAGATGAAAGAGGTTCCATTGGTTAAAAAGAAAACACATCAGCATTACACTAGTCTTCCGCTTTTAATATCTCCTTTAGCTGACCTTCTGATGAGAATAATTTATTCGCTATTGCACCTCTGATTGATTGCACACCAAACATCTCCATGTCTACTGCTGCCTCAAGCATTCAAATCCTCACTCAAATTGCTATTGTTGCAGAACTTACTGGATTATAAGGTCTCCCATATGTAATCAACAATTGATTCAATTCATCCTTCCAAACTCTTCCCTTCTACTCTCATGTTCTTTCAAGCAACAAACCACACATAACAGGATGCTCATCAAATCTTATATAGAATATTGAAGAAGACATAGTATAGTCTTTATCCATCTTGTATTTGAAAAAGTACTCAATCTAGATTATACAAATGCTTAGTTCCCTCTAAAGCTTGTGCATCTGACATTTTTCTAAAAGAAAAAAAACACAACAAATTTGCCACATTACAAGACAGTTGCCGTAAAGATAAATACTTATTTGCGGCCCAGTTCGCCAAAAACTGAAATATCAAATTCACGTTCCACAAAAGTTATACCTATACCGAGGAGGTCTCTGTAACTTTATGCCATTCATCACCCCACAACCTAAGGGATCCCTTTCTATTGAGCAACCGCCTACAGGAATATGGCCTGCTGCCTCAGCAGACTTGCAACCAATTATTGTCCTATAACTCATTCCTTTTCTGAATAACAAAGAATAGAAATTAGTAACCGCTATGGAAGAATCATTCACAGGATTCAAGTCCCTCTCCAAGCAGCAGCATATCCATTTCTTCAACACTCCAACATGATGCTTCCTAGTGCCTGGTGGTCAGGATTCCCTCAGCAACTCCCAAGCTTGTTGTGAAAGTCCTTCCAAATTGCTTCTTCCCCTGAAATTGTCCAAACAAGAAGGCTCAAAGTCCCATCCACAACCAAAGGATGCAACTCCCTTTCTGACCCTGACAGCACCTCTTCTGAATCCAGAACCAAATAAGGATCCTCCACCACTAACTCCAAGAACCCTGGAAACCAAGGCTGAGCTGTCCAAAAAGGAGTGACCAGAATTATCTGACACATCTGCTTCCTCACAACCAACAATGTCCTCTGTATCATTGAAAAAGGAGGGAATGCAAACCCCTGAACTGCCTTCCAGTTCTGCTAAAATTCATCCCCTTCCTACACTTGTAGATCTGGTCTCCAACTGTACTACGGGGGTGACTGAAATGTCAGCCTTGACGCAAACAAATCCACCTCTAGGGGACCCACACCTGCTGAATTCCCTGAAATAAAAAACATTCAGTATCCAATTGCTGTAGTCCCTGAAATACTTCAGTCCGATACTGAATTGGAAAGTCCTGGTAAATACTGTGCCTGTAAACCTATTTTTTGCCCCAGACAAAAATTCCAAATCTCCTTCGCAATCTGAGTCAGGCTCCTTGACTTGCTTTCACCCAATCAGTTTAGATACTGAACTGCAGAAACTTTCTCAATTTTCAACAAAACATTGACATTTTCAACATCCTCCCAAAAGTCTGCAAAGAAACCCCTTTTCCTCTATGGCACTAGGCCCACATCATTACCACATCAAAAATCTGTTGTTCAGTTCAATATTCTTCTTTTCTATTTTTATTTTCCCAGACTTTCCTTCTTTTCTTCCTTTGTCCTCATTCAAGTACTAATACTCATCTTCTGAAATATCCACAAAATTTCTCTTCCTCATATTAAATAGATTCCAACACCTCCTTCACAGAGGCTCTCCCTGAACCATCTTTTTTAAAGTGGCATCATCACTTCCCCCAGATGTCTCTCATTCCTCACTCATGTTGTTTACTACTAACTAAGCTGTAAAACTTGTAATTAATCTCTACAACACACCTGCCCTTATACACAAAAACCTACTCCTGTGCTATAGTCCTAATATCATTTGTTTGATATATTTCTGTTAATAACCAACAAGTCCCCTTAAAAAAACACTTCACTCTCCTTCACCTAATTAATGCACTGAATCAACTCCGTTAACAACAGCCTTCAAATCCTAAACCGTGCAAATCATGCGCTTTACTGTATTTGAATGGCTGCAATCGGCTTCTTTTGAATTAAACATATCGGGTTAGTAAACCCAAAATGGCCACCAATATGTTATGCCAGTACGCGTACCAGCGCAAAGAAGTCACGTAGCTCAACATAGAGGCTTCCGCCAAACAAAATACACCGCAGCTGGAAGCCTCTAGTCGAAGCCTCTGTGAGCGTGCCTCCACAATACGAGTGCAGACAGTTACTGTTGCGCCCCTGCCTGAACAGTAATAAAATGGCGAGATACTCAAAGCCTGTGCTTATGCCTAATAAATACAATGCTTTTAATTCCTTAAATTGGAATAAATGGGAAACTAAATCCTTACTATAACACTAAAATATCAAAATCGATAAGAAAACAGAAACTAGAGTAAACTGCTATAAATACAGCGAACACACATTCAAATTTAGACCTAAATATAATATAAATACAAATACAACAGTTTAAAAAAGATTTTAAACATGAAATACACTGCTAGGCCTAAACATCTTAACTCATTCGCAGCAAATAAAAGAGTAGCTGCTTGGATGAGACTAATATAGACTCTAGTGTAATTCTGGAATTTTAAGTATAGTTTATGTTTTCTTTGAAGTGCTGCAATGTAGTGGCATGAAAAGACGTATGCATAATGCTAGCCTCCAGTCAAGACACGAAATCCAACTTTTTCACTGTTTCCCCTGGAACAGCCACTCACTTCAAATGCCTTTCCAAAACCCTTCTGAGCCTTAGGTTATTTTAATTGACAGTTTAAGCCATCCATAAGTCTGTACAGCCCACACAGGCTGAGTAAAAGTTGCATACCATATGTTAGCATCAGTGCAGCTTTTGCCACACACACAGGGAGCCAAACCTATCATGTGAGCTGCAAAGCAGCTGTGTTACGTCTGCAAATAATGCCTCAGTGTTATGATTCAAGTTGAAACTCATTGTGGTTTTAACAAGTTACATTTGGCACTAGTTAAATCAGCTGTTACTATTCTTTATCAAAGGAAGGCCTACCTACACACTGTGTTCAAATAAAACATGTATCTTGTATGCTTAGATGGCTAGCTTGGGCCAACATGCCATGTTGCAAGCGGAGGAGCACACTATAAACATTTGTACTTGTGAAAAATCTATCTTTTTATTACAGTGAAATAGAAAATTATAAAAACGCATTTTTGTGGCGTATAACTAATTAATAAAAATCATTATTTAACATGGATTTTTAGTCAATGTGGCACAGTAATTTCTTTTTATAACATTGTAGTATTCTTATTTTCATAAAAACTAGTTTCAGTCTCTTGGTTGTAAATTCCTACCCTGCGTGGGCTCTCTGCAGCTTACCAATCATTACTGATTAAAAGGGCAGGCAAAACATTTACACAAATAAGTTTCACAAGGGAACAGTAGTGCTACATAGTAACACATATAAGCAGGTGATGAACAGCGACCAGGTTGAGCATTCAAGGTAAGAATTAAACACATGTTTTTCTTAATACAAGCAGCAAGATAGACATCCGTACATATGTAAAAGTACAGCTAATAAGAGATCAATATTAACAGAAATATATATGTAGACATTGTTTCTGTGCTATATGCGGTAGAAATCACTCTTTTGGGGTGCAGTGCAAAGAGATGATTCTGGTAGGCTAAATAAATGTCAGGAATTGAGGTGCAGTAAAGAGGAAGGACCAGAATTTCGACGAAATAAACAAGTGGTTTTGGTGAAAAAGAAAGATTTAATTAGCAGACTGTAGATAATGAGCAGGATTCTAGCAGGAGAATATAATAGAAAGATCAAAAGGGGATAAATCATGGAAAGATTTAAAGACCAACATCGGTAACTTGTACAAGGCCTGTTTTTTCAAGGAGCCGTCAGAGTCTGCTGATGATAAGAAGAGGGGGATGTGTGCCCACATCTTTGTTGGGAGGGCAAAGGAGCACAAAGGGAGATCTAATAGCAGTCTGTTGCAGTAACCATGTTTACTGAAAATAAGTGAATATGCCAATTCTTGGGCTGGGGGGAAGGAGTGAAAGGTTGTATTGTACGTCTTACACACTCTATACATACCTGCTTTGGTATAGCTGAAAGATGACATTTGCATAGTAGTGATAGAGTACGCAGGTCACCCGACTAAAATAATTTACAAATACTCACCTGGGCCCAAAATTCATAATACGTATTTATTCAATCCGGTAACCCACACTCTACTACCAGTTTATTTTATTTCACTAATTCCTATACCGTTGATTTACCAATCCTTGTCACTGGTACCTGTGACCACATGGATCAGGAAGTTAGTTGTAAAGAAAGCAATCAAAAATACCATAACATTTTGTAGTGTGTGTAATGTATAAAGTTATTATCTCGTGCTCAACTCATTATCTCGCGCTCTGTGTATTCTTTGTATTGCATGCGTGGGCGCATGCTGAGAATGTATACATGTATTCATTTGAATGTACGGAGCCTTCAGATGTCAGGTGTTCGTTGAATACCTTCAGTTCCTACTCGGACTCCTGACTGACGAGGCGCTCCTCATGTGATTTGGAAACCTTTGGAATAAAGCTTCCTTTCAGGATAACCTTGTCCTGGATTTAATAAGACTATTTGTCTTCTACATATTGGCGACGATCGGGATTTTGTTTCAAATCACCGACCCACGCAAAGGAATTTTCTGCTGTTTGGCGTTTTCTAAGATTTCATGGATTTCATGGTTACCGCCTTTTAAAATTTTCGGTAACGACTTGTGGATTTTATCAGCAAGAGAGTGAACTGTGGTGTCTCGGGATTCTCGTTTTGAGGAGCGGAGCCTTGTGTGAATCTTATTTTGCTTTTTGGCAGACATGGATTCTTGATTCATCGCTGATGATTGGTCACTATTTCTTTTTGTTTGATTTCACATCAACTCCGGATTGAACTCTGATGGTCAGATTTATCGCTATTTTATTTTGTTTCCTGGCGAGCGCTTCAGCATTTTAAATTACGCGCTTACCGAACTGCTTCTGGAATTCCGAGCGTTCGCATCTGTTCTTCCTTCCTGGAACCTTCACTACACAGGACTGGAACTTGGAGTCCTTGGTCACGATCTTCCTTCCTGGAATCTTCACAACGCAGTACTGAAACTCTGAGTCTTTGGCCCGCTTGGCATTCTGGGAATACGTGTGACGTTACACGTTGGACGTTACGTGCAGCGGCCATTTTGGTGAAGTTTCAGACTTCAATACTTTATACAATCTACGTGTGACCCATTTTCGGCGATTCACACGCCTTATCTACAATTTAATTCTGTTCCTTCTAACGGAATGATTTTCTTTCAGAGAGATATTTTCTGCTGATTTGGTACTCTGTAAGCATTTGATTGTTTTGAAAGTATTATTTTGTTTTGACTGTGTTTAATTTTTTCCTTATTTAGTTGGTGATTATTGTTCTCCTCTTTAACATGTCTTCGGTCAGAGAAGTTACTCAACCTCCTCCTTTTCTTGAAAAGCCTGGAAAACCTACTTTGTTGTGGTCAGAGTGGTTTGGCTTATTTGAGAATCACATTATGGCGATTGATGCGGCTGACTATTCTCCCCCTAGAAAGTTTGCTCTTCTGTTTGGTAGTTTAGGTCTAGCTGCTCAACGCATTTTTAAGAGCCTCGTGCCTATTCCACCTCCAGCTGCTCATTCTGGGGATAGTGAGTGGAATGTTTACGTGGAGGCTATTGCGAGGTTAAAGAAACAGTTTGAGGAATCTCCCAATATTATGTTGGAGAGACACAAATTCTATAAAAGGAAACAAAAGGAAGATGAAAAAATTGATGAATATATTTCTGCTTTAAAGGTGTTGGCAATTACTTGTGATTTTGGGCCTTTACTTGATAACTATATTCGTGATCAATTCGTGTTCAATTGCGCTTCACCTAAAGTTAAGGAAAGGATCCTCAGTTGTAAGGATCCGTCATTATCTGAAGTTATTGATCTTAGTCTTAGTATTGAGAGATCAATAATTTCAACAAAAGCGATGTCAGTGGATTCTTCCTCTAAAGTAAATTTTATTTCCGAAGAAATGTCGGAGGAAGGACTATATGCTATTTCTAATAAAGAAAATAAGGAAAATGGCAAAGTAAACCAAATATTAACCAAAGCAAACAAAATTTTTGTTTTAGATGTGGGTCTAAATTTCATATTGGGAATTTCAAGGGATGTCCTGCTGTTAATAAGCGCTGTGTTTTGTGCAAGAAAGTAGGACATTTTCAAAAAGTTTGCAGGTTCCAGAAGAAACCTGTTAAAGTCAACTATGTGGACATGGATGATTGTTGTGATAACTTTGACAACCTTATGTTAATGGTAGATGGTGGAGATTCGGAGTCTATTAAAGGACCTTTATGTGAAGCCTTAATTGATAACATTAAGGTACAAGTAATGGCAGATTCTGGTGCTCCCATTACTATTCTCAGAGATTCTACATTTTTTGGCAAATGGGGTGGTGATATGAAATTGAATCAATCTGATGTTAATCCGAAGGCTTTCGGACAGAAAAACATAGATATGTTAGGTTTTTTCTTAGGAAACCTACAAGTTCTAGGTAGGTCTATCATTACAAAAATTTATGTGGCAATAAAAGGGAAAGATATTGTGGTTTGGAAAGACCTTGCTAAGATGGGGTTATATCTGGTCCCAGGTGATGAAAATCCCATTAAGGTGCGGGAGTTCCCTATCTGTTTTGTAGAAGATGCTAAAATTGACAGATCTGACCTGCTGAATGAGTTCAAGAATGTTTTTAGCAATAAAATTGGACTGGTCAAAGAGGCTGAACACAAAATTAGATTAATTCCTGGTGCATCCCCTGTTTTTCATAAAGTACGTCCAGTTCCCCTGAGTGTCAGGACCGAACTTAAGAAGATGCTGGAGGATTTATGTAGGGACAAAATTATAGAACCATCAGAATCCTCTCAATGGGTCGCCCCCATCGTCGTAGCATGTAAAAAAAATAATGAAATCAGGCTATGTGCGGACCTCAGGGGTCTCAATAAAAATATTAAAGTTGACTGTCACCCACTTCCGAAGATTCAAGAGCTCTTAGCAAATTTAGGCGGAGCCAAATGGTTTTCGCTGTTGGACTTAAAGTCCGCTTACCATCAGATCCCTTTGTCAAAGGATTCACAAGAGCTTACCACCTTTGTTACCCCATTTGGGGCTTTTAAGTTTTTGAGGCAACCATTTGGGTTGGCTTCGGCAGCCAGTGTTTTTCAAAGGTTGATGGACTCTTTGTTTGGGGATCTGGTGGGGGTTCAAGCATATTTGGATGACATTTTGATTTTCGCAAAAACGATGGATGAGCACAATATTTTGTTGAGAAAAGTGTTGTCCATTCTGGGGGGTAAAGGGATGACTGTCAGAGAGGACAAATGCAAGTTTGGAGTGTCTGAGTTGGAATATTTAGAACATACAATTTCTGAATCTGGAATTAAACCAAAGTTTTCTGTGGTCAGGGCTCTGATGGAAGCTAAACCTCCAGGTGATAAGGATGCTCTTCGTTCTTTCTTAGGGCTGGCTGAGTATTATGCCAGGTTCGTAGAAAATTATGCTCAAGTGGTGGAGCCTCTGCGGTTACTGCTTAAAAAAGTTCAGAGGTTCATTTGGACCAAAGACTTAGATGGTACTTTTGCTAAAGTCAAGGAGTTGATTGTTTCAGCACGCTCTCTTCAGGCATTCAGGGACGATTCCCATTGTATTTTTGCGGTGGACGCTAGTATGAAAGGCCTGGGAGCTGTATTATGTCAACAGGTGGAAGGTAAGGAACACACTGTAGCGTTCGCCTCAAGGTCTTTAAAAGATTTTGAAAAACACTATAGTACGATTGAGAGAGAGGCGTTGGCCTGTGTGTGGGCGGCTCAGAAGTTTAAAATGTACATTTGGGGCCGTAAGTTTGTTATTTTATCGGATCATAAACCCCTTTCATTTATCTTTAGCAAAGTGTCAGGTTCTAACAGTCTTTCTCCTAGGTTGACTAGGCTGGTCTCTAAACTACAGGAATTTAACTTTGAATTAAGGCATATTGCTGGGGGTAAGAATTTCAGAGCAGATTGTCTATCCAGAATGTTAATGGATAGAGATGATGATGATGATATGGTGGAGGAGGATGTAGAATGTGTGTCTGTGGTGGATGCTGTTGAAGAGTGGAATTCTGTTATTTCTGAAAAGGACTGGAAGGAGGCCAGCGTGAAGGACGTCATTTTGTCTCAAGCGATGGAGTTCTCTTCTAACGTTTGTCCTGAAGTCAGAAATTTGTCGGGGGAATTAAGAAATTTTGCCCAGGTGGCTGAAGAACTTTCAGTGAAAGATGGTGTTTTGTTAAGGGGTGACAAGTTTGTTCCTCCCAATGGTTTAAGAAGTATTATTGTCAAATTGGCTCACAGTGGTCATTTGGGGGTGACCAAAACTTGTATGAGAATCAAATCTCATTATTGGTGGCCAGGCATTGAGTCTCAGGTAAGGGCAGTTGTTGATAAGTGTGAGGAGTGTTTGTTATCTGATAAACATTGGAAGACGCATGAGGCTCCGTTACAACCTTCTCAATTTCCTGGGGTTGCTTGGGAGAAGGTTGCTCTGGATTTTTCTGGCCCGTATAAGGTGCTTCCCGAGGGGAAAAGATACCTTATCTTAGCTATTGATTACTTCTCGAAGTGGATGTATTATAGATTTGTAGAGGCTCCGGATTCAGATAATACCATTTCTTTTTTGGAAAGAGTGTTTTTGTTGGAGGGGG
Organism: Lissotriton vulgaris; assembly: GCF_964263255.1. NCBI lineage: Eukaryota > Metazoa > Chordata > Amphibia > Caudata > Salamandridae > Lissotriton > Lissotriton vulgaris. Next base: position 1,415,671,643 of record NC_141689.1, read on the forward strand.
CACCCCAAATGTTAGTAACTGATAATGGGACTCATTTTGTCTCTGAGAAAATGTGCAGATTTCCGAAAGCTCATGATATGAAACAGCTGAAAGTGGCTCTTTATTCTCCTTCTTCCAATGGCCTTGTGGAACGTGGCAATAAAATCTTGAAAGAAGGAATCCAAACAGCTCTAGCCTCTGGTGTGGATGTTTTTAAGTTTTTGGAAAAGAAAATTTGGAATTATAATGTTTCTCCTCATTGTACAACTCAGATTTCTCCCTTTCAATTACTGCGGGGTAGAAAGTTACACTCTCCTTTATTTCCTGCATGGTTAAGTAAGGTGGAGGACAATCAGTGTTCTTTAACTCAGAATGATATTAAGGTTACGGTTAAGCAGAAACAGGCAGTGATGAAAGAGAATTTTGATAGAGTTAAGTGTGTGAAAGATGTTCAAATGGTTGTGGGAGATTGGGTGATGATTAAAAAACCTTATAAAGTGGCTAAAGGAATGTCTGTGTTTTCTAGCCCCGTTCAAATTGTTAAAGTCAGCAATAATGCTGTTTTCTTGGGGGATAAAGGCTGGTGGAATGTGAGGCAATTGGCAAAATTGACTGAAGAACAAGCTACTCTTATTTCTAAGAGGAAAAATTTGTCGACACAGGAGGGGTGTGATTGGATGCACTGGTTACAACCTAATGTAGATTCTCTTCCGCTTCACCTGCCTTCCTCTAATGACTTCTCGCCTTCTCCTAGTGTGGTTGTCGACCCTGCAGTCCCTTCTTGTAGTCGCAGTGGTCGTATCAGGAAACCTCCCGCAAGATATAATGAATTTGTTTCTTTTTGATTTCTTTTTGATTTCTATTTTTTTTGTTTTGGTTTGTTTTTGCATAAGGGGGAAGGTGATGTAGTGTGTGTAATGTATAAAGTTATTATCTCGTGCTCAACTCATTATCTCGCGCTCTGTGTATTCTTTGTATTGCATGCGTGGGCGCATGCTGAGAATGTATACATGTATTCATTTGAATGTACGGAGCCTTCAGATGTCAGGTGTTCGTTGGATACCTTCAGTTCCTACTCGGACTCCTGACTGACGAGGCGCTCCTCATGTGATTTGGAAACCTTTGGAATAAAGCTTCCTTTCAAGATAACCTTGTCCTGAATTTAATAAGACTATTTGTCTTCAACACATTTGCACTCATATAATAACTACAGACTCAGGTAGGTTTAAACTCTTTATCTAATCATCATCAAAAGTCATGAGCCATAGATTAAAGGTGATTAAGCTATCAATAACCAAGATCAGAAACAGTGTATAGCTATGTAAAGGATAGATTATGCCAACCATTTAGCAAAGTTCGAAATAAAGGGAAGGTAAAACAAGGAATATACTATAAATGTAGATACAGACTTTCGCAATTTGACTACAGGCGGGTAAAGAAAAGGAACACACTAAACCAACAGTTTTGCAATTATTAGTGGTTTGAGCAAGAACACCATGCACACTAATGAAACTAAAATCCAGCATATAACTATAGGAAAGGTAAAAATTGGAACATACTATAAATTCAGATAATCAAACTTAGCTTCATAAAGGGAACGGTAAAGAGAAGGAAAATTCTGAATATTCAACTAAAGGTAGGTAAGAACATATGGAACAAGTGGAACACTCTAAATAACCACAATCATGAATTTTCTCATTTACTAAAGGGAAGGGTAAGAAAAGGAACATATGCAATCAAAGCTTTGCAAATCAGGGAAGGTAAAAAAAGGACGTAAATTATTATTGACAATTTTCACACAGATATAAATTTACCTAGAATGGTGTGAAGACCAACCCTGGCCATGGGTCAGTTGAAAAAGACAACTGCACCTGCTTGCCAGTAGGCAAGCAGGTGCAGATTGGAAAATCAGGACAGAACACACCCCAAGATTTGGATCAGGACCGGACCACCACAAGTTAAGACCAGCACCCGCAGTTCAGTTGCAACGTCTGCGCTACTCCCTCTCTGCAAGGAATCAGCCAAAACCCCGATTGGGTTACAGCATTCATCAGCAAAGCACTTCACAAGCACTTCAACTTCCCAGAACCCCGGTTGGGTCCTCGAACCTCCCGACAGAGTGCTCCCCAGCCCTCTGCTCTTAGTCACCTATTGAGTGCGTTGGGTCAGTGACAGGTCAGTTACAGCTTATAACGAACGAGGAAGGAAGCTCATCTAACCTCTTCTCCTGCACTCTGTATGTTGGATTCTGATACTCAAGATGGATTGTTGTTGAGGTTAATCTGTCTTTGTACCTCAATCCCACTTTCAAAAAGGACACAGTGCTTTGACTGATTCAGATTCCTTTACCATTCCCCCTCCTACGTGGCTGACAGTCATGAATACAGATAGTAACCTACTGCATAACTTCTGATATCTCATCCTCCTGTGTGGTTAGCAGCAGCTGGCATCATGAAGGTAAATGAAGATGTTGTCTGACATGAGATCCACTCTGTTGCCTAACAAGGAGTAGGATACATTTATATTGGTAATGAGATGAGTTGCAGGTTAGACAGGATGCCTAACGAATAGATGAGAGGGTAAGAAGAAAGAAATTGGGACTTTAATTAGACTTACACATTTGTATGAACGGAGGTTTGAGCATAAGAGTCTCAACTTCACCGTTGCTGCACTTTCAGGATTGCTGGGTTCCTTTTTAAGCCGGCCACAGTGCCTTCAGCTGGAGATCGCATTGCTGAGCGGGATCAGATACTGACTAAACCGGTAAGCTCCATTCTACCGTCCAGCTTTTCTTCTTATCTATGGCCAGGACCTAGGTAACATTCCCTAACCATGATTCCTCCCCTCCCTCCCAGGTACTCCCAGCAACCCTGAAAGTGATCGGACTCCCGACCTTACTTGGTGGCTCCCGATATTGGTAAGCTCCTTGTCCACCTTTTGTTGCCCGCAAGGCACCGATCCAGTTCTATCTCCATATTTTGACTACCTTCCCCGTTAATTATTTAGGTGACCACCTTTACTCTTCTTGCCCAACCCATAGCCATGGATTCAACATGGTAAGCTCGCTTTTTCACTGCGCCGTTTTTTATCGTTTCACGTAACCCGTTCACTTCTCCTTTTACCCGGCGCTCGTGAAGTCAATTCCATTTTCCTTGGCCACACTCGGCATGGTTATCACGGCCTTTCCGCGCCATTACCCCCGTAAATTACACCACTGCGGGAAGTTTCTCTACTCTAATATGGTCGCGTTCCCTGCAGCTCCTCGCCCACGTGGGACTGCATTTTTTCATTGAACCACACGTAAACCTCCATATCCATCACATTAGCAGATTCCCACCCACGGGAGGCCCAGGTATTAAAGTTTAACTTACCCTTGGGTACTGGGACCCCTGCCAAGCCATTTTAACATCACCACCCTAACACTCGTCACTGCACACTCAGCAACATACCTGCTCCGCTGTAATCAGGCGTCAAAGCACACCCGGGACACGCTAGGTGTCACTGGGTGGGCCCGATGATGAAGCATGCCACCAACTAGGTTGGTGGGTGAGGGCTTCATGAACACACCTACCAGGTGTTCCCACCCCTTGACGAAACATACCTGAGTCCTTTACTTTCGGTAATTTTGTAATAGATGAGCTAGTCTCCTTTTGATTAATCAGGCTTTTTCTCTTGACAGCTAAAATAGGTGCCTGATGCTGCAATGGGGGGCTGCCCAGAGATGGCTCTGGATGGGCTGCTGCTTCAGATCTAATGTCCACGCCAGTGGGGTCTGGCATGGGAGAGACCCTCACTTCAAGGTTGCTAGGGCTTGAGTTATCTAAGGCGAGGCAAGGACCCAATGCTCCACAGTCAAAGGAAAGTCTGCGTACTGTCAATTTGATCTTGTTGTTTACAATCCTGACAACCTGCTCTAGTATACTACAAACAGAGGCAGAAGGGCGGGCAACATTACCACCATCTTTGCGTTTCCCCATGGTTAACTGCCAAAGTGTTGCCAGGCCGCCAGACCAGGCTGTAAGAAGGAATGAAGGAAAGGCCCTACCGCCAGCAATGCAGCCAAAAAAATCCAACTGCAGACAGTAGTCAAGTAGGTCAAGGGGATCAATCTGCCCAACTGAGAGTGTCTGAGAAGTGTCCGTCTCTCACAGAAATGAAAAGAAAGAGCATAAAGATCAGAATCAGCAAATCAGAACGGCCCTTACTGAAACTGAGACTGGAAACTTATCTCCACCCCTGGGGCTGCTGCCGCCACAACATACACCACAAACACCGGCTTAGTTGAAGAAGGGTTGAAGTCTCAGAGTGCCGAGTATAATGGAGTATATCACCTATTATCTATTATCAAAATCAACACTCTGGGCTCAGTACTCTGCGCTAGTGAACTCTGGTAACGGGGAGCTTAAATGTGTTCGACTCCGCCAGTGACAAAACTCCTACCTATTCAACTTCTCTGTCAGGCATCAAGTGGGCACCATGCAGTCACCAAGTGGGCGCTAGGTAGTGGTCACCTCTTCACCCTGCCTCACACATAGACCTACTCACCTCTGCAAGGGTGCTAGGTGCATTGACGGTAAGGGTTCTACTGGCGGTACATGCTCGACCTCAAGGCTCAGGGCTCTGGATGCACTGGGATGCACTGGTATTCACTAGGATCACTGGACACTCGCACAAGTCGCATGGAGCAGGACGAATAAAGTCAAGAGTTCTCCCATGCTGCCTGGCCACTATAGCAGCCGCAATGTAACACTAGTGGTAGTTGCCGCAATTGAATAATAATTAGGACGGGCTGACCTAGATATGCTTGGAATGTGCAAGCTCACAACATGCGATCACCTTCTAACTCACCCATCAGAATAAGGGGTAGAAGAGCATACAGGGGAGGGACCGACACCGGATGGGTTATCTCACCTCCTCGTCGGTTTCCGGCTTTCCAGTCCACCGACTCTCACGGCGCGGCTCACAGCATGTCTCTGATGGCGTGTGGAGGAGGTGTGAGGGCGGGCAAGAGCCCTTGTCAACTGTAATAGAATCCCATGATGTAACCACCCAGAACCGCAGGCAGTGTTAATGACATATATAGGATTCCACAAGCCTTCATTTCCTAAACCCATGACAGGTACAGGGTTCCACCAGCGCCTCCTTCCACAAGCCCACACTACAACACATCTCTTTTCTTTCCAACAATGACAAAACAAACAAACAACACAACAAGTACAAAACCCTACACACTTACCCAAGTATAATGTATAACATCAGCTTGGCCCCAGAACAAGACAAAAGAGGTAGACGAACATATAAAATGAACTATCTAACCAAAAATATAATCACCCCACCATGCAGGAGGTCTGCTCACCTGGACTCCTCGCAGACTAATGTCTGCACCATTCCCACCTGCATCCATGACCTTCCTTCCGTCATGCACCGGAGATCTCCTGAAATCATTATCATCCATCAACAACCAACCAGAAACCTTTTTCACCTTCTCAACAGGTTTGACAAAACCTTGCCCATCCTTCAGAAACAAAGCAACCGTCCAAAGATTCCACGTCTGTCCAATTTCTAACTTAACCCAATTTCCCCCTACTTTCTTCACTTTATATGGGCCATAACATTTGGATGGACCTCCACTCACACCATCAGGTTTCACCTTGACTCAATCATTGACCACAATCAACCTCTGACCCATGGAAGTCATTTAGACTTTTCCCAACAATTTCGTTTCACTCTCATCAACCAAGAAGGAACTAACTTAGTTCTCGGCTGTCTGCCACACATAAATTCAATGGTGTTTTTAAACACTTTTTGAAGTAATCTTTTTCAAGTGTAATAGCTGAGAACAATCTGTGTTCATAAAGCCAGCCACCTCACAAATGCCATTATCAACTGTAATTGAATACCATGATGTCAGCACCCAGAACCAAACGCACTGTCATTGACATATACAGGATTCCACAAACCCTCATTCCCTAAACCCATGACATGTACAGGATTCCACCAGCCCTCCTTCCATAAGCCCACATTACAACAACCCACTGTTAAAATAGTCATGAATGAACGATGATTGCTATAGTAGAATAACTTTACAGTGCCTAATAGAAGTAATGTGCGAAACACTGAAACACGCAAGGCTCCTGGACCTGATGGAATTCCTGGAGACTTATTTTGTTATGACAAAGATAAATGGTCTGATTACATACTGACCTTCTCGAATGCCGTTGCAGGAGGCACCCCTATCCCTGCTTCATAGAAGGAAGCAGACGTTATTCCTGTCTTCAAAAAAGGCGGCAGGAACAATCCGATCACCTACAAGCCCATTGGCCCTATAGACTGGATCCAGAAGGTATTCTGCCATACCCTCCTGATGAGGATGCAGGAGTGGGTTGCTGACAACAATTTATAATCTTCATAACAGACTCGATTCTGGCAGAAGACCGGAACAATTGACCAGGTCTTTCGATTTTTCCTCCTTTATTGGAAGGTAGTGATATTGGCAAAGGGAGTCCATATGTAGCCTTCACAGACTTAAAGTCAGCCTTCAGCCTTGTACCCTCGCAATATGTTTTTGCAGGTGTTGAAGGATATGGGGATGCTATTAAGAATCTTGTCATTAATTGTTTGCCTTCATGATGGTAATTATGCTGGCGTTTGATGGGGCAAACTGGGCCAAGTGACTGACCCCATTCAAATTACCTGGGGGGTCCGCCAAGGCTGCGTCTTGGCTCCAACGCTATTTTCCCTGTATATTAATCAAGTAGTTGAATATGTTGCAAGGATTCCAGCAGACATATCCACACTAAGGCAGGAAAACATTACAACGCTTCTTCTTGCGGACAATACACTCCTTGTCTCAAAAACACCTGAGGGATTCCAGATAATCATTTTAAGGCTTTTTGTGATGGGAGAGGCCTAGAAATCAATACTACTAAGTCAAAGATCTTGATGCTAAATCTCCATAAATCGTTTAGAGGGCGTCTCACTCTAAACAACATTCCATTAGAAAGGGTGAATAGCTTCGAATATTTGGGTATTAAATTGTCTGAAGACCTGTCTTGGAAGCAGCATCTAACAAAGGCAAACTTAAAGATTAAGCAAGTAGTTGGGCGTTAAGGAAGGAACATTGCCGCCCACACACTAAACCTATTGCCCCAGCCTTTCTAGATTTATAAAAGCAAGGCTGTGAGCTGTGCCCTCTATGGGGCCGAGTTATGGGGCCATGGAAGATTAATTGATTTGACAACGATGGAGAATAAGTTCCTCCGGAACTTAGTATTACTCCCTCAAAGTACACCAATACATCCCCTCAAACTAGATTTGGGTATCAAGTCCTTCAAAGATTTTGCAAAACTTCGCCCACTTCTCTTCTGGCAGAGATTTGTTACAGCTCCTAAATTGTCCTTGTATGCTTTGGCCTTTGTCGAAGTTTGCACCTTAGATAGATTCAATAAGATAGGCAGGATCAGAGACGTTAACCCCTTCGATGCGGGTGACAAAGCCAGCTCGTCATGGGCGTTACCTGCGCTGCGCGCATGACGAGCTGGCTTTGTCACGTAACGCGGGATTTTTGAAATTCCAGCGCGCAGCGGGAAAACCCGCTAGCGCGCATGCGGTTAAAAGCCCACTCAACAGCATTGGGGTAAAGGGGCAGTTGGGTTGCACTAATCACCTAGAACAACCTACTAAGAAGCAAACTAGCGCTATGTATTGGGATTGGGTGCCCCAGAGTAAGACTAAGGATCGCAAACCGTGCAGATTGACAAAGGAATTTATTACATTCAAATCGCTGTGTCATCCTTAAGGTTATCTTGATACTATCACGTCGCCTATAGATAGAAAGCTTTACATTCAATTTAGGTACGGTTCCCTTCCCTTGAATTCTTTTACAAACTCATGGCTGTGCAATTCATCCAAGAACAAGGCGTGTCCCTGTTGCCCTGCTCCCACTGAATCAATGGCTCACACCCTCTTTGGCTGCAAAGCATACTATAGCCCTTGAAGAAGGTGGATAACTCCTATTTGCAAGCAGTTGAGAACCAGAGAATATGGTGTAGCCTTACACATTTTAAAAACTGATGCTAGACCCCCATTTGTTTGGGCACTCACAACATTTTTGAGCCAAATCTGGAGAATACGAAGAAAGCCCCAAAGCTAATTTTATATTTTGCCCACTGATGCATAATAGTGCGAACCTTGTAGGACTTATCCAGCAGGGTACCTAAATGAACATGTGATGAGTAGATGATTGAATAGATTTTAAAGATGCGTTGCTAGGTTCCCAGAGCTTGAGAATATTTTTAAACTATGAAATTAATTGCAAAGTTTTAACCTGTATAGTTCTTTATGGTTATATCTGTATTTAATACGTTTTAAATTGATTGAACATCGTATTTCACAGAAAATAATGTAAACTTTTTTCTTTTGATATGTAAACTTGACAAAAATGTATATAGGCACTTTGCACTTTTTTGATCTGAAGACCGAAATTAAGGTTAATGATGATGTTGACATATATAGGATTCCACAAACCCTCATTCCCTAAAGCCATGATATGCACAGGATTCCACCAGCCCTCCTTCCAAAAGCCCACATTACAACAACCCACTGTCATAATAGTCATGAATGAACGATGATTTCTCATTAGAATAACTGTAGAGTGCCTAATCAAAGTAACGTGCGAAACACAAAAACACACATTGACATGTTCTGATTCCAAAGATTTCCTTTTTATTTTCAATCACATACATATAGTTTTTATTCATACACAGTACTTTTAAAATCTTGAGTGCCTTATTTTTGTTCTTTTTGATTGGTTTGTTTTTCTTTGTTTGATCAGGTTTTTTTCAATTTTTCTTAAAATATAATAAGTTCAGGTTGGGAGATTCATTTGCTTCCTCTCGCATTCTGACCTGATTACATTTTTTCATAAAAGTGTGGATTCTGGAGATGAAAAAAGAACTGTCATAGTTACAAACCACTGTTTCCAGTGGAACCGGGAATTAATCTCATCCTTACACCGGAAAAAAAAGATTCACAAACAGTACATAAAAAAAGACCATTTGATCTTTAAATAATGTCATTATATTGTATTTTTTTTACACAAAGAGTATTACACGTAATCTAAGCAGTTGAAAATCCTCCCCCTCCTCTATACCTCAAACTCCCCAAGATTATCAGTTCGCCACCTTTTACAATGGTAGTTGTTGGGATGTTGTCCGTTTCTTATTTAAACATTAAAATATATGCATTAGATTTGTTTAGCCACTATGATTGGGTATTGCTGCCAGAAAGAACATGGCCATCTCTCCCTCTGCAACATTAAGTCAATTTCACATTCATGAATGAGGCAATGGGGAGAAGTCAAGGCCTCTGTGTGGCTGCCTGGTGGTGTATTGTCTTTGCTGAGCACGGAATGAGGTTGTCTCCCTGAAAGTGCATGCTAACCCGTGTACATAGTTGACTAATGTACTTACAGGAATTGTTTCACACCCTGTTCCTCTGAAGACTGTACATTCCCAGGAAGAGGGATGTTATCCCCAACCTATAAACGTGTTGGAGCGACAGAGCCTGGGTGATGTGGTACAATTTAAGAGCCGGAAATGAGGAGCAATATTGAATTTTGTAGGAAACAAAACCTTGTAACAACAAACAAATAAGCCGCAGAAGATAATTTGTGCTGTTAACTACAATATAAATAAAATCCCTGTTCATAGAGGAAACACGCAAGGTCAACTCTAAATTGGATTAGGGATCATGTCTACACAATGTGATTTTAACTTCTCTTCAGAGAACCCTTGACTGAAGATTTCCTAGTTACAGTTCCACAGTGAAAAACACAGGCGGGCTTTCATTTCGCAACTCTTTGGGCAGATATTTTTACTGCTTCTGGAAGCATCCCCTTGTGGTCAGTGCCTTTATTGGCCGTTTGCAGATCTTACCCAATTAAGTTAATTGTATTTACTTAAGAGCATGGTGTTTAGAGTCTCCCACAATGTTATGTGCATTTTCCACCAATGTGACATCATCAATCAGGGAAGTATATGGAGGAGAAAGGGTATGCATCTGAAATAGTGTGGTGATGAATGTAGTTTCTTGAAACATATGAAAAGGTTTTTAAATAGTACACCAAACCAGAAAACATTGTTCCTCTAGTTCAATTTACACTTTTGGCCATGATTATCAATGCTAGCAGGCACCTACGTGTAGTAAAAACACAACTTCTAAAGCTCAGTCGATTAGCCGTTAAGTGGGATTTTTGTTCATCATTAGTCTTGAAAACGTACATGTTACTTCATGTAAACGTATTATATAGTATATAACAGGCCCTAGTGGTAATGGTTTGTGAACCACATGCATAATGGCAATGTTGCTTGTAATAGAAATGTCTAGCAAAATTATAATTTAAATAAACAGCCCACAGTGGACACAGGCACAGAATGCTTGGGAGAATATTGGCCACAGAAGAGTTCAATGTTTTGGGCCGTCCAAGTCCCTGGAGGTTCTGTATTATGACTTTATGAGAATGGAATTTTGCTAGTCAACTGATAACTAAGGCCCGAGTGCGGCTCCCAGCCCTCCTCCGTGGCAGCGGATCTCATGCATGGCTTGGACCTAGATGAGATATGACTATTAGACATGCTGAACGATCATCAGTCTGGATGGCATGATGTTATATTTCAGATAGTTAATTTTGATCACTCTTGCAATAAAAGCAAGAACCTCAAAACTCATACAATGAATAAAGAATAAAGTTGAAGAAAATCACTCCTGAAGAAAAAGCTTAGGTATTAGTCAGAAAGACCCCCTTTTTTCTTGTTGCTTCACAATCAATATGTTTCCTTTTTTTGTTTGGTGCTGCATAATTTATACCTAGGACACCCCACTTTGGGCTACTCACACGATTTATATATTTCACATCAGATTAAATCATATTCCTAGACAGTGGAAATAGTTTCTTTTGATCGTGTGAACTATAGTGGAATCCAGTTGTCTAGATTTGTTTGTAGGATTTTGCCAGTTCTTGGGAACTGTAGTTTTTCTTATAATCGCTACTATTATTACTCCATGTACTGTTTCACTGCTTGCAAAGAAAACCAATCTGTACTAAATACTAAGGACTTTCTGTCACTTTTTACAAAGTTTTGTCCAATGCCATTCTTATGCAACATATCAGTACAAAACCATCCACAGGGATCTCTGGGCACTGAAATTTTCACCACCTTTAGTACCTGTGTCCCAATGTAGTTATCTATCTCAGCTGGTAATGTGGCAAGCATTCAACATTTAATTCCACAGTTCAATCCCCAAGTGAAGCAGCAAGCCGAACATATACACCTCAGTTATACATGTGACACACGTCCCCCAAAACAAAAATCCCCTACAAAGAGTCCAGTTTTGTGAGTATTAAACGCAAACGGTTTGTACCTCCACCGCTCCCACTGTTTCCGGAGAGCAGTCACCAACATCAATATTGATTTCCTCACAAGTGTGGATTGCACCATCAAATTCCAAAGAATAATTTTGGCCATCTACTATTTGTATTACAAGACTTTCTTTATACTTCTTTCTCAAAAAGACGCCAGAACAGCCAACGTGTTTCATTCAGCTTCTGTGGACTTCGTCAGGGCTTGATAAATAAATGTGTTACTCTACATTTGTGAGTCCTTGTAGAAAGGACTCTCGAGTACAGTGTATGTCCTTCGTTGGAACTGTTCCCTCCTGAATCCAGGGGCAGTTCGATGTCACTCGGCTACTGTCTTCATCCACGTCCTCTACTCTGCGGACCGCAGAGTAGAGACGTGGATAAAGACGATCTGTACTGCCGCTAAGACCGGCACAGAAGCCGAGTGACATTGAGATATAAGAAGAATAAAGAAAGTCTTGTAATACAAATAGTGGTGGACAAAATTATTCTTTGGAATTTGGTGGTGCAATCCACACTTGTGAGAAAATTGTATTCCATAGTTCTAGGATTAGGGCAATGAAACAAATAAATGCATAGCCTGTACATAAGTAGCTTAGCCATTAAAAAATATAAATACAATAGCAAATTCCACGTCTAGATTCATAGAATCATGATTTGTAGAATTTACCAATCAAAATTTCCGTGCACGGCAATGGAAAATTGACAATTTCGAGCTAGCGATGGGAAAGCGGATATAGGGGGGGGGGGTTCCTGACCATTGCACAAAACAGTGAAGACCCATAAACTCATATGTTTGTTTGTAGTTGTTAATAAATATTTTACAGCTAAGTCCTAGTCATGGAAATGCCTGTAAAGCTATTCCTGTCAAAGTCAGAAGTAGGTGCCTTTCCACAGTGGCACAGGAAAGAGATCGTAATATTGTGTATGATGGAAGTGCAGGGGAAGGTTTATCTCCACAAAGAAATGTATTTTCCACATGGAGGGTATACAATAATATATCCTTCACTAATGAAGATATTCTGCCTTGAGAGAAATCAGCATGAGTCCCATATCTCAGTGGGAGAGATCCTGAAGAGTATGAATCTCGCAGATTTACAGGAATATTTGTGACAATAGTCCACGACATACAAACCAGTAAACCTATAGCAATAGAATGACCCCTTTTTAAAGCTCTTCATGTGAATCTGGCCTTAATCATTCACCTACTTGTGAACCCTTGTGTCTGAACCAATATTTTTCCATGTATCTAATTTCTCCTTGGGAGATTTTCAGATTCATGGCCCAGAATATAAGTATGAGATAGCAATAGGAAATACTGACAAATCGACAAGGTTTTGAAACCATGGCCATTTACAAAGTTCAATATGTGTAAGGTCTTTCATACCGCATGACAACATTAGAGCATTAGTCATCTTAAAAGCCTATGTTAGCCATTCCACGAGGTACAGTATTAAAAAATGTCATGCACAAGCTCGACGAGGGCACCTAGTTTTTGCCACCATTGCGGTGTATGGCTACTAGAAGTACAGCTCTTCCAAAAAACTCCTATTTCTATAGTAACCAATGAGCAAAATATTTGGCTTTACAATGTATGATCTCATTCACCCGCTACTGAGCATTGACAACCAAATGTAATTAGTAATGCATCAACATTGACTTAAAATCTTGATGATTCTCCGGCCCGTATGAAGAAGTAAAATAAGTGGAGAAACCATAAGTACAGTGAATGATACAAAAATATGTTCGATTCCATGTATCAAATGACACATTTAGGGTTCATTCAAATTTGTGACAGACCGATCGCCACAAATATACTTTGAAATAAGGATGAACATTGATGACTCTTCCAGTTTTGACCATGAACTGCCTCCACTTCTCTCTCCAATGGACTAGTCTTCAAAACTGAGGACATTCATTAGTATATTAATGTCCTTGCAATTGTGAACATACAGTTGTTGCTCGATCATTCAGCACAACAGGCAGGCGCACCTTCAGACTGATTATAGAACTGACATGGCAAGGTGGATAGCCGCTTTGTTATTGGTGGTTTTGGGAGGTTATATTGTTGTTTATCTTATACTGGCCATAAGTCCCACTCGCACAATTGGGTAAATACAGAGTTCTGTAGATAAACAAGAGGTCGAACCATTATAGCTCCTTTTCCTTAATAAATAAACCATCATTGAAACGAACAAGTTTCAGCTCCATTTTGGCCTACAGCATCCTGCAAGATTCTACACTAAAGACAGAGTACCATTAATATAAACAAGACTATTCCACAGAGGACGCACGCGCATTCTAGAAGGACTGCACTTATCCTGTTTCAGTTTACTATAAGGCATATTCTTGCACAAAAGTTCTTAATTAAAGAAAGAAGGTACACTGTACTAAAGCAACAAATGCTCATCAGTGGGAGACTGATGTAGTTTTGTATTTTTGTAAACATGGTACCAGATATTCAGCAATGATTTTTTACATAACCAGTACAGTTAGAGGAAAAAATACATTAATTTAGCAAATATCTCTAAACTCAAGTGAACCATTTGTACTCACAAATCTGTCCTGTGCAGGGAAAACTAAAATGTTCGTCAGAATTACCAGGGATTGTACAAAATCATTAACCAATAAATGATTTAAATTGTATGTTTTGAAGAATTTAACATTGCTATTTTGTTTTCTGTGTGGACCTCAAATGGATGCGTTGATCATACAAACGTTGCCACTTGGCAGTACCAACTGTTTCATACCATTTCGAATTTGTTGTTCACAATCTCTTGAACTGAACAATCATAACATGTTTGTAACTTCCGTTAAGATTTTACAGTCACCAGCATGGAATAGGTAAAATGTTCTAAAGTGTTCAGATGCAGTGCAGACATTATGAATGCTACAGCTTGCAAATGGTAACAACACTGGCAAAATGACTTTGAGCTGGATCACAAAACACTTTTTGCAGGTGCTAATAATTGTCTGTGGTGGTAAGTAAGGCAGTTCTTGGTGCAAACTCCTTTTTCCACTGAATTATGAAAGTAAATCTGTGGACGTGGTGATGGATGTTTGTGCACGTTTGTTGCATTGTATTTTTCTGTAGTGCTGATTTATTTTGTTGTTTCGAAGCTGTTGTGTTTTTGTGATGCATCAATGCATTGTGTTGCTGTTGTTTTGTACTGTGACTTTTAGGTTTAAAGTATTTTATTGAAGCAGGGTAAGGAAGGAAAACAACAAAGTACATGAAAAAGAAAACCACAGGTGCCCCCATACTCTGTAATGTGACTTTTGGGTACTATTCTGCTTTGTCTGCTGTGTGGTGTTGCACCCAGCTATTTTCTTTTTGGCTAGTTACTTTGCTGTGTTACGTCATTGTGATGTATTCTGTAGTTTAGATTAGAGATGCCAACCATTCCTGTTGCATTACCTTTTGAAAGCAGAACATTCCTATGGAGTGCCAGTGAAAAACATTCATTTACAACTGTCTGAGGTGGTAAAATGAGTTCAAATGTGCTCGAGTTCAAATATTTAAGACATCTGTCCATTCAAAAATGCAACAGCGAGCTGTCTTGAATTAGTACTTTCAGTGATCTTTTTATGTGATATGGTCGATAACAAGTATTGGTTGGCTTTCCAATGAGCTTTAACGGTCTGGCAAGTAATTGATTTTGCAGCTTCTGGTTGGATAAAAGTCTAAATGGCATGCTTTTCCATCCACACAGACACTCACACCGGCGGTCAACTTGACCATTGACAGAAGAGCCTCTGATGGGCAGAGTAGTGTCTGCACCAATAGAAGAGGCCTCCATGATTCCATCCCTGAGGGTGAATGGATTCCATAGGAATCTCTCATATGCCAATGTTCCTCAAGGAAGATGACTAATGCCCCAGCATGCATTGCGCAGCATTAGGTAAATATAATCTTAACTGGTGTAGGCTAATTTACTGCACATTATGCAGGGGGCTTATGAATCATTTGCACGGGGAATACTCCATATAAATAAGCACATCCATCACCTTTATTCAGCAGTCACGTGTGAGCTAAGTGATGCCTGCTGATCGGAGTCTAGACCATCCTTGCAGCAAAGTGTATTATGTGATGGTAGGTCCCACGCACCTTCTATCTGCTGACGAGTGAATGATAACTGCAACATTATACTTGGTTATTTGTTCCATTACATGTCTTAAATGTGAAGGATACGCCCAGAAGTGGGTCCCATGCTCACTGTGCCACAGGACTCAAGCTATGCCTCACACCTCAACCCTAAATATCACTTTTTTATTTGAATCACTGCATACTAAAGGCTCCCTAAACGCCAGTCAGGTACCATTGAGATACAACGTCTCTATTGGAGGGTATCCCCTCATAAGAAATGTTGATTAAATGGAGATGCTTTTTGCCTAAACACAAGATGGCTGACATTCAGTTTACAGATAACCCCACAAGCAAAGCTAGACCCGCCAAGCTTAAAATACAAGATGACTGAAAAAGACCACCGTTTATTACCTAATGTTTCATATTTGGGGATGGAAATGTTTGTGCAGGCTTGCAACAATTAACTGTCTTTTATCAGAACTGAAAGAGAGGTCTGTACCAAGAAAATATTGCTTGTTTGTAGAATGTAATTTGGACTACAGCTTAAGTAACTGCAGTATATTGGCCAACACTGACATGTCTAATTTTCTATAACTGATCTTGCATCTTTTGTCTGACTCAACTAGGCTTAGCAAAGGATTAACTCTCAACATATGGCGGATATTATTTCGAATAAAGCAAAGACCAACTATTGCCAGGTGACTTGAAACATAGTTACATGCTGGCATAACTATATTCTAATCTCAATTTTGCAAAGAAACACAATACCTTCTATTTTACCAATGTTAAAGAGGAGACTTCATTGGGACAGAGACATTTGTTTAATTTTCCTTGATGAGTGCCATAGTCTCTTTGAGTGAGCTGGAAGATTTAGTACCCCAAGGGGGTCTCCAACAACTGATTTTTCAAAATTAAAATTCATTCATGAATCATAACCTGTGGAAGGGAGGCAATTCAGTGACATACTCAAAAGGAAGATAACAAGGGAAAAATTAAAATAAATCAATTAATTTACATGAGGACTGTGCAGTTACAGAGAGGTTACCAGAGAGGTTACCAGGCTTCTGTTCGCGCTCACTTTTTTTGAGGAAGGGTCCGTAAACAAGTACCAACTACTGCCCAAGGTTTGCCCTAATAGTCACTCGTCCATACAATAATCAAAATAATTGAAAGACCTTATTGCTATTATACGCCCATACAAGATACGTTGTCTGTTGTGGTGCTACTTTTACTCTTGATCTCCCGTTATTGAGCTTGTAAAGCTGAAAACAAGTTCAATTTGGGATGTTTCGGCCAAACTCAAAGTGATTCTTTAGCCTTCAACATATTTTTTCTCCTCTTTATACTTATAACCTCAAATATACTGGTGACCACTGTGCATCGGTTTAGCAAAGTTTTAATCACAGCACTTTTATGGTAGATGTTTCTTGAGTCTACTGTATGGTCAGTGTATCACAACAGAGGAGTTCCCTTGAATCACACCTTCCCAGTCTACATCCCACAATGCTTTTCAATTTCCCTGTATGTGTTTCCACAAGCATTGTAAGGTTATTTTACCTGGGTGATGTTGATGCTGCTGACTATTGCTATTGGTGTAGCATGGCTTTAGCTTAAGTGAATCACTAACTTCACATACCAGCACCACATTGTCAACAGAGCTCTGTTCTTTATCGCCTCATAGAAAATATCTATAATGGACACTAGCAGAGCATATTATTGCTTTCTTGTGTACTGCTGTAACTCAGCTTTTTGGAAATTAGCTATAGTTACTTGAAATCTAAAAATAGGATCTTCTGGTAAATGCTAAGCAATGAATGGCATGCCTCCTTTTGGAAAAAATGGTTGATAAATATGCTTTAAAAAACGAATCAGTTTTAGTTCGCTTTTGTATCTCGGTAGCCTTCTTTTGTTTTGTGTCAGCTTTGTTTCCTAATAACGTACATCGACAAGGAAATCCACCACTGACCACATGCTGGGTATGACAACACACGACCACCAGTTTGAATTGCTTGGTATCAGGTAATGTGGTTGATCAGCCTGGTAGCGTGAAGTGTTAAATGGTAGTTTAGATAGCAAAAATGAAGTTAGAAAAGTGGTAACATTTAGTAAATCTACATTAAATGTTAGAACACACATGCAAGCAGCAGCAAATATGATAAAATGTCTTTAAACATGATTTGCACTGCATTTTGTGCTTGTTCTTGCCTATCTGCTGTTAAATATCACAGCAAAGCAATGTGCTCACTATGAGAGAACTCGCCAATATAGCAGTGACCTATGAGAGATGTCCTTGACCATGCTTAGGACTTCAAAGAACAAAACAAGTCAGACAGCTCCAGAAGAAACTAATGGTGACTCACCAGAGAGAGAGAAAGAGTGCGTTTGTGTGTGTGAGTGGGCGTGAGTGCATCGGCGTGTGTCGGTGTGTGTTAGAGAATTAGGCCCCATGTCTTTATTTTCCGAAAAAATACCTTGTTCTCCCATCCTCAAGTGCAGTGGACCATATTTATAAAGCAAGTGGTAGAACATACTGTGCCTCAAGAACTGATACAGAATAGAGATCCAGTTTATCAAGCGACCACCGTCACAATGTAAAGGTAAACTGTGCTGTACCTGTGCTCTGGCTTGGTGTCCCACTAAACTATGTGTCAAGTGTTTCCAGTTCAGATGGCGGCCTAGCTTGGCATTTCCGTCTGGAAATTTCCAATTTTGCCATGGCCAAGTCTGATTTGCATATGACTAGTCACAATGTTGAGTGACATAGTGGGCAAAACAAAATGGATGGAGTGCGGCCACAGCAGTTGCCATTGTTTGAGACGTTTGCAACCATTCAACCCATCACTTTTATCTTTCATCACCACCCTGTAGAACCATAGTCAGAAGTCAAAAAAATGAATGCACATCCCACGTGTCTTTCATTCAGAAAAAATCTCCACAAAATAACATCAAGGCACAGAATGGCCACCATTACAAATCCTCTTTCTAAGGAGTAGGAAGGCCTATAATTTACAGGATTGACCTGTCAATTTTACCACTTTTATGTATTGCAACATTATATGTCCCAAATCAAAGGTATGGATGTCCATAACAGAGCATAGTATCCTCCATGCAACTAACAGCACACATTTGCAGGCACTAAGCAATGGGTGCAATTCAACAATGTTTTTAAAAACACCATTGAGACCAATGAGCGTGGAGCTACAGATCCCCCGGTCACAATGACCCACAGAAACAGACCTCTCTAAATGACTAGGTCAGTAGAATGGGGAACAAATAACGTCCTTCATGCAAAATAAAAAGACTATCAATTCCCGCAGCTGTAGCTTTTTGCCACTTCCAAGGCTGGTTGGATGTGCATAAAAGAAGCTCAGCAAATCAGATGTTCTACTGAGCGTAGAGGTAAGCCGGGGAGTGATAAATTCTTTTTGAAAGTGATATAGTTCTCTAGCCAAGGTTCTTTATGAGTGGCTTGACCAGTTCTTACTCGTTGACTTCCTTAACATCGCAAAAAGGGATTTATGCCTATAGGGAAAGAAATTATTCATCAGTGCATTCCGATATTTATGGTGCAGTTTTGTCAGAAGAAAATCAGCCACCCAGCTCCCACACAAAACTGAATGTCCAATCCACACTTGCGATTAGACCACTCCTCTTTAACAAGGTACATATTTAAAGAGATGAGAGATGGGAAAGGCGGCAGGGGCTGGTTTCAGATTGGGATGTATGTGTGAAAATTTGCTCTGAGCAGGTTGTTGAAAACCCAGGACATCGTGTACAAAAACTGGATCCCATATTCAAGGTGGCGTGTCTCAAAGCCAATACTGAGTTGTCGCGAGTGAACGACCCGGTCGCATGGGCCTGTCAATGTGTCGAGTGCACTGACATCTCAATGGCAGCTCAACTTCTAATCAGCCCATCACCGGCATACCACTCACGAATGAACTACTAAAACGGCCTGCCCTGGCTTTCAACTGAGGTTCCCAACTTAGCCTACAATTTTTAAAAAAAGTATTCAAATGATATTTAATTAGCTGCCATGCATGTTCCCCCTAGGAGCTCATCACAGACACTCCCGGTGGAACTGGATTACTTTATTCCCAAGTGGCATATACCGAGACTCTATATCGTTAGCATGTGACATAACTGGCCCCCTGAAGTTCACTTTTAAAATGTTTTTTTTTTACAAAGTTTCCTATTGACAAATAATAAATAAATAAATAAACCCAACAGTTAATAAATAAATTACCTTGCATTATAATACAGCTGCATTCGCGCCTTCCACACAATATTGGCCATTTTTGTACTATATACGATATATATACATAAAGTGTATGCTGTACAGTCATGTGTCCTGTAATCTACATGTATGTTTGCATGTTTACATCTATTGTACATGCGTGTTTATGTGTGTATGTCTATCTCCTTCCGGGAGGACAGACAGGAAGGTGGGGCAGACAGACAGATAAAATATACATACATGAGCTGCAGCAGCTTCAGAGATGGGGAGATAGACACAATCACATGCACACTGCGGTCTGAGAGGCTACTGCACACCTTGTCATGTCACAATGAGAAAGAATGGTTTCCGGTTGCTGGTTCGGCAGCCATTTTGGACACCTGGTGGAATGAGATTTTTTCATTCCCTAGTTCTTTGCAGTAAGCGTCATCGGAAGAAGGCCAAAGCAGAGCAACTATAAGTTAAATATACATTTTGCGCTTAGCCGCATTACATAACTTTGTAAGAGAAGCAGGCTGAAAGGGATTTCGAACTTTCTCGTTGTGTCTTGTTTCCTTTGTTGATTGCGCGTTTCTCTTTATTTCTGGGTTTCCTCAGTTTATCTGCTGAAGAAGGCGGGGTTTCGCAGGCAGGCGGCTAGTCACCTGCAACAACCGAGGGGGCCTGCAGACGCTTCCAGGCTGCTGTCGGTGTCCGATGCGAGGGTCTGGTCGGTGGACATGGAGGAGATGTCGTTGACAGATGAGGACGGGGGGAGGCTCTCACTGCTGTTCACTGCTGCACCTGTGCTGAGAAAATAAACAGCACAGTGATTAAATCTAAGGACCCATTCACTTCCCCAAGGCTTATCCTGTCAGCTATGCGTTCCATTGACAGCAAAACACTGGTGTAATTTAAAACTTCCAGTGGCATAAATAATCTGGAAGGAATATTTGGAGTGATTTAGAATAGTCAAAATTCTAACTAATTTTAACAAAATAAATTCCATTGGACCATATCTGGAGCCATTTTCCAGGAGCGGATAGGCTACTGAATTGACATCTCAGTAGCCATGGCAAAAAAAAATCTCAGGACACCACAGTAAAAAGGGTCACTGAAATCAGGCAGTTCAATACATCAAAAGAGAAAGCTCAGCAGATAACTCTAACAAGTTACAGAATTAGCAAGACTTCTGTCTACTTCCTACTGTGTGATTCAAGATGACTCACCATATGACTATTAAATTAAATATTAGTTATACAAGAGCACCTCCCATTTCATCAACAACAAAAAAATGTGTTCAATGAAGAAAGCCCTTTAGTCCTTTATTTCTAGGGCTCCCAGTTCTATGGTATTTATTTTTTTGACATTTCGGTCTGTATTCATCCAGATTTCTTTTTTGCCCATCTTTTCCATATTTATTTTGTGTTTTGTGAAAAAATTAAGCGGAAGCTACTATATTTCCACATGTATTTAACCAATGAATATGCAGTCATGCTTGAATGCCTTCCTGCTTTCAATTATTAACACCTGTAGAAGATAAATCAATGCACTTATATGGCAATTATGCAAATTTCAGTATCAAACTTGTGTATATCTACTACTATTTAAGCATCTTTACTAAAATGACTTTCTTTTTACCCCCTTACCTATCAATCCACAAAGCTATTGACTTTAGCAGTCATGGCAGAGACTATTTAGAATCACTCAAAAAGCGCCCAATTTCCATTTTTGTCCACATTTGAAAGTAAATACATACAGAAAATAAATGTTTTTCTCTCTGTATTTATCTGTAAAAATCACTGAAAAAGTAAAATAGGAAGCCTTATTTATGTCCTCCAACAGGTTTGCTTACCTACTGTTTACTATTTGGAAGAGGAAACAGTCTCGCACCACGTCTTGATATGTGGAAAAAGCTCTTTTAAATGGGAGCAAGTTAGGCTCACCATACACACATCCTTCAGCTATGTCAAACACTCTTACAATATCTAATCAACGCACCAAGCAAAAATGATTAACCCTCCCCGCACCGTTTAAACAGTTTCCCACCCTTACAATTCTCCACCCCTCTTATTCTTAACAGTATAACTTCAAACCAACATTTATTTTAGTTTATTTAGATCTCTTTGTTCCTCTGAACTCTTCATCTGTCCCTATATTTGTATCACTTCACTGTCTATCCTACCTGTCTTGAGATCAGTCTTACTTGTCGACATATCTTTACTTCTTTCTTCTCTGATATGCTCTTCCTTCCTTTATCAGCCCCCCAAATCTTGTTCTTTGAAACATCTCTCCACCACCAGACAAACCCTCCCCAGAGGTGTGCTTTCTGTATCCCACCAGCTTACCATTCTGCATGAAGTTCTCCACCATGTCTATCAATTTTTCCTAATAAATCCTGTTGGCCAGTAGAGACAAATGAATTCCGTCATGGAGGAATTACACCAGACATAGAAACATAATATTCTCGTGGCTCACAGCTGTATTCTTCTCCTTCATACAGTACCCCACAATCTCTCTGTTCCCCTCTTTCATTGTCATGTTGATTGCTGTAGGCTTTTTTGTCCCCCTCCCTACTTTTCTGGGCAGTAGATGTATTTAGGAAACAAATGCTCATGCCCACCTGCCCTTCACTTTGGCCATCATCTTTAATAATTCTGTCCTTGTGGATTGCACCAAGTCGTTTTTGCCCAAGTGCAGCGCTTTGAGTGGGACTAAAAATCTGGGGGGGGGGGGGTCTCTCAAAGGGGCGTGGTCAATGTAATTAAGGGTGTGGCTTAAAAGCACATGAGCTAAAAATCTGTGCTTAGCATAGTGTGCCACCCGGCTGGTATTTTGCTCCTTCTGTCATTGCATGCAGATATATAAAACAAAAAGTATCATTACACCCACAACAAGCCAGGACTACTGGATTTGTCAATGGTTGTTGGTTACATACGATAAAGAAGCACCAATTACGGTTTTGTTGTATATAACATTGAAAAACCTTCAGTTCTGACATGATGAGCCTGAGAAAGAACTATAACGAGTCTCTTCGAAGCTACATCAGAGGCAGTGATGGGTGGTACAGCTGCAGAGTTAAGATTTTTCTTCCATCCTGAGGGTGAGGACAAAAATGGAGAGCCCAATAGAAACCTGTCTCGGGACCTGCTGTTTAGAACTGCTGGTGCTCAGCACTGGCAGGACCCGGCCTACTTAAAGACCTACCCAAGTGTATCGACACCATGCCCCGTCTGTGCCATTTTCCCTCATTTCCCACAGCATGGGAATCAACTGTCCCCTTCTCATCCCCTCCAGTGCCAAAGTTCCTCACTACCACATCTTCCACTGGTAACCCCATCTGCATCCCATAACACTGCCTGCCTGCATGCTCTCATGCCCCTTTCACGAGGGAATGCCCATAGATCCAAAAATGTCCTTCCTAATGCTCTATACCTCTCCACCTGAGGAAGATATAACGTTGTTCTTCTCCGTCACTCTGATTGCCATATCCCCAGTCGCACAAACCCCATATACTGATGTCCCTCCATCTGCCCCAATCTTTTCAACCTCTCTTCTGTGAAACTAAATCTGAACCTTTCCATTGCTGTTCCACACCAAAAATCCAAGGTTGGTTGGATCAGCTTAAAAGACGCTCAGGGACATGAATTGCCTCTCCCACACCACTCTGCCTTCCACAAGGACAAACAACCTCCCTTCTTCCCACCTCCTCAATTGTACAAAATAGCTCTCCAACCATACCAGGCATTTCTCTTTCACTCCAGATGTGCCTATCTGTACATCTCTCCCTTTTGCTTTCCGATCTGTTTTACACTTTCTCAACCTCACACACAATCGGCATACTCAACCCTTACATCTTCCCATAATAAGCCACTATAGTTGCTTGACCCTCTCACTTTAGACTCTCTGAATGTCCCAAAGAACATAACTGAAAATATCACCCTGAATATCCTAAATTCCTAAATGGTGGGGCATGCAGATCTCTCTCTCGCAATTACCCTTCTCAAGATCTTAGTATTTATTGGTCTCCTTTTATCACCACTTTTTCCCCATTCCCTAGCACAACCTATCAAAATACATCTCACTAGATCATTCCTACACGGCTCATATCTCCCTAAAACACTTACAATAAAAGGCAATCCCAGCCAATTCCTGCAGTGGCTACTGGCACCAAACCCTTTTCCACCTGGCTCATCATAAAAGTAATCATAGTTCTGCTCCTTTTTTCTAGACCCCACCTTCCACACCTCCTCTTTGCTCTTTACTCCACAATTCCGTTTGTTCCATCCCCATGGTCTCCCCATTGAGTCAGCCAGTGTCTTCTCTGTCAGATACGTCACTCTCACATACCAATTCTCCACTTGTCTGTTTGCACTAGTGTCCCTTTTCTGTCTGTCTACGGGCCACACTACGGAATCTCACCCACTATGAATGAGACGGCGCATCAGTCATTCCATTGTCCAGCCCTGGTATATGCATGGTCTCGACAACTTATTCGATTTCAAGTACACTATTACTAGTTCTTGGAGAATTTGAAGCATGCACACATTATTGGTGGACATTACGTTTATCACATGTACCACTGCTTCATTGTCCACTTTATAAGTCACTATTTTGTCCTTCAAGTCCTCCCCCCACAATCTCACAGCCAGCACTACCAAGAAGAATTTCAAAAATGCTATGCTGCGCCTCATCTGTCTCCAGTTCTCTGGTCACGGTTTCACAAATCAAATACCCTCTCAAACGACCTCTCCAATGCACTCGAAATTCTCCCCTGCCTGACCCGCCAGAAAGAAAACACCACCATCTAATCTATTGCATCTTCTTGAAGTCACAAGGTCACACCATTATACTGCTTGGAACAATTACTCTATAGGCAAAATACAAATGTCCTCGGACCTGTGGAATGAACCACAGCCCACACTTCTTCCTCCCTACCAAATGCTTCAACATTGCTCTTTGTCTGTCCAGCTTGTCTTAAGGCAATTTGGATACCATATCCACAGAGTCTAAATCATTTACTAAAAATGTGAGGAGGATCATTGGGCCCTTCATCATTTCTTGAACCAAAGGTATGCCCAAGTTGCCCACCACCTTGTGAAACATGTCCATCAATCCCTTGCACTAATCCATCAGTTCTGCACTGTCAACAAATACCAAAATGCTGAGGTAGTCCACTAACTGTCTTTGCACCCATTTCAGGAAGTTCTACCTTTTTCAAAAAGCGCACACCCCCTTGAGCACCCCATTGGCATTGTCAACAAAGAACTGTCCCTTGTACTGAATGGCCGACAGTTGAAAGTCTTCTAGATGCACTGGCATCAGTCAGAACATGGATTGTATGTTCCCCTTTTCCCATTTCTTCTCCCGCCCTGCATTTTGACACTTTTTATATTGATGTTTCACTCTTTGAATATTTCAGTTTACAGTCATTCTGGTCTATGAAGCAATTCATGGAACACCCTTTGGCCATGACAGAAAGTACTGTATCAAGAGTGGCATGAGATCTGGAATAATAACTGCATCCACAATGACCTGCAATGCAACCCTTTGACACTTCTGTCTTTAGATTTCTACATACCACTTCAGTCCCCTGTTCACCCTGTCATCTTCCCTAAGGCCTTTCCTGTCATCCTTTTGCCCCGGCATCCTTTCAAGGAAGTGTCCCACAAATCCCACCTCGCTCTCTGGAACTTCTCAAACTCCAGGCTCTCCCCATGCATTCTACCCCACCCATTCCTTCCAAAATATTCCCTCTCATTCGTTCGCTCAATCTTGCTTTTTTCTCCAAATCTTTCCATCACCCTCCTCTACACTCACAGCCAGTGTCCATACTTCGCCTTCTCTTGCATTCTGTTCTCCAGTGGCTGTAGTCCATGTCTGTTGTCTTCTCTTCAGCTCTCCTGCTAGACCGGTGCCATGGCCTGGCTCCACCCAGCTCCTCTTTGGGCTAACACTGTTGACCCTCCTTAGCCTTTAGCACCTCATTCTTCATCTGATCCTGGCCCTGAAGATGACCGATGGTGCTTCTCTCAACTTCTCTATAATCTAATGCTGCCGTGATGCTAACACTTCTGCCACCTGCCATGTACTGGACAGTGGGCCTGGTCCTCCAAACACAGTGCATCTACATGTCCCCGCACTTCTGTTCCATGCAGGGTCTGTAAGGTCCATACTCCTAAAATATCTTCCTTCTACTGTGCCGTCCATCTTCCTCGGTCCCTTCTCTTGTTCGTGCCTGCTGGCATCGATTGCTCCTTGCTTTCTGTCCCTTCTGTCTGCCCGCTGCCCCTTGTCTGCTTTGCTGGCCTTTTCTTTTACTTCTCCACCAATTTTTTTCTGGTTCTCCCTCCCTCTCATCCTTGACATGGCTCCTCCCCTCTCCTAGAGTCATGGTCTCCCATGCATGGGGTCAGAACAAATGCTGCACTACCTCTGCATTTTGTTGACAGTGCAGAACTGATGGATTAGTGCAAGGGCTTGATGGACATGTTTCACATGGTGGTGGGCAACTTGGGCATACCTTTGGTTCAAGAAGTGATGAAGGGCCCAATGATGCTTCTGACATTTTTAGCAATTGATTTAGACTCTGGATATGGTATCCAAATTGCCTTAAGACAAGCTGGACAGACAGAGATCAATGTTGAAGGATTTGGTAGGGAGAAAGAAGTGTGGGCTGTGGTTCATTCAATAGGTCCCAGGACATTTGAATTTTGCCTATAGAGTAATTGCTCCAAGCAGTATAATGGTGTGACGTTGTGACTTCAAGAAGATGCAATGGATTAGAAGGTGGTGATTTTTTCTGGTGCATCAGGCAGGGGAGAATTTGGAGTATAATGGTGTGACGTTGTGACTTCAAGAAGATGCAATAGATTAGATGGTGGTGTCTTTTTTCTGGCGGGTCAGGCAGAGGAGAATTTCGAGTGCATTGGAGAGGTCGTTTGAGAGGGTATTGATTTGTGAAACCTTGATCAGAGAACTGGAGACAGACCAGGCTCAGCATAGCATTTTTGAAATTCTTCCTGGTAGTGCTGGCTGTGAAGTTGTGGGGTGAGGACTTGAAGGAAAAAAGAGTGACATATAGAGTGGACAAGTATTGTGCCAGTGCTGCCCCTCACTCCTCCTATGACGTGGGATGGAGCCACATGCCAGCCTCACTGCCAGGACTCAAGCCAACACTGCTCTTTTGGGCCTACCTGGTGTCTCCGACATCGGGAACCCCTCCGTGGTAGAGGCACCCTGCCCTGAGTTGGCACACCTATAAAGTACTTCAATACCTAATGAGTGCTCTTTAAGAACCTACAATTATTTTGCACATTTCGGTGATAAATAGCACTTTTATGTACACTATTTGATCTCATGTTTTTCAAACCTTTCTTGCCAGGAGAGTCCACCACCCTTTAAGCCCTTCCAGCATTTGGGAGTGCTCACTCGCTGGAATGCAGGGCAAATATTAAATCCTTTCACTTCCAAAAATCACCAGCCGCCACTCCTTATTTGACAAATTCTAATGATGCCTAAATTAGGGTTAAGACTCGGAGTAAGAGAGATTTCCTGGATTTTTCTGTACGCCACATGCTCAGTGTCTGTAAAGAAGAGTTTATCAATCATGGGAATTAAAATGAAATGTTTTAACTCTTGGCTGTGGCACATGCATTTATAAATATGACATTATTTATTCCCCACAAACAAAATAGCATATGGATTGCAAAGAACAAAGCCTTTCCAAGTTAAAAAAAGACAATTATTTCACTATACAGCTACCTTAACATTAGCAGAGAAATGAAAAAAATAACATTGTTCCACGCATAATTAGCTTTTACATGATGTACACCAATAATGTTTCGTCTTTCATATCTTCACAAGCTAAAATAATTGCTTCACTTACAGGCAAAAGTCAGAGCAGCCCGGACTTACAAACAGTCTTACTTTATTTCAAATCCTATGGAGCAGGAAGGGGAGCTTGCTGGCGCAAATGGGGTTGGCTTTCACAAAGATGCAGCTGGCAGAACGTCCAGGGCACAACAGGCAGGGGCAAGCTTTGTGAAGAGAGTGTTGACCTGCCTAACTTGTTGCCCATGTCAAACTCCACACAGCGACAAATGGGGCTATGCTGAAGACTGACCTACCACAGTCAGGCCTGGTCTAACTTGAGCAAAGGCTGATACTCAGCTGCCACCATGTCTGGCTGGGTAAGATGGTAACCTCAGGTGGTTGGGTGGGCAGTGCCAGGTAAGGGCTCCAAGAATGAAAGGCAGTGCTTAACACATACTTATGACACTCTGCCACACGGTGGCGCTGGTCATCTAATTTAGAGCTGAGCAGAACAACAGTTGTTCATGAATACAATACACATTAAACGAGGCATATGTCTTCAATTATTGCGCCCGTGTCTGGCCGCGATAATTGAACACATGTGGGCTTTGGTGCGCGTAACAGACACCAATAGGCCATAGGTGGAGCTATGAGACTGCCTATGGCCTATTGCGTGTTCTGTTAAAAACAGCACGCACGCAAAGCCCAATCAAAATGGACCTAAGAATGCACAGCTGTGTGGAATTTCAAGGTCCATTTTTAAACCCCCTACAAAAGGGCTGTTCGCGAGCCCTAAAAATACCAATACTTGCCTCCCCATCAATTCCTTTAACTTTGGGGACCTGGAATAATCTGAATTGTCGCACTTGCAGGTAAGAAAGATGGTTAGTAGTTATTTTGGTACCGTCACTGGCAGTGATGACAGGGCAACAGGTGGTGCAAGCTGCTGTGGCCTCCTGGTCAGGGCCCTGGCACTTATTATTTTACAAATTAAGCACTGGATTGAAAAGCAATGCCAGCAACATCTCAGCAGCAAAATATGACTTGACAGTGTGTGAAAAGCAGCTTGCAGGTGAGGTCTCAAGGCATTCGGTTGTAGGTATCCATGCGTTATGGCTTCTAGCAGGTCAGTGAGGCAATGGGTGGGACAGGTAAGTCCTCCTCCAGGCAGTAGGCAGTGAGCAGGAGGCAGTTTGATACTCTCTCCTGGAATAACCTGTGTACGCCGCCTACATGCTTTAAAGTGCATTGATGCCTCTGCCTTGTGAGGTTGCCACCCTCTGGGCAGTGTGTCATGAAAAGAAGCTGCATTTGTTAGTGCAGTGGGTTAATGCATGCACTGCAGGGGTCTGTCTTTGACCTCGTGGCCACAGGCTTGAATCCCAGTGGGTACACTCAGCCTTTCATTCTACTGAGGTTGCTACAATTAGCATAATTGAGTTGAGTAACAATAAACATCTGCTATTGGAGAACTAGCGCTTAACAAATGCACATGCTTTGATATGATCTAGGGGGTAGGGAGTGGGACTGGCTGCTACCTGGCCTAGGTGAATGGACTTGGGGTGGAAATGAAAAGATCCATGCGGTGTGGGGTGGGTTATTTCAGGACTTGGTGCCCACTTCTCTCATATAAGGGAGGAAGTCTTAATTGAGCTGCTCAACAGCACCCAAGGCCTCTCTGTGCAGGAGAGAGCCAGGGATGGAGGGAGCGAAAAGCAGGCAGACCTCATGCTGTGGCGTCCCAGGTGGGCTCCCTGTTATTGTCATGGTTCTATACATGGCGATGAGCCCATGCCTCTTTCAAACTTGCCACAAGCACTATCCTTGCATTCCTTTGTGTGGTCTCCGTCCCCCTTGGACGGCTCAGCCATGGCCACATTCCCACAAAGAGATGGGGCCTGAGCAAAGTTAGCAAATAAATAAAATTACCCAAAAATTGCCCATTAAAATGAAAAATGTGCCACCGCTGGGTTTGGTCAGTGGCCGTTTGGCCTTCGGTTGAAAAGTTGAAGGGCCAATCCAAACTTGGTGGTCACCTGTCATGCTTTGCTATGGCACTACAGAGACTGGCCTTACGTCCAGGGGATATACTGATCACAGACAGTGAATTGAGGTCAGTGGATGCACAGCACGCATGAGGCACAATCTAGGCTAATTATTTACCCCGTTCTACACCTGCAGGAATCACAGTACATACGTATGCTTTGGAGGTACAATCTCAATAGGTGCATCTGAACACTTGGCAAACTCCACAGGGCAGGGTAGAGGGAAGCTCACTGTGCTTCTATGCAGAACCAGGACGGACGGCTGATGCTTTAGAGGTGCAATCCCAGGAGATTCATCCTGACCCCTGCAGCTTCCGGGTGCTAGCGTGGAGCTCACTGTGCTTCTAGGCACAGCCAGGATGGGCGGCTGATGCTTTGGAGGTGAAGCAGTATCCTGGAAGTGACATGTAGTTCATGGTGGTTCTACGCACATCCAGGGTAGTTGGCTGATGCTTTGGAGGTGCAATCCCAGGAGACGCATATTGACCCCTGCAGCTTCCAGTTCACTGTGCTTTTATGCTCAGCCAGGATGGATGGCATAACCCTGGGCGTAGTTTGAGTAGTAGCGCTATGCGTAGTTATGCGAAGTGCACTTCGCACTGCGCGAGCTACACGAACTGCGTAGTGCACTGTGCAAAATGCTGTTTGCACTGATTGCACAGTGCCAGATGCTTGTCCGCACCGTGCAATCAGTGCAAACTGCATCTTTTACAGTACAAGCAGTCATTTTCTGTCCCTCGAGTAATTTCTACTCGAGCTGCAGCTCTCTCAACGTGGACTGGTAGTTTCTCATAGCGATCATACACGACCACTCGCAATGAGAAACCTGACCTCCCCGCGTTGAGAATCTCGCTGGGAGGTTTGATTTTCACGCTCACGATCGGCAATTTGATTTTGCTGATCGCTAACGAGGAAAAAGTCTCAACGGGATGTCATTTTGCTCGCTCGCGGTCACCAACTTGACGTTGAGGACCGCGAGCAAGCAAAAAATTACCACTACGCTATGCTACGCTACGCGTGTTTGCACTGTGCTACATGCAATTCGCGTAGTGCGAAGTAGTGCAAATTTCACAAACTACGCATGTGTAGCGTAGTACTTCATCCAGGGTTATGGCTGATGCTTTACATTGACTTTGATGATAACGGCAGCCCCCTGTTCCTCAACGCACAAATGACTCAATCCAAAATAAGTGCATCTCCACTACAGTAAGAGTGCAGGACACTACTGCAAATGGAAGTTTGATGGGAACAAAAATTTCGGGTCTGTGAAGTTGCCAAACTATTTTGTAACCTACACCATTAAAAAATTTGCTGCGCATACCCCTAGTAGGAAAGGCAGTTGTGGGTTTACATTTGAAGGGGTGCACACACACGTATAGAGAAATCATCATTTGCAAATTCGCTTAGAGAGGAGGGGGTGGAAGAGTGGCCTGGCACAATCAGAGAGCACGCCTCATTCATGCGGGAGATGCTTTCTTTACATACGCTTGTCACCTCCTTTCTCTTATGCCAGCTCCAGGTTGGTGCAAATGGAACTCATATGAGGAAAGATATTCTCCATTTTTTTACCGCTTGCAAAGAGAAAAGGTAGCTAGATTCTCATTTATGGAAAATCCAAGGCCAGGCTATCTTCTGGATTTTTCAAAACCCATGCTAATGTCCACGGGCTGATGACTCGTTATTATGCTGGAGGGCATGGTGTGTGCTACTTTATACATATTCATAAGGGTCAGCATAAGGCGTGGTTCAACTGGGCCACATTCAAGCCTTTTGTATACAGACTTCTGCAATGCACAACTTGACCTACGTGGATCTAAGTGCATAGGCCTTTGTCTGATCAGTTTGTTTTAAATTTAAACTGACGTCACTGTTTTAAAGTCTGGCCGAAACAAGACCCTCTGTTGTTCTGTGTTTTGTATCTGAATTGGGCCATCCTTCTGCGAAATAGATTTTATTGTTGTGAAAGTTGTCATCACTCATTTATTTTCAATGCCCTTTTATGTTACTCTGGCATCCTTCCCAAGTCAATGAAATCTTGTCTCTATGCAGCAAAACCGAACAAGCCCAAAACCAACAAGAAAGGGAATGTTGATGAAAAAGCGAGGCCTTTTCTCCTGGTCTAAACCTGTCACAGAACTTGGCAGTTCTAAGACAGCTTTTGAAACAAAGTAAAATGGTATTGTCAAAAGAAACAACTGAGATATGTGAAACAGTTATTATGCAACTATTATATGTCCCTAGTGACGCAATGCAGAAAATGTGACGAGGTTGTCCTGAAATTCCCTTATCTTAGAGATATTCATAGGTGGCCCTGCGTGGCTTGGCAAATCTGACTTAAGGATTGCTTCACCCTTTGATCACCTTGGGTCAAGCAAGGGCAACGCAACCCTGTGATAAACCTGTCCCCAGGTTCCCCAGTTCCAAAGTCAGCTGCTCTGGTCTAAGACCACATTTCCACCCCCATGTTAGAGTGTGTCCCCAAGTACCATAAACTGATTGAACTTGCGTGTGGTTCTTATGCGCCCGAGGAGGGCCTCGGCGAAGGCAGCGTGGGCTGCACTCCACTGGCTGCCGATAAGGTAGAGAGTCCTGTTTAAGGCAATGTGTGTTTGCCATCGCATCCTGCAGGGGACTGCCCCCTCCTATCTGTCGGAGCTACTCACCCCCTATGTCCACACACCAACTAAGATCATGCGGTGTGGGTTTGGTGTGTGTTCCTGCCACCAAGAAAGCTAGGATAGGTGGACGCTCTTTCCGCCTGCTGGCTGTCCAGCACTGGAACAAACTCCCCGTGTACCTCCGGATGGAGGCCCGAGAGAGCTTTTTCAGGAAAAAAATTGAAAACGTATCTTTTCCCCAGGATTACTAGGTAGAGAGGCTGTCGGGTGCGGAATTCTTGCAGTTGCTCCGCAGCGCGGGGACACACTGGCCGAGTGTAACCATGCGCTTTATAAATGTGCCTATTATTCATTATTTATAATATTATAGCAAATAAATATAAGAATTTATGTTTGGCATTTTTGGGATGAACAAGGGTAATTATCTACCTGGAGGGGTGGCCTTAAAAGTCTGTTGTCCATTGATGTAAGAGTTAACACATCTAGAAGTGATGGGTCTTGGGTGGAACATTGGGGGCAGATTTACCATTATGTCACACAACACAACAGAGCAATGCAACTTGCTGTGCTGCGTTGCAAGAAAGGGAGATGGCAGAAAGGTTCCATATTTACAAAGATATGGAACATTTCTGCTCCCTCCTTGTGGTGGCGCACTGTGTGCTGCCTAGCACTAATGCAGGCGCCCTAGCACCACAGTGCAAGGTGTGGACAGGATTGTTTTTGTGCAGGAAGGAGCACCTTCTTGCACAGAACAGTCCTTAGAGGCATATTCCTCCTTGTGTGCAGCAGAATGCAGCACAAGTGGAAAGAGGAAGTAACGAAGAGAAGTAGATATATTTCTCCTCCTTACGCCTCTGTTGGGTAGTGCAGCATTCTGGTGCAAACCCAGGTTTATAAATCTTTGTAAATCTGGGTTTGCGTCCAAATGCAAGGATCGATGCATGGGAACACCCATGCTCCAACTAAGTAACACCGACCCAACACAGAGTATGACAGGGCGGCCCTATGGGCTGCCTTGCATTACTTCGTCTTTACTAAACAACACAAATACATGCAAAGTGGGTTTGTGGGGCCTAATAAATCCCAGTTAAGGACTTGCATTGCTTGCGAATACTTGTGTCATGCAAGGACAACACAAGTCCTTAGTAAATCTGCCTCAAGATGTGACTCGATGGGGTTCAAATTTCTCGCTTGTTTGTATACACATGAAATTAATTGTGTTGTCAGCAGGGGGCATATTTACCAATAGTTCACCCAAAGCAGCGCTGAAAGGTAAGTTGCTGAGCTGTGTGGGCAGGAGTGAGCAGAAAAATGCCATATTTACCAAGATATGGCGCTGTTCAGCTCGCTCTATGCACAAGAGCACTTGGGATGCCTACCGCTAACGCTGCCACCCTTGTCCCATGGCGTTACGGGTAGGACTGATTAGTACAGGAATAGATACCTTCCTGCACAAAACAATCTTTAGAACACTCATGTAAGAGAGAGTAAGGAGAAGGAAATGAGATATTTCTCCTCCTTGCACCTCTGTTGGATTATATATCTTTGAAAATATGAGTGTGCATCAAAAATAAATTGGTGAATGCACAGGATCGCCTACACTCCAATCATGTAAGGCCTAATGAAAATGAATTTTGGGTCGGGTCTGCAATACAAAAGTGACACAACTCGGCGCAAAATATTAAAAATTCTGGGCCCAGATTTTTTCCACAGAAAAGTAGGAAATAAATACAACCACTTCCATTTTAAAACCCAATCATGTTCAGCAGTACTAAAAGAAGTTCCCCATTAACAATGCGTGCTCCCATGCGAGCATACTTTGGACTTGTTTTCTTAATATGAATTCCATTTTAAACCTTTGTCAGATAATTAAATGTTAGTCAACTTAAACTAAGCTGGAACACTGCGGTGCTACGTTGATTCCATCTTCTTAACTCGGGTCATCTTAATTGTATTTTCAGTTACTTAGCTCACTCTGCCATCTAGTGGCATATGAGGGGGAAGACAAGGCCTATTCGTAAAAACACATTTTAGAATGGGAGTTAACATTTCTAAAGCCGAATGACGGATTACTATTTTGTGTTCAATATAATCAATATTTTCTAGGAGAAAGAATATTTTAAGTGTAATTTATTATGTGTGCTGCATTGTCAAACGGTAAACATATTCACATTTTCATTTTTCGTCTTCAATGCGGCCTCCACTTCACTGCTTTCTTTCAGAAAAGTGTATTTTAAAAGATTTGCTGTGTAAGTAGCTCATGAACGATGTAGTGGTCCAAACTACTTTTAAAATTACTATTCTTTGTAATAGGTTTATTAACCCCATGGGCAATCGGTAGAAGCCTTACCTCACCTTGGGCTGGATGTACATAGAACTGGTCACAAAATACTAGTCGCAATTTTTGACCAGTATTTTGGTGACTATTGTGTTGATTTGCGAACCGGCCTATGTGCTTATAGGTAGGTTCACAAACTACTAATTTGTAGTGGGTTGTAATTCGACCGACCTCATGAATAATAATGAGGTAAGTTGCTAACTGTAACCCACTAGGAATCCCAGCCATCAAAGTGATGGTGGACAGTTGAGGTCAGTAGAGCACCATATCTGTGATTGCTTTTTAAGAAAGCATTTGTTTTTATTAAATGCAGCCCAGTTTCCTTGAAGAAAAAACGGGATGCAGGTAAACGAAAAAAAATGGAAAGTGTCATTTTTTTTTAAGAGTAAGCAGCAGCCCATTGGACCCCTTCCCAGATGCGAATGGCTTACCACTTTCTTGAAGGAGGTGGTAAAATATTAATGTTTTGTAACAGGAATTGGGGTGCATAAATTAATACATTCCATTCCAATTCAGCATTTGGAAAGGGATGACCTAAACACGTCAATTCCAAATACCAAATTGATATTTGGTCGAAAACCCAAATTGCCAAATTGTGATTCGGTAATGTGTTGCCAAATAGCAATTGAGGTTTGATCCATCATAAAAATCCTTTTTGCGTTGCAAACATAATTGGACTGCAAAAAGGGTTCATACATCTGGTCCTATACTGTGGCATAACGAGGGGGACACCATGCATAGTACATCGAGGGCCTCTCCCACCCTCGGATCTAATCAGGAGCTCTGAGGCCAAGGACCTGCCACCTGTGCACAGTGCAGGAGGGGCCCTTATGGAGCCCAGGGTCCCCAGCTCTGAGGGGGCTACTGTTACACACCTGTTCTTGTATATTTTTGCCAGCTCCCGCACACTCTAGCGATGAACATTCTGGGGCATATTACCAACAACTAGCGATAATTATCGCTATGTTGGTTTAGCAGGGATATTTTTATCACCGAGCTGCAGCGATTTTTATCGATAAGGAACCTTGCTATTATCAAGGTATATCTCCTAAGCGATAACAATCGGCCAAAATGCATGAATATAGCTGAAAAGTCAGCGATATTCATGCATTACCAAGCTAATGCTCTTAGCCATGTTATCCACCTATCATTGGATAACATGGCTAAGAACTGCTCAGGGGCAGGTGTTAGCATTTGGAGATATTCGCGCTTAGCGCGAATATCTCCAAAAGTTGGTAATAGGAGATAGCGATGTTAGCGACTGTTTCCAGTCGCTAACATCTTGGCACGCCCACTTTGCATGTCATTAGTGATAAATATCACTGACATGGAAAGCGGGGCCCAAGATGGCCGCTATCTCCTACTAGCTGTCGCTAACTGGTGTTAGCGACAGCTAGGTAATAGAGAGATAATTTTATCTCTGCTTTCTTGGCTTTTAAAGCCAAAAAAGCGGAGGTAAACCCCCTTGATAATATGCCCCTCAGTTCTTTAGAAAAATGTCCTCAAGTTATCTTCTTGTACAATTTATTTTTATTTAATTATGTTTTATTGCACTAGTGTACTCAGGCGGATGGTCCAGAACACCAGAAGATCAAAGAAAGGGCTGAGGCAAGCAATATACAGTGGACACAGTCAAGAGACAAGCATAAGACATTCCAAAGAGAGGTGCATTAAGAGTCCAGAGAAGATCTCTTAAACTCCCTATGGGAGAAGAAGTTCAGCACAGGGCCATCAACATTAGACATGCTTTCGATATCTTCAGGACCCTGAAGGAGTGCAACAACCAAAGCGTCCTCTGATATTTGGGGCCTAGTCCCACAGAAGAGACGCAATCAGCAAATAGCCAATGTGTTAGTGGTTTACCTGTGAAAGTAAGGGTATTTACTACCAGTACCTGAAGGAGAAGGCTGTCCTTTTACTACACCATTTTTGGTCCTTTCTTCAAAGTTCATAACTTCCTTGTAGATAAGTTCTGTGCAAAGGAAGCAAGAGAAGAAGGAAAGTGGGTATCCAGAGTTTCAAATGAGGAGCGAAATAATATGGGTTATGAAAAAGCAGATCTTAAATATGCAATAGAGAGTTTGAGCAATGAATGATAGTGAAATTCGTTGTAAAAATGTCCTCATACAGAATGATCAATTCGGGTGTAGAAAAAAAGAACTGCGAAAATAAAATAAAATTCGGTTGAATGGGACTGCAGAGCCAAAATCTGTGCATCAAAATATAACAATTAGTCAACTGTCGCAAATGGCACAAGTGCAAATAGGTACTTGTTCTAAAATGTGTACACATAGACAAATAAAAGAAAGACTTGGATGGCTCATAAACAATAGAGGTAAACCAGTACTAAAACAACTAGAGAACACAAAACTCCTCAACTAGTACTTAATTTAGTGTGTAATCGTGAAGGTGGAGAAAAGAGGACCCAGTTTGACCCAACACACATAGAACTAAGAAACGGAATGCAAAGAATGTAAGGGAAACATTAGATTGATCCGATACATATTGGTTGTGCCACATACTAAGTTATATTTTTACATAAAATGAAGCTGTCACAAAATCACAAAATACACTCTGGGCCTCATTTATGAAAAGTGACGCATCGCTGCGTGAAAACAGCGATACGTCACTTTTCATTGTGCCCTCCTTGCGATGTAAGATGCGTCATATTTACAATATGACGCATCATGTTGCAAGGAGTTACAGATACGTCAGTATTTCTGACGTATCTGTAGGAAAAAATGACGCATTGCTGGAGTGTGTCACAAAAGTGACGCAACTCTAGCAGTGGGTCATTACACATGAGCAAGTCCCATGTGAAATGTGCCTGCCTCAGTTTTACGCCTGCCATGAGGCAGGCGTGAGATATTGACGCATTTGCATCCCAGAAGTGGCGCAGTGAAATCTTATAGATTTTACTGCGTCACTTCTATAAACCTTTCTTACATCGGAACGACTCCCTGCATACATTATACCTGGCGCAGGTATAATGTGGCGCAGGGGTTTACAAAGTGACACATCTACCTAGATGCATCACTTTGTAAATATGGTGCAACAAGGCATATTTTTTACGCCGCTGGTGCGTCACAAAAAGAGATGCACCGGTAGCGCAAAAGTGACGCAAGGGCTCATAAATTAGCCCCTCTGTGCCTATCTTCTTTGCACAAACTGCACTTTTAGTAAGCATGGGTTTGCATCGGCTTCTGCACACATAGGCACTGGGCACCGGCTGCTGGAGGAGGGCACTCTTCAAAATGTCTCACGTATTTCCATTTGAACCCAGATGTAACCCTACATCGGGAGCACATAGTGCAAAATGGATCCAAGTGCAGTTTATGTATCATGTCTTTCAGTGGGGGATTAGCGATATCCATTTGCAGGCAGAGAGATGAGAAATGATTGGCGAGAGGTGGAGTTCCAGGTCGATAGAAGAGGATGGATACATTCTCAAACTGGCAGCACACATGATCATGGCAATTATCGATCACTAATTACCCTTTTCATACTCGGTAATACACTCATATATGACAGAGGGAATTACACGAGAAAAACCAGAAGAAGTTAACTAAAGAAAGATAATCCAAAATTTGCTTGTGAAGAATAACTGATATCGACTAACCTCAGTCCCTCATTTAAGAAAAGTGCAGAGCCCTCATTCCAAGAGGTGCAAGAATCCCGATTCACGTGCAAACTCCTATTTGCACTTGATTCGGGCTTCCAAGATGTACATGAATTACTGCACCCAGGGGCAGATTTACACAGCAAGTCGACATGCTGAGCTGCGTTGCGTGAAAGGAAGACATCCACAATGCGCCATATTTGCAAAGATATGGCACAATTCCTCATGACGTACTATGGTGCGAGGTTGCCTGCGTTACAAGTAGGATAGTTTTGTACAGGACGGGATACCTTTCTGCACAAAAACAATCCTTAAATGCATTTTCCTTTTTCTATGACTTATGCGAAATGCATCACAGATAGGAGAAGGAAGTAACAAGGAGAAACAAATAAAGATATTTCTCCTAGTTACACTTGGGTATGAGAGGCGTACCATTCTGACGAGGTCCTAGGTTTACAACTCTGTAAATTTGGGAATGCACCAAAATCCATTAGTGTATGCGTGGGAACACCCACACTGCACCCATGGAATGCTTCCCAACTGCAAAGCGATACAAAAGGCGATGATGAACAGAGCGTTTGAGCAAATCAAACACTCACCCCCAGTCAACAGATCTGGGTTTAATCCATCACCATTCTTTAGCTCACTCAGCAACCCCAGTTCAAGGTAACACAAGGCAGCAAAATGCCCTGCTTGTGTTACCGTGGATTTACTAAACCACGCAAAGACTCACAAAGTGGCTTAGCTAAGGGCTTGTCTTGCCTTGCATCACCTTGGGCGATGCTAGGGCAATGCAACCAATTAGTAAACCTCGCCCACAGTGTCTTTTCTTAACCACTCAATTTCGATTATAAAAAGTACAACATCTCAGAACTTTTGTGAAAACAAAACATTCCGAATTCCTAACCTCAGAATAGGTGCAAAGCATTTGATATTACCATGTTACTTCCCATTGTAGGATGCCAAGCCAATATGATAATATTGCTCTCAGTGAACAGCACACCCCTCGGTAGACGTATATTCTGGATCCACTACAACCGCAGCGAAATAATGGTTTGATTAAAAGGGCCCAAGTGTGTTCAACCAAGGGAATTGCTGCTGATTTGGTTTTCTTTCACTTTGTTCACAAATGTAGAACTTCAGATTATGACAACTAGAAAGTAAACTGGAGCATTTTTGGGAGGGGAGCAATTGCAGACTAGGGTCCTGCTTCATTTATTTATTTATTTGTATTTATTTATAAAGTTTAATATAGCGCTAGCTAGACCCGTGGGTATCAGAGCGCTTTACAAACACAAGGAAAAGAAAAAAAGTTGCACTACATCACAGGACATGAGGATGCATAAATATATAAGCAAAGACATCACACTTAAATGTACAGTGAAGGAGTGAAAAACGCAGGTGGTTGCAAGAGTCAGATAACCCCCATCAAGGATGGCAGTTTTGGTGCATGCATACTCAGGGCCAGACTGGTCTACCAGCCACCAGGCATTTCAGCAGGCTATCAGGGTGGGTGGGGCTTTTCATTGCCGGTTGTGGTCCGTTTTGCTGCTGGGGCCCTGCTGGCCACGCTCCTTCATACCGCGCTTCTAAATAAACAATGGAAAAAAAAATGGGTTTAAAGTATGCTTTCAGCATGCTATGAAACCATTTGTTTTTGCTTTGTTTATTTAGAAGCGCTGCAAGTAGGAACATGGCCGGACGTTCCCCAAATGGCAGTGAACCCTGCCCTCCCCCTGCCAGCCCACTGAAACGCCTGGTAGCCAGTCTGAGCCTGGAAGGGCAGAATCCTTGATTCTGGTCAGTATCCTCTAACAAACACCATTCATTACCAGATCTCTCACCTGGATGGGGTATGGACCGCAGACAGGAAGCTCTCTGGTGCTTTTCTATGCGTTTTTTCACAATTTCAGGAGTGAAAGATTACATTTTCTTCCTGCTTTGAGCAACCGGAAGGTGTAAGTGGGAGGGCTGGGTGGATTGGATAGAGGAGTGAGGACAGGATCGGCATGGCCGTACCAGGCATCGGCATTTCCCCGGGAGACAGGAAGAGTGGAGGTCAGGTATGCAGTGATGGGGGCGGGTTTTGTTAATGGGGGCCGGTTTTGCAGTGGTGCTGCAATATCGGTCCCCAGTAACAAAAGCAGCAGTGCCTGACACTTGCATTCTCCCTCCCTCCACCCCCCGGTCCCCGGGGGCTAGTCTGACAAAACTGCAAGAGCTGCTTGGAGTTCCCAGTCCAGTCGTAGGTGGGGACACAGGTCCAACTTGATTCTGTCAAAAGGGAGCACTGTTCCTGCCCCTGTATTAATGCAGGGGTTGGGCATGGCCAGGCTGTGCTTTTGCATGTAGCCCCTGCCTGCATAATTAAAGAACCGGAAACACCCAGAATTGCAGGTGAACAATCCCACGCAGACATCACTCCAAGTGAAACACCGCTACTTATAATCAGGGCCTAACTGAGGATCACTTGTGCTGGAGTCACTACTGGGACTAATGTGTCTGGCGTGTGATTGACTGGAGCTGGCTGGTGAGCCTGGCTCCAGAAGTTGGGATGGCTCCACACACGCCGCTCCTGGGTCCCCAACGCTGTCAGTCTCACCTGCGCAGCGCCAAAGACATCGGCTGCAACAGGGTGAGACTACAGCTCCCAGGGAGCTTAGAGGCACCACCGGACTTCCGTCCACGAGAGCGCCTAGAGGCGCTCAAATTCGAGAGGCTCCCTCGGTGGAGCGGTGGTGATTTCTTGCCCGAGAAGACCCACGGGCTGTTCTAAGGACTCCGCACACGCCGCTCCTGGGTCCCCAACGCTGTCAGTCTCACCTGCGCAGCGCCAAGGACATCGGCTGCAACAGGGTGAGACTACAGCTCCCAGGGAGCTTAGAGGCACCACCGGACTTCCGTCCACGAGTGCGCCTGGAGGCGCTCAAATTCGAGAGGCTCCCTCGGTGGAGCGGGTGTGATTCCTTGCCCGAGAAGACCCACGGGCTGTTCTAAGGACTCCGCACATGCCGCTCCTGGGTCCCCAAAGCTGTCAGTCTCACCTGCGCAGCGCCAAGGACATCGGCTGCAACAGGGTGAGACTACAGCTCCCAGGGAGCTTAGCGGCACCACCGCATGAGGGTCAAAGTATTGCACAAACTCCAGTAGATCAGCCTATAGAGGCAAGTCAGCTCACAATACACAAAAATAATGTTATTTGTTGGAATGTTGCCGGGCTGGCCACTAAGATGCAAGATGAGAACTGGATTAAATATATTAAATGTTTTCAGATTATATGTTTACAAGAGACTTGGTCAGTAGAGTGTGACCTTTTTATTGAAGGATGCAAGGCATACTTTGTACCTGCTATAGCAGTAAGCAGGGGCAGGCCAAAGGGGGGGGGGGATGGTCACGTTTATCTCTGTAGCTATGACATGCACAATACAAAGAAGGGCATCAAGTAACCCTGGTATCCTAGGCTTAGTTTTAGCCAAAGATAATTGTATGGTTGGTCTGATCAATTTTTTATAATTCTACTAATACATGCACAGCTTTTAATAACCTAAAAACCTTAAATGACTATGTTAGCTCATCAATAAAGGACTGCTCACATAACCTAATGATCATGGGTGATTTTAATGTTCACCCCTGTTGGGACCCTCTAATGAAAAATCTTCAGGAAATCCATTGTGCTAGACATGAGGGCCTGCACTTGGAACATACATTGGAGGGGGACTTCTTTAATGACTTATTAAATGACAATGATCTTACATTAACAATGGCACTGTGTGATCCCATGAAGCGCTTTGATACTCCAACTTTCAAAGGGCATGGGAAAGGGACATTTATAGATTATTTGTTATTAACTTTGCCAATGCAGGTTTTTGCAGATTCATTCACTATTGAAAATAATGAATTTAGTGATCACAATCCACTGACTATCCACCTTAGGGGTCCTTGGGTGGTTAATACAAGTTGCAGTCTGTCCATGGGCAGGGTAATGACAACGGATGGAAGACGCCGCCTAAAATGGGCCATGTGTACTCCTGACCTCATATATAAAAACCTCAAAGATACCTGTAGTGAGGAAATGAATAGCTGCACTCTGGATGACTCTAATCCAATGCAGGTCCTGTCTGCATTTCAATGTCTAACAGACAAAGTTTCTATCTTAATGACAGACCCAGCAAAGAAGTCTAGGAAAGAGGGGCCGTGTTGGTTTAATCAGGAATGCTCTTAAGCTGCGCGCAACCTGAGATCTGCCCTGGCAGCAAATCCCCGAAACAATGAGATAGTCAAAGGGTGTCGCAAAGAGCTTAAACTAGCCACTGCCACTCGTAAAGACTCTCTGAGGAACGAGGCGTGGAATGAGATCTTGGATCCACAAACCCTGAAAAATAGTTCTAGATTCTGGGCGGTAGTCAAGAAACCATTCCTGGTGCAAGATCCAGGAGAGGGACTAGAAAGTGTATAATGGGGCAACCTCCTTCAGAGTAAATAGAGGAGAGGTAATGGTAGGGATAGAGGGGCTTACAGCTGGTAAAGCACCAGGACCTGACGGGATACCCCCTGACCTTTTTAAATCTGATCCCAAGTTTTGGGCACCGATTGTTGAAGCTGTTATCAATGTAGCCGCTAGAGTCAGGTGCCCATTTTCCTGGGGGGTTTCCACCATTGTCCAGATTTTTAAAAAGGGGGACAGGCCAGCCCACTCTGTTATAGGCCTATCTCCCTAATTAATTCCATGGCTAAAATAGTGGGGAGAATTGTACTGCTGAGACTTTCTGACTGGGTGATGGACAATAACATCATGTCTATCTCACAGTATGGCTTCTGCAGTGGCCGATCAACCATAACACAATGTTTAAACCTTTACTCAATACTCAGCAAATACTGTATTGCCCAAAAAGGCACAGTCCACCTAGCCTTCATGGACCTATCCTCAGCCTTCGAATGTGTGAACAGGGGAAGGCTCTGGGGTTCCATGAAGGAGAAAGGAAGTGGACAGTGGGATTGTTAATTTTCTTGTAGATCTACATAGTAACACAAGTGCGAATGTCAGGTATTCCCAAGCGTTGTGCGTAACTGAGAATTTTAGAACTGGGAAGGGTGTGCGCCAAGGTTGCATACTAGCCCCTTTCCTTTTTAACTTTTATATAAATGAACTTGATAGCGTTTTGCAGGAGGTGAAAGCTGATTGTCCTAGGGTGGGGAGAAGGAGTATTCCCGTTCTTTTATACGCTGATGATGCGGTCTTAATATCTAGAACTGAAAAAGGTCTCCAATCGTCACTCAATGCTTTTAAACAGTTTATGGAAGAAAGAGATCTGCTGGTTAATAACTCCAAATCATTCATTATGCAAGTTGGTAATCGACCAAAAAGACATTACACATTCAAACTAGATAATGAAGTAATTCCATTTTCTAATACATTCTCTTATCTAGGAGTTCTTTTTGATTCTAAACTGTCATGGGGTCCACAACTTGCAAAGAAAAGATGTGGTGTGGTTAGGGTTAATGCTTCTATTTTTAACTTTGCTTCAAAATTAGGGAAAAAGCCAACTCTCGCAATGATGAGATTATATGATGCTAAATCAGTAGCAACTGCAGTCTATGGTAGTGAACTTTGGGGTTATTTGTCTTGTGAACAATTACAGATTGCAGAAAATGCATTTTTAAAACGCCTCTTGTGTGTCCCGGCCGCCACTTCCAACTTTGCAGTTCATGAGGAGTTAGGAGTAGAATATTTGAGCGATATTCTCTCCCTATGCCCATTGACCTGCTGGTTGAAACTGTGGCTGAGCCGAGACATCCCCTTAACACACCTGATTGTAAATGATTTCATTTCTCATAATAAGGCACTAGGTACCCCATGGCTGAAGTATTTAAAAAACAGTTTTTGTGAGCTGGGCCGCCCTTAACTATTTGATCGTCCGACTGAAATTGTAAAAGGGGATGTTGAAGCAATTAAGCAGTCTTTTCATCTGCGACGGAAGGCCGTGAGAGAGGGTGCTGAGTTACAGAAAACAAGTGTAAGGAAATATATCATGGTTAAAACATGTATGACAATGGAGCCTTACCTACTCAGCACATTTAGTACCCATGAAAAGTTCTTGTTAACAAGATTTATATTGAATTTGTTACATCATCTGCTTATAAGACCAAAAAAAGATGCTTTTAATAAACTTCCTGCACCCTGTGGCTGCGACGGAAAGTCTCCACAGGATATGCTGCATTTTATGTTTTTATGTAGATTTTATGAATATCCGCGTAAGCGCTACCTGCTTGTTCTTTTAA
The DNA here is from genome assembly GCF_964263255.1 of Lissotriton vulgaris. NCBI lineage: Eukaryota > Metazoa > Chordata > Amphibia > Caudata > Salamandridae > Lissotriton > Lissotriton vulgaris. Next base: position 1,415,716,058 of record NC_141689.1, read on the forward strand.
AGAAACTTAGGGCCAGATGTAGGTAGCCCTTTACCGATCGGAATCGGCCGAAAATACCGATTTTCGGCCGTTTCCGATCGGTAAAGGGCTACGGAGATGTAGGGGCACATATTCAGTAATTTTACCATATCGTTATTATTACCAAATCGGTAAATTTACCGATTCGGTAATATTTACTGATTCGGTAAAATTACCGAAAATGTAATGTGGGTAGCCAATTTTCCATTGGCACATGCCTTTCAGAATCGGTATTTTACCATGGAATACAAATCCATGGTAAAATACCGATTCCTGTGTACATGCACATCTGTGCATCTACACATGTGCCATGTCACAGACAGACGTGCCCTTAGGGCATGTCTGTGTGCCACATTGCACACATGCCCGTTTTGGGGGTGCTAGAGGGTGTCAAAGTGACACCCCCTGCACCCTTGACAAAATCGGTATTTACCGATTCGGTAAATACCGAATCGGTATTTGAATTGAATCCTATGGGCTTCAAGGCCCATAGGATTCAATAGCAAATACCGATTCGGTATTTACCGAATCGGTAAATACCGAATTTGTAAGGAATCGGTAAAAAATCCAGATGTTGGTACCTACATCCCATTTACCGATTTTGAAATACCGAATCGGTAAAATTCGGTATTTCAAAATCGGTAAATGGGATTTACCTACATCTGGCCCCTGATTTTAATCAAATACGACCAGCCTTTTTATATTTACAATTGTTGCACAGTGATAGTATCCTCCAAATAATTGAATTTTAAAAAATGTCTCTTAGAATGCGAATTTGTCTGGATCAATGAATGTTAATATATTAATGAATTACAGTTCTGTGGAACTAATGTAGATAGGGAATTTTATCTTTGTAATTACACTTCACCAATGTTTTTTGTATGTACAGTATGAAATGTGTACTTTTATGGTTGAATCAAACCGAAATAAAGTCTCTTTTGAGACTAATGTGTCTATATGTTTACAACTATGCATAGGACACAGTAAGCATTACATACAATACTTAGGGCCTAGTATATTAAGGTGAGATTGCAAAGCAACCTGTGCTTTGAGCACAGTGACTGCTTTGTGGACACGCCCTTATTTCATACTACAATGAAAGTTGTTAGAAATGGCGATTTCCGATTGTTATTGTGTTCATCACAAAATTGGGAAATAGCGCCACCATGTGGCTGGCTGTCATGAGTCCCGGTGTTGACAATTAAGTGTTGTGTCGAGCACCGCAGGCCACTGGCTCAAATTAAGCATTGCATCCTGGAGGGGAAACAACCTTTACAACGCAACTTTTACAATGCACTACCACTACCATTACAACAAAACTTTTACAACGCAACATCCATTACATCGCATGCCATTACAACGCAACCATTACAATGTATGACACTACAACGCATACCACTACAACGCATGTCATTACAACGCAGTCATTACAACGCATACCATTACAACGCATACCATTTCAACACATAGTACCCTTACATTGTCCAGCACTTACCCTACTGTTGCACCCCCTGGAGTTAGAACAGTAATTTTTACCCCTACACTATCCAACACTTACCCTACTGTTGCACCCCCCTAGAGTTAGAATAGTAATTTTTACCCCACACTATCCAATACTTACCATACATGCAATGTAATGTTATTAGTTGTAATGGTATGCGTTGTAATAGTAGTATGCGTTGTAATAGTATGCGTTGTAAAGGTAGTATGCGTTGGAATGGAATGCGTTGTAAAGGTAGTTTTTAAAAGTTCATTGTAATGGCATGCGTTGGAATGGAATGCGTTGTAATGGATGTTGCGTTGTAAAAAATGAGTTGTAAAGGTATGCGTTGTAAAAGTATGCGTTGTACCGTCATCCATCCATCCTGGAGTCACAGGACTGCACACCATCTATAAAATGAATCACAGTGCCTAGCTTGTACTTTAAGGCTGAATAGTTCCTAGAATTCTAAATTGCCACAGCAAAAAGAGGTGGAACAACCTACCTCCATTGTCTCACCTTCCAGACCAGAAGGGATAACCGGTTCAAGATCATTACCTCTGACTGACTAAGAGGAGATTGACTTATGGAAATTTTCCAACAATGGCATATCAACATTCTCTGTAACAGAAAAAACTCTGATCTCCTGGACAGAAGGGAATCAGCAGTATCATTACTCTGTTGACCCCCGTAATTCAAGCTAAGACCTTCAGGGATGCATAGAAATGGAAGAAATACACAAGCAGCCATGAATGCATTGATGCCCCAAGCTCCCTTTGTGTGCACCCGTGAGCAAAACCTGGGAAATTCATTGTTCTCTGGGATGTGAATTAGTCCACGAATGGCGCCCCAAACTCGTGACATATTGCCTGAGCAATCATAGGGGTTGTTAGAACCGTCTGTCTCTAGTTGGCAGAGGTATACACTTCTGACAAATAGGGACACTCCTTTTCTAGTCAGGGCAAGGGGATCACACCCTTCGATAACCCCTGCTCACCCCCTTGGTAGCTTGGCAGAGCAGAACAGGCTTATCTCAGAGGCTGTGCGTTAAGCAATTATGACCACATACAGTAACACAGTGAATGCACTACAAATGGACACGACACCGTAGTATTATAAAAATAAGTATTTTTATATAAGACTTAGCACAAGACCAAATAACGGCAAAAACTGTACACAATCGGAATAAATAAGTTCGGGAAGGAAAAAGGATAGTTCAAAGGTAGTTTCTTCTTTAGCATAAAAGTCTTTTAGTAACAAGCAAATCTTCTTCTTGGAAACACAGTTCTTAGCAACAGGGTAACCCACACGGGAGTTACACAACGTCGAGGCAAAGTTAATCCACAGGTTCGGCGTCGACCGCGAGGAGCGCTACGTCGAGCCCGGAGTCACACGGACCCCCAACAACACAGTACCTTAGGAAAATGAAGCACACGATGATCAGCGGCGTCGAGCAATCCGGCGTCGTGTCTGCGGTGTCGATCAGGCCTCAGCAGGCGTCGTCGATGATGCAGTTGCCCAGTGTGAGCAGCGCTCACGGCGTCGGAGGGCACACGGTTGATGCGATCAGCAGCGGGGCAGACACCAGGTCCTCTGGAGTTAGAGCCGTACTCCTACTCACTGGCGTTGCTGCTGGCGTCGGTTGGGCCCAGCGTCCGGTCGTCGTGATTGCTGTTCCTTTCAGAGGTGCTGGATTCACACTTCCAGCGAATAGCACTTTTAGCAGATGAAGTCCTTTAGCCCTGTGACTTCAGCAGGAGACTGGCACTCTTCCAGTCCTTGGAGATTTTCTTAGCAAGCGTGAGAGTACACACACAGTTCCTCTCTCCTGGTTCCTTGGCAAAAATAAAGAAGCACTGCAGGATTCCCCCAACAACAGCACACTGGCAGAAGGGGTAGGCAGTCCTTTAGATCAGCAGGCTTCTTGTCCTTGGTTACAGGGTTCCTTGTCAGAAGTGATCTGATTTCCTAGTTCAGGGGTCCTTCTCTTATACCCCTTTTCGTCTTTGATCCCTTTGTCTATGCCGGGGGTTTCCCAACATCCTGGGTCTGCGGTGGGTGGAGCTAGGTAGTCACACCTGGTCTATTCATTGAGCCGGGCCGGGTCCTCAGACGCCCCGCAGGAGGTGGAGCCAGCATTGATACTGGCAGGAGCAGAGCTATCGCCCTCCTGGCAGGAGGTGGGGCTAGGATCGTCCATGGCAGGCACAGAGCCATCAGTCGCTTGGCAGGAGGTGGAGCCAGCATTGTATCAGGCAAGGCAGGCTATCAACAGCTACTCTCCCCCTACTCTCAACGTAAATGTCCCACTCATCCCACACTGACTCATCCAGACCTCTGGAGCCACCCAGCTCCTGTCACACACACGCAAGACCAGCAGAAACCAGATATGGTTAGGCAAGAAAATAGACACTTTCTAAAAGTGCTATTTTCGAACCCAGAGTCCAAAAACCATCCACACCAACGGATGCGTAATTAAACCCCGAGTTCAGGGATACCAAACTCGACATTGCACCGTGCTCTCTGAGCCAGCTGGGATCGTAGCATTAATAATCCCGGCGGCCCATTCTAATCAAAGGAGAGCAGGCTACCTTGCAATAGTGAAGCACGAAGATGGCGGTACTTCACTATCAGGACATGCCAACTTGGTCAGGCGTGTCCTTCCTTACACTTACAATGCACCCTGCCCATGGGCCTACCATAGGGGTGACTAACATGAAGCCAAGGGAAGGTTGGAGGGGCTGGCAAGTAGGTATACCTGCGCAGCCGACGTGACAGTGCAGGACTGCACGTGGGTCTCGCAATGACCGACCTGTAGACATTCGTTTTCAAGGCCGCTCCTGTGGGTGGCACAACACGTGCTGCAAGCCCACGAGCGGCATTTGCGTTTACCAGCCCCGGCACTCCTGGTGCACTAGACTAGGGACTGACAGTAAACCAAATAAGCCAAACATGGATACAGTAGATACATCAATTTAACATCGGGAGCACTTGCGCTATGGCACTGATCAGCAGTGACACGGCGCCCAAAGCATATACCAGCCAAACATCGTAAAACAGTAGAGGCAAACAGAAAAAATGGAGGAGAGACTCAAGCCAATGATGTCAGGTCTAACACGTGTCCCCTCCAGCTGAAATGTGGGGAGAACTACCCTTAACCTAGGGAGTCCTCATCACTAAGGCGGAAAAATCTGGACAGACCATCAGCATTGGCGTGATCTGTACCAGGGCGGTGTTCCACCGTAAAGTCCATCCCCTGTAGAGAAATGGACCACCTCAACAGTTTCGGATTCTCACCCCTCATTTGCATCAACCATCTGAGGGGCCTGTGGTCTGTCTGAACCCTGAAGTGAGTCCCAAACAGGTAGGGTCTTAGCTTCTTCAGCGCCCAGACCACAGCAAATGCTTCTCTCTCTATCGCACTCCACCTCGTTTCCCTGGGAAGTAACCTCCTACTGATGAAGGCTACAGGCAAGTCTCGGCCCTCTTCATTCACCTGAGCTAGAACAGCCCCCACTCCATGCTCTGAAGCGTCTGTCTGAACAATGAATTCTTTCGAAAAGTCGGGTGCCTGGAGTATGGGTGCGGTACACATGGCAGTTTTCAGGGTGTCAAAGGCCGTTTGACAGGCATCAGTCCAGATCACGTTTCGTGGCTGCTTCCTGGAAGTCAGCGACGTCAAGGGGTGCACAATGTTGCCGTAATCCTTGACAAACCTCCTGTAATAACCCGTGAGTCCTAAGAAGGCTCTCACCTGCGTTTGGGTTTTGGGCGGCGCCCAAGCCAGGATGGTATCAATCTTGGGTTGCAGGGGGGCAACCTTGCCGCTCCCTACTTGGTGCCCCAAGTACACCACAGAACCCTGCCCAATCTGGCACTTACTGGCTTTGATTGTGAGGCCTGCACCGCGCAGGGCCAACAACACTTCCTGGAGGTGGCGCAAGTGTTCCTCCCAGCTGGCGCTGAACACTGCGATGTCGTCCAGGTAGGCGGCACTGAAATCCTCCAGTCCAGCCAAGACCTGGTGGACCAACCTCTGGAAGGTGGCAGGGGCATTCTTCATCCCAAAGGGCATTACCCGGAACTGGTATAGCCCATCTGGTGTGGAGAATGCTGACCTCTCCTTTGCCCCATCAGTCAAGGCGATCTGCCAGTACCCAGACGTACTAAGGTACCGGGCAGCCCCCAACCGATCGATGAGCTCATCAGCTCTGGGGATGGGGTGCGCGTCAGTCTTCGTGACTGAATTGAGCCCTCGGTAGTCCACGCAGAACCGGAGTTCCGGTGAAGCACCAGGCGCTGCAGCCTTCGGGACCAAGACCATGGGCTGGCCCAAGGACTGCTAGAGGACTCAATCACCCCTAACGCGAACATTTTGGAGACCTCCTCCTTAATGTACGCTCTGACCTTGTCAGTCACCCTGTAAGCCTTGTGCTTCACAGGAGGGCTGTCTCCGGTGTCAACGTCATGGACACACCAATGCGTGACACCCGGAACCAAGGAAAACAGATCCGGGAATTGTCCCAACAGGTGGCGACAATCCTGTTTCTGTTCAAGAGTCAGTGTGTCAGAGAGGACCACACCATCCACTGACCCGTCTTGCTCTTTAGCACACAGGAGGTCAGGAAGAGGCTCACTCTCCTCCTCCATTCCATCATCTGTAGCTAGGAGCATGCCCACTTCGGACCTTTCTAAGTGGGGCTTCAAACGGTTGACATGCAGGACCCGCAAGGGGTTCCTGGGAGATTTCAAGTCCACCAGGTAGGTGACATCGCTCTTCTTCTCCACAACCTTAAACGGTCCAGTCCACCTGTCCTTGAGCGCACAAGTTTCCACAGGGGACATGACGGACACTTCCTGACCAGGCTGAAGGTCTACCAGAGTGGCATTCCGGTCGTACCATCGCTTCATCTCCTCCTGGCTGGCCTCCAGATTTGCCTGAGCAAGTTCTCTGAAGCGCCGAGTCTGGTTCCGAAAGGCCAGCATGTAGCTGTATACATCCTGGGGAGGTTTCCTGGGAGATTGCTCCCAGCCTTCCTTGACCAGACTCAAAGGTCCTCTTACCGGGTGACCGTATAAGAGCTCAAAGGGGCTGAACCCTAGAGACTTCTGCGGCACCTCACGGTAAGCAAACAACAGGCATGGCAAGAGGACGTCCCATTTCCGCCTCATTGGTTCTTCAAGACCCATAATCATGCCTTTCAGGGTCCGGTTGAATCTCTCAACCAGCCCATTTCCTTGAGGGTGGTAAGGAGTGGTGAACTTGTAGGTTACCCCACACTCCTTCCACAGAGACTTCATATAGTTCGAAATGAAGTTGGTGCCTCGGTCGGACACCACCTCTCTGGGGAACCCCATCCGGGAGAAAACACCCATCAGTGCCCGTCCCACCACGGGGGCCGTCACTGTTCTGAGAGGGATGGCTTCCGGGTACCTCGTGGCATGGTCCACCAAGACCAGGATGAACCTGTTGCCCAGGGCTGTCTTGGGGTCCAGGGGCCCAACAATGTCAATACCCACCCGGTCAAAGGGGGTGCTGACCACTGGAAAAGGTTGGAGGGGAGCCTTCTGCTTCCTTCCGCTTTTCCCACTTGCCTGGCAAGTGCGACAAGTCTTGCAATGGATGTCTACATCCCTACGCATCTGAGGCCAATAAAAATGGGTGACAAGCCTGTCATAGGTCTTGTCCTGCCCCAGATGTCCAGCTAACGGTACGTCATGAGCCAACCCCAGTAGGAAGGCTCTGAAGCGCTGGGGTACCACCGGCACACGGGCTGACCCAGGCTCAGCAGCCTTAGGCTCGCTATACAGGAGGTCGTTCTCCCAGTATACAAAATGTGACCCTGACTGATCACCTGAGGATTGGGCTGAGGCCTGCTGCCTCATGCCCACAACAGAAGGGCACACCTTCTGTTCCGCACAGAATTCCTCCCTGGAGGGACCACCATCCTGCTGCCAGTGGGTCAGCTCGGGCAGATCTCTCAGTTCGGCAATTTGTTCCCCTGTGGGCTCCAGGGCATCCCCCTCAGGGTCTACCTCCTTCTGGACCACGGGAACGACGGGGGCTGGTTTCCCGCGCCTCCTGCCTCTTCTCTTCACAGCTGGGTCCTGGGCCGTACTTTCAGGCTCCGGGACCCCATCAACACCCTTACTCGCTGTCATCGAACGAGTGGTTGCACACACCCACTCTGGCACACCCAACATTTTCAAGTGCGCCGCTCTCTCCACCTTAGCCCAAGGGGAGTCTTCTAAATCATTGACCAGGAGACAATCGACAGGCATGGCGGGCCTCACAGCAACCTGAAGAGTACCTGAAACTCCCCCCCATTCAAAGGAAACCTGAGCTACCTCACACTCTTTCTGGGAGTTGTCGGCAGCTATCACGGGGTAGAATGCGTGGGGAACCACCTGCTCTCTGGACACCAAGTGACACTTGACAGCTGTCACACTCGCTCCGGTGTCTCTGAGAGCTTCCACTCTATGGCCATTAATGGTCACCCACTGCCTATATTTACTAGTGTTACTAGGCAGAGGGGGTGGAGGGACCATTTGCATGTCTCCTAGCGAGACCAGGGACATCTCTGCGGGACCCCTCCCACCATGGACAACCATCTCCTCCCCTCCCAAGGCTACACTCGCCAGCTGACGAGGGGGTGCACGCGGCGGTGCATTCGAATCCTTTTTGGGGCACTGGGGGTCATAAAACCGGTGTCCCACCTGCCCACAACCGTAGCAGGTTAGGGGGCCCCTATGAACAGGTTTACCCGTCGGGGCCCCTGGCTTCTTCTCAGGGGGAGGCTGGGAACCTTTCCCTTGGTTCCCTTGGGGATTACTTTGGGGCCCTTTCTGAGACTCCTTCTGTTTTCCCTTGTCCCCCCCACTCTTCTGCTGGGGACCCTGCCCACCTTTGGCTGAGTCTCCCACTGGACCCTTGTGGACCCTGGTACTGACCCAGCGGTCCGCCTCCTCAGCAAGTTTTCTAGGGTTAGATATCTTGCTATCAATCAGGTGCTGGCGCAGCTCTGGAAAACAGTTATTAGACAAGTGCTCCCACGCAAACAGATCATAGAGAGCTTCATAACTTTCCACTTTGCTGCCCTTTACCCAACCATCCATGGCTCTGCAAAAATAAGACACATATTCAACCCACGTCGTACCAGGCAACTTCTTGCATTCTCTAAAAGCTTGTCTGTACTGCTCGGGGGTTAAACCATATCGCAACATTAAAGCATCTTTCATATGAGCATACGACATCCTATCCGCAACAGGCATGTCTAACAGGGTATCTCTTCCCTCGTTCACAAAGCGACCCCACAACCCCGCTCCCCAATTCTTCTCAGGGACCTGGTGGGCCAACAATGCTAACTCATATGCTTTAAACCACTGACCAATATCTTCATTCTTATTGTAATCTTTGATCACATCTTTCGGGAAGTAAAACTTACTTTCTGCAGGCTCGGATGGAACGCTGCCACCAGAGGGATTCAACTCTAACTTTTTAGCTTGGATATCCAGTTCCCTCAACCTGGCTTCACGCTCCAAAGCTAACTTCTCTCGTTCAAACTCCAACTTTTTGATCTCTAAGTCAGCTTCCCTTCTACCTCTTGCATTTTCTAACTCCAACTGCCCATTTATTTTTAGCCTTGCCATCTCCATGTTGTAAGCTCGCTCTTTCGCCCTTTCTTCTCTTTCTTCAGGGGAAAGACCTTTGGAGGAAACACTGCTTCCGGGAGAGGGCACAGGTCCATTCACTGGCACCTCCTCATCCCCTTCCTCTGTGGGTACCACCACCACATCAGAGGGATTTCTGGATTCCCACCAGGCCTGTAATGCTTTATAAAAATCATCTTTTCTCGAGAGGCCGGTGGTAGGAACTTCAAACTGGTTGCAAAAGTGTTTCAGCTCATCTTTCTTGTATCTTTTTAGCTTACTCCTCTCGAACTCCTCCACAACAACGATAGCAGGGGCAGTGACTCCGTTGTCACTCATGGTTACAACTGGCAGTGTTCAGAAAATCAAGTTTCAGGAAAAGCGGAGAACAAAAATAGGATCCTTCCGAATCAGATTGTGACTGCGCTATGGTCTGCTTTCACTACGTAGCGCACACTAATCACTGTACATGGGTCATAAATGCAAGGTCCAAATCCTCACCGCTGCATCCAATGTTAGAACCGGCTGTCTCTAGTTGGCAGAGGTATACACTTCTGACAAATAGGGACACTCCTTTTCTAGTCAGGGCAAGGGGATCACACCCTTCGATAACCCCTGCTCACCCCCTTGGTAGCTTGGCAGAGCAGAACAGGCTTATCTCAGAGGCTGTGCGTTAAGCAATTATGACCACATACAGTAACACAGTGAATGCACTACAAATGGACACGACACCGTAGTATTATAAAAATAAGTATTTTTATATAAGACTTAGCACAAGACCAAATAACGGCAAAAACTGTACACAATCGGAATAAATACGTTCGGGAAGGAAAAAGGATAGTTCAAAGGTAGTTTCTTCTTTAGCACAAAAGTCTTTTAGTAACAAGCAAATCTTCTTCTTGGAAACACAGTTCTTAGCAACAGGGTAACCCACACGGGAGTTACACAACGTCGAGGCAAAGTTAATCCACAGGTTCGGCGTCGACCGCGAGGAGCGCTACGTCGAGCCCGGAGTCACACGGACCCCCAACAACACAGTACCTTAGGAAAATGAAGCACACGATGATCAGCGGCGTCGAGCAATCCGGCGTCGCGTCTGCGGTGTCGATCAGGCCTCAGCAGGCGTCGCCGATGATGCAGTTGCCCAGTGTGAGCAGCGCTCACGGCGTCGGAGGGCACACGGTTGATGCGATCAGCAGCGGGGCAGACACGAGGTCCTCTGGAGTTAGAGCCGTACTCCTACTCACTGGCGTTGCTGCTGGCGTCGGTTGGGCCCAGCGTCCGGTCGTCGTGATTGCTGTTCCTTTCAGAGGTGCTGGATTCACACTTCCAGCGAATAGCACTTTTAGCAGATGAAGTCCTTTAGCCCTGTGACTTCAGCAGGAGACTGGCACTCTTCCAGTCCTTGGAGATTTTCTTAGCAAGCGTGAGAGTACACACACAGTTCCTCTCTCCTGGTTCCTTGGCAAAAATAAAGAAGCACTGCAGGATTCCCCCAACAACAGCACACTGGCAGAAGGGGTAGGCAGTCCTTTAGATCAGCAGGCTTCTTGTCCTTGGTTACAGGGTTCCTTGTCAGAAGTGATCTGATTTCCTAGTTCAGGGGTCCTTCTCTTATACCCCTTTTCGTCTTTGATCCCTTTGTCTATGCCGGGGGTTTCCCAACATCCTGGGTCTGCGGTGGGTGGAGCTAGGTAGTCACACCTGGTCTATTCATTGAGCCGGGCCGGGTCCTCAGACGCCCCGCAGGAGGTGGAGCCAGCATTGATACTGGCAGGAGCAGAGCTATCGCCCTCCTGGCAGGAGGTGGGGCTAGGATCGTCCATGGCAGGCACAGAGCCATCAGTCGCTTGGCAGGAGGTGGAGCCAGCATTGTATCAGGCAAGGCAGGCTATCAACAGCTACTCTCCCCCTACTCTCAACGTAAATGTCCCACTCATCCCACACTGACTCATCCAGACCTCTGGAGCCACCCAGCTCCTGTCACACACACGCAAGACCAGCAGAAACCAGATATGGTTAGGCAAGAAAATAGACACTTTCTAAAAGTGCTATTTTCGAACCCAGAGTCCAAAAACCATCCACACCAACGGATGCGTAATTAAACCCCGAGTTCAGGGATACCAAACTCGACATTGCACCGTGCTCTCCGAGCCAGCTGGGATCGTAGCATTAATAATCCCGGCGGCCCATTCTAATCAAAGGAGAGCAGGCTACCTTGCAATAGTGAAGCACGAAGTTGGCGGTACTTCACTATCAGGACATGCCAACTTGGTCAGGCGTGTCCTTCCTTACACTTACAATGCACCCTGCCCATGGGCCTACCATAGGGGTGACTAACATGAAGCCAAGGGAAGGTTGGAGGGGCTGGCAAGTAGGTATACCTGCGCAGCCGACGTGACAGTACAGGACTGCACGTGGGTCTCGCAATGACCGACCCGTAGACATTCGTTTTCAAGGCCGCTCCTGTGGGTGGCACAACACGTGCTGCAAGCCCACGAGCGGCATTTGCGTTTACCAGCCCCGGCACTCCTGGTGCACTAGACTAGGGACTGACAGTAAACCAAATAAGCCAAACATGGATACAGTAGATACATCAATTTAACATCGGGAGCACTTGCGCTATGGCACTGATCAGCAGTGACACGGCGCCCAAAGCATATACCAGCCAAACATCGTAAAACAGTAGAGGCAAACAGAAAAAATGGAGGAGAGACTCAAGCCAATGATGTCAGGTCTAACAGGGGTTAAGGCTAGAGATTGGAAGCTCAGAAACTTCCTGTTCAATGAGCCTGCTTGAACGTTCTCTTTTCCCTTCATCTGATGTGCTCTCAGGGATAACACATTACTTTCAGCCTAGCTCCCAATAGGTGCAGCCAGTTTTCGTACAGAATCAGATCAGGTCCCCCTTGATGATTTATGTATGATACAGATACCATGTAATCTGATCTGAACATGTTGGTCTTGTATTTGAGGAAGGAAGAACATCAGGGCTCTGAATAGTGCCATAAGTTTTTTGTCGGTTGGAAAACCATAATCTTAATTGCATTCCAATAAGCCTGGGTCGAAGGTTCCTTCATGACTGCTCCCAACCCAAGGAGCTGGCATCAAAATGCTATTGTCTTCATAACATTTGCAGAGAGATGACCTCTATCTGAATCCTTGAATTCATCCACCACAGCAGAACGTCTTGGGTCTTTTAATTTGCCAGAGTTAAACCTTAAAATTCCTGAGTAGAGGGGGGAGGAGCTTCGCTGCCAACCAAGATGGCCGCGTGAGCTCGGAGCTCCGAAGACCTCCCGATCTCCCGCAATAATCCTGCTGTCTATCCTGTCCCACGATGGTGGGTATCTGTTGCTGAGCCGGGCCCGATGCGGCACCCGCAATCGGATTGAAAATCGGACACTCCTGACTCGAGTTGTGTCGATGTTCCCGGAGGCGCCTCAGCGTAGTTGATGCCAGGGTGGCTTGCAGCGGTGTCCCCACGGAGCTCCTCCCGGCCAGCGGCCCTCACGCCCGAGGGACGTTCCTGAGTGCCGACCGCCTTGCTGGCGGCTTTCGACCCTGAACGCTGCACTTCGCCTTGTGTGCATCGGAATAACTCAGCTGGACTTCTTCGCCCCTGGTGTCCCATCCCCCCCTGTCCCGTGGCTGCCAACATGGCGGGCAAGGGTGGCTCGGATGTGGGCAAGACGCAACGGCTCAATCGGAGGCCGACCCAATCCCAGTCTACTATTCCCGAGCGCTTTTCCCAGTCTAAGGGATCGCCGGTGCAGGTGGTACATTCAAAAGACCCGAGACGGGATGAATCACCGGACGACTCCGACATAACGCTCAGGGACGTCATGGGAGCGATATCCGGGGTGAAGATGGAGATGCACTCGCTTCGTGAGGAGCTGTCCAGCAAGGTCGATTCCCTGAAAATCGACCTGAACCTTATCAGGACGGACCTTGGGAAGACGAACGACCGGGTAAAATCTTTGGACCTCAAAACTTCCAGCCTGGTCGCGGATGTCTCGGACGTACAGACGGAGGTGCGCGCCTTGAAACAGGCTAATGGCGTACTGGCGCGACGGCTGGACGAGTTCGAAGGCCGCGCGCGTCGCCAGAATGTCCGTATCACCGGAGTGCCGGAGAAAGCCGAGGAGGACTCTGCTGAACTTTTTGTGGAAGATTTGGTGGTCAAGAACTTGCAACCGGGAGGCCTGAGTAAGTTCTTCTCGGTGGAGAGGGCCCACAGGATTCCCGGTGGGCCGCCCAAGTCGGGTGCGACCCCGCGCCCCATCATTGCGCGGCTGTTTAACTATAGAGACAGGGATGCTATCCTACAGGCATCGAGGACGATGGGCCCGCTCCACTTCCAGAACTCAGAAGTGAACTTTTTCCCGGACTTCACTCAGGCTGTTCAGAAACAGCGGCAGAGCTTCGCAGGAGTGAATCGGAGACTCAGGGATATGGGCCTGCGGTACTCTATGCTGTACCCTGCTAAGCTTCGCGTTGAGCGCGACCACCGGACTTTCTTTTTTGAATTCCCTGAGGATGCGGGACACTGGCTCGACACCCTGCCTCAGGAACGACCTGAAGCTACCGACCAGACGGAGGACGCCACCGGAGGTGTTGCTGCACAGGAGTGACTTTCTGCTCATTTGTCTCCCGAGACACGGGACGCCGTGAGGTGCTTCGGCTTTCGACAACTGTTGTACATATTGACTCATTCTGCTATTGATATGGGGGGTGACGGGAGGGGATGGGATGCCTCCTTTCTCCTTCGTGGGCTTTCTGTAGGTTAGTTTTTGGGGGCGACAGGCACACTGCTAGTTGGGGTGGATCTTAATTTGATGCAGGGGTGCAGGGTGGGGGGTAGTTGGGATGTGTGGTCTTGTTTTTTCTCCATTTTCCTTTCTTGGCTGAGGTATTCCTACTGTGTAGTATTGTTGCACTGGGTACTGAAATGGGGGGTTGGGGGAGGGTCGCGAATGGTCCTTGACGATGGGGGGTAAACTGCTTCACTTGCTTAGCTGGAATGTTAACGGGTTGGGGGATCGTATCAAGAGAGGTGTAGTGTTGCAAATGCTTAAACGGTGTTCTCCTGATGTAGTACTATTGCAAGAGACCCACTTGGTGGGTCACGCATGTAAGGCCCTGGACAGACGGGGTTACAAAATGGTGGCTCACGCAGGTTTCTCCTCGGGCTCCAGGGGGGTGGGCATCATGGTGCGTGCGTCCCTCCCGTTGGAGGTGGAGTCTGTGCTGACTGATGATAGAGGCAGATATGTGGCTTTGGTGGGTAGGTGGGAGGGCCGCACGCTGGTTTTGGTTTCGGTTTACGTCCCCCCGGGGTTGCAGGAGACTACGTTCAGGGATTTGGGAGGCGCCATCTTAGGACTCCCCGAAGGCCTGGTGCTGGTGGGTGGGGACTTCAATTGTGTTGTCTCAGGGGAACTGGACCGCTTTCCTCCCAGGGATCTTCGCCCTTCCCAATCCTGGATGTCTGATTTTGTATGTTCCATGGGGATGGTTGACTGTTGGCGTCTGCTCCACCCTACACAGCGACAGTACTCCTTTCTCTCGGGCGCACATGGTAGCTTCTCCAGGTTGGACTACGTCCTGGCGCCGGCGGCCCAGGCGCAGTCCGTTTCCTCCGCACGCCTCCTGGCCCGAGGTATTTCAGATCACTCTCCGGTCTGGATCTCCTTCGATTTCCAGATTCCGGCATCCTCGCGGGTCGCCCCTATTAACCCGTGGTACTTTCGCGACCCGAAAACCCGTTCTCTCCTGGTCAAGGCTATGGATCGATATTTCGTGGAGAACACTGGATCTGTGACTTCGGCCGTCTCCTTGTGGGAGGCCTTTAAAACCGTGCTTCGTGGTGAGGCTTTCTCACTGATTGCTGAAGCGCGCCGCCGCCGCGATGAAAACGTGGTAAGGTTGGAATCTGAGCTCGCGGACCTTAGTGCCCAGCTGGAGCTTGGCTCGTCGCCTGAATTGGTCCATGCCCTCTCTCTTAAGCAGTCTGAACTTCGGGCCACCGCTACTGATGCAGCAAAGGCCTTGAGCAGGGAACAGCAGGGACGGATTTATGATGCCGGCGATAAGGCTGGTAAGCTCTTGGCCTGGCTCGATAAGCGGGCATTGGCGTCCCGGGTAGTCCCGGAATTAGTGGGTGCGGACGGAGTAACCTTGACGGACCCGGCGGCTATAGCTGAGTCCTTCGCTGACTATTTTGAGCAGGTGTATACCTCCGCAACCTCTCTCCCGATGTCCGCGTCAGTCGCCTACTTGGACGATATTGACCTTCCTTGCTTATCTGACCCTGAACGGGAGGATATGGACCGAGACCTGTCGGACGATGAGATCGCCCTGGCGATTCGCTCGCTGCGATCGGGTAAAGCACCGGGCCCGAATGGAATCCCGGTAGAACTGTATAAGCTCAGGGCTGACGCGCTGGCTGCACCGTTGCGTAAGATGTTTCTTGAGGCCCGTGTGCAGGGAGAACTTCCACCCGACCAGAGGCTAGCCACCATAGTGGTAATCCACAAGGAAGGAAAGCCGCGGGACCTGTCCCGATCGTACAGACCCATTTCATTGTTAAACGCTGAACCCAAGATCTTGGCTAAAGTGTTGGCCAACCGGCTGGTGGGCGTGATCTCGGACTTGGTGCACCCGGACCAGTCCGGGTTCATCCCGCACCGGAACACGGCGCTTAACCTGAGGAGGCTCCACGCAGCTTTGGCACGTGCCCACTTGCTTCGTGATCCGGCGGTGGTGGCTTCCCTTGACGCTACTATGGCCTTTGACTCCCTCGAATGGGATTACTTGTGGGCAGTCCTAGCTAAGCTGGGCTTCGGGCCTTCATACATTGGATGGATCCGATTGCTGTACTCTGCTCCGCTGGCCAACGTGGCCGTCAACGGCAGGCTTTCGGCATCTTTTGCGCTACACAGAGGTACCAGACAAGGCTGCCCGCTCTCTCCACTTCTGTTTGCGTTGGCACTGGAACCCCTGGCGGCTAAGATTAGAATGCACCCAGATGTTTCCGGGATTGCGTGGTCGCCTGGCTTTGAGGATCGAGTATCGCTGTACGCGGACGACATCCTCCTTTACCTTACCTCTCCTTGTCGATCGCTTATTGTGGTTTTTGACCTGCTGGGAGTCTTCGGGTCGTTTTCGGGGTTGGTCATCAACTGGTCCAAATCCTACCTATACACGATATGTGGGGACACCCCGCGCCTCCCCCGTGGGTGCTCTATCCAGGTGGCCGAGCAGGGCTTCCGGTACTTGGGCATCTACGTGTCGCTTGACCCCCGGGCCCGATACGCGCGCAACCTCCTGCCACCGCTGGAGCGCCTACGGAGAGATGTTGCATTGTGGAAGAAACTGCCCATCTCTTTGATGGGCAGGGCAGCCCTGTTTAAGATGATGGCGCTACCCCGCTTCCTGTACGCCCTGCAGAATTCACAGGACCCGATCCCTGCTAAGTACTTCGGCGAGATTGAATCCTTGCAACGGGCACTGCTGTGGGACGGTCGGCCGAGAATATCGTTGTCCAAATTGACCATCCCTAGCTACGACGGTGGCATTGCGCTGCCGGATATGCGGAGGTACTATTGGGCGTCCCAGCTCGCGGCGGTCAACCACGGCTTCTATGGTCCAGCGGTTAGTCCGGGCTATGCTATGGACCGATGGTTAGTGGGCGATGGCAACTACTATAGGGCTCTTTACTCCAAGTCACTGGATCGTCGGTTGACGGGCCCCGCCAATAACATGGTGCACGTGTGGCGTACGGTGACAGACACTCTCGGTTGGAAGGATAGGGTCACACTAGCCACTCCCCTGTACGATTCCGACGTGCTGGGGAAGCTGTGGAAGACCAAAGGCTTTGATCGGTGGGACACCATCGGTATATCTAAAGTTGGTGACATGGTAGTACGGGGCGGCATTAAAACATTTGCTTCGCTGCAACAGGAGTACCAGCTGGCGCCGACGGAATTTTTCCGGCACGCCCAGCTAAGCCATGCCCTCTCCCCTCACGTCGCAAACGGCGAAGCCATCCCCGAATCTTCGCCCCTGGAGGATCGGGTGCTGGACGGCCACATGCCAGACGGCGCCATTTCCCTGACTTATAAGAAGCTGATCAACGTGAGGGTGGATTTGCTTGAGCGATTGCGGGCGCACTGGGTGAATGATGGTATAGAGATGGATGACGAGGAATGGCAGTCGGCGGCTTCGTCCCCCAGGGAGGTGGCAATATCGGCGCGGTTCCGCTTGGTCCAGCTGAAAATTCTCCACAGGGTGTATGTTACCGGCCCCAGGCTCATCCACATGGGGCTTTCAACGGATGGCCTGTGTCGGCGGGGTTGCGGTTCACTCGCCACCTTCCTACACATTATCTGGGAGTGTCCCGGTGTGGCCCGGTACTGGATGCGTGTGCATGAGGTGATGGAGGAGGTGACGGGCGTGGCCCTGCCAGCTGAGGCGCGACGTTGCCTCCTCAACGTGTGGTGCCCGAATGACTACAGTGTGGCCCAAACCCGGTGGGTGACTTTGGGGAATATGGTGGCCAAGAGGGACATTGCCCAGAAGTGGGGCGCGCCTGCTCCCCCGTCCCTCAGTCGTTGGATGGAAAGTATGGACTGGTGTATGGTGAGAGAGAAGACGGTGTATGTTGCCAGGGGCAAGCCGAAAATGTGGAGGGCCGTGTGGGGAGCCTGGAACTCTTATCGGGGTGGCTTATGTGAACCCCCGCTTGAGCCTGAGGTGGACGCCTCACCCTCCCCTTAGAGAACTACCCTTCCCGTACTTCTGGCTGTGACATCCTGTACCGTTTACCCCCCCCAGCTCATCGTGTCACATCTTGTGCTGAACTGGATGTGTGGCCCCCGACCCCCCCCCCCAAAGTGCCCTTACGTTAGGTCTGTGCTGTCCTCGGCCATTTCTCTCTTTCTTTCTCTGTTCCTTACCTATTGGTGCTTCGGCACCTAGTTCTTTAGTGGCCTCTTGGGGCCCTACTCCTTTAAGTTTATTTAGTAGTTCTCTATTATAAATTAAACCTGATTAATCCTATGTGCTGTTTTGTACATGACTTATATGCCACTTCAATGCTGCCTGGCCTCCGGGATGTACGGCTGAATAGCGGTGTACTTTGTTGGTCAATAAAGGTTTTTCAAAAAAAAAAAAAAAAAAAAAAAAAAAAAAAATTCCTGAGTAGAAAGTTTCCAGAATGACTGCAGGTGTCTCACCAGAAGATATAAAGGCTTGCGCGCCCATGGCTCTGTGAATATGCAAGCTGCAATACGCCCTTGCACTCTCAGCCTCAATCTAGCTGTGACAACCTCATTCTTGCATTAAGCCTGACACCTACTTCATCAGTCTTTTAACTCTCCCCTCTAGAAGAAAGACTATTTAGAGTCCTGAAATAGGCTCCTATAAAGATTTGATATTGAGATGGTTGTAATTTGCATTTCTTGTAAATCAGAAGAAGGCTTTTATGTTGCATTGCTGTTGGTAAATGAAAGTACACATCTTGAAGATCTATAGTGAGCATGTAGTCATCTGGTGAACAAAGGGTATAATGTTCTGTAATGTCTCCATATTAAATAGTTTAGATACAGTGGGGTAGATTTACAAACACTTTCACTGGATTTCCATCATGAAAGTGTTGGAAAACAGTGCAAAGTATTGTTTCGGAATTTTCTAAAAGCACAAATCCTGATTTGCATTGCTAAGTAGCCCTAAAGTAAAGCAAAGTAACAGGTTCTGCTACGTTGCACTACTTTGTATCAAGGGGGCAATCCATGGGTGCAACACATAGATGTTCCCATGCAACCAACCATGAAATCTGACTCAGAGTCCTATCTACTGAAAAAGTTAGACAGGACTTTTCTTCAAAATTTTATGCCCCCTCAAGGCAGGGTGAAGTTTAAGAAAAGTTTTCTTTTCTCAACCATTTCCATCTTTTCAGATGTTCTGCACTGTACAGCACACATCCAAAGTGTGAAAGTGTTAAACCATGGCTAAGCAGTGCGTGGCCGCTCAAGATGGTCGACAGGACGCATTCCTAAGGGGCTATCCCAGGCCCTTGCTAATATCCTGCATTATCCTGATTCACCCGTGTTAATCTGCCATGCTACCTGGTGGGGATCGACTGGAGGCCCTTCTCCCTTCCCTATTGTGCCGCACTCAATTGACCCTTTGCTGTGAAGGCGGATTGAAGCTTACCCAGCTGCCGCTCATAGCCTGTCCAACCTCCAGGCACTGCGGGCCTACTTGAGGGGTTCCAAGTCAGGCTCTCACCTGGGAGTGACCTGCTGGTGCCAGGGTCGAGGAGGCACGAGACATTGTGAGGCCTGGTACTGCCGCCAGTGATCGGAGTTGCCGGCGTTCTTCCCTCGTCGGGTGTGGCCACCCTGAGTTGACCACAGGGGCAGCTGGATCTTGCGGTGTTGCAGCGGAGGTCCGGAATAGATGGGGGGTTAAGGAGGCACTGCGGTAGACCCACCGAAGAGATATGAGTGCCCAGCCAACAGATGGCCACCCTGCTCCGAGCCAAAAGAGCAAGTTGCATGAATTTGTATGACATCTTACTACCCCAGGCCAGCTTCACTATTCCTACCATGCATGCTTGCAGTGTGGCCGGAAGTGGAAACCCAAGTGCAGCTTTAATCCACGGAACTACCTCCTCTCAAAACGACTACACATGCCTGCAGACCCACGTCAAGTGTAAGAAGGAGGCCATATCGTCCTAGCATCTGGGACACCTAGCCTCCTGTGTCGGGTAAGACTTGCGGAGGAAATAAGGAGCAATACACGCTTGATGAAGGCCGTTAAAATGTATACGCTTATACTGTCATATGTCCCATGCAGGCCCATTGTCGTTTTCCCTATGTTAGCCTGAGTGTGTTGCTGGCTGCTCTCTGCTTTGCGCATGTTACTATAAAACTTATTTTGCGTGTGCTACACCGTGGTTTCACACAGAACCTGCTGTTGTGTTTGTGTTCTGTTTTTTCCTGTGATTTGGTCTGAACACCATAGACAAGCTCCACCAACAATGCTCCTTGTTGTTCTGTTCTGGCCAGGCCATAGCACCTAGACAAAACATGCCATTGAAGCTGTTGTTTGGGAACACCTACTCTTAGCCATATAGGTATGAACAGACATGCAAAACACACACCTGGAATGAGATTTTCAGAGAGAAGATCGCGACTACAGCTAAGATGTAGAAATTTCATCTGTGTTTGCTAAGGTACAGGGTCCGCTAAAAACACCCAGAGATCTTCTGATATATAATCACTGTGATTCTGTAGAAGGGGAGGGGGGTTAGTCTACCCTGTCTAATATCATGACTGCTCCTTTTATGATGTATGCATTACTTACTATCCTGACCGTATTTGTGTTAGGCATCTTCTTACTTATTGTGGCACATACACTGCACAAGAGCACAATAGTTAAAATAAACATTTTAAACTTTACTAGTGTCTCTGTCAGATCTTATTGTGGACAAGTATGAGTGTGAGAGCGAAAGGGTGTGTTCTGTCACCGCGATTCCAGAGAGGGTCAGGTGTGTTGTGGTCTGGGGTGTCTAATCACTTGTTCCTCTCTGAGTGAGTAGGAGGGCAAGTGAGACACTATAGCTAGTCAGTCCCGGGCTCATGGATACTACGGGGGTAGGATGACTCGTCCCTGCCTACTAAGGGTCTATGGTCCCAAGTATAGTTCTGTGACTCTGTAGAATCCCTGCAGCAAAACCAGCTATTGCTTGAGACATTACAAACCAGTGAAGACGTCAGCTCCCAGTCCTCATACGAGAAGGGTTCAGCCAGCTCCCGCACCCAATCCGGTCTGGTGCACAATGGAGGCTGGACAAGATCCCCAAGAGTGCTTTACTTAGAAGTATGATTAGATGCCTCCTTTACCCCCTTTTGAGGAGGTCTGAGGTGCCCCCCCAACACCTGCGATGGCAATGGCACAGCCAGGAACTTGCATTACACGTCACTTACAGTGTGTTTGAGTACAAGCCTATAGCTAGAATACAACCCCCATCACTCCAGTGATCCATTGGCATATCCACAGTTATAGCATAGAACAGAGTGAGCTCCCACATCCGCAACTCCAGATCAAATGGGGCTCTGCAGAGCACTAGCTTAACCACCCCCTCTGTTGTACTAGATGGGGAACGCAAATGTCCGCTCTTCCCCTTCTCATGAGGAGTCTAACAAGCATCTTGCCGACAGTCGCGCCCTGCAGTAAACGCTTTTCCCAATTGTCTGAGGCTATCAACACTTTACCAGTCAGAACACAGCTCCATGCCCCAGCAGTCTCAGAAATGTTGAGACCATTCTCATTCTCTTTCAATATTTATGCACCTTAAGAACCTCCTACATGTAAAGCAAAGTAGGATTAAAAACCACTCGATTCTCTCTCAAAATGTCACTTCATGATGTCCAACAGAAGTGCCATAATCCTAACAAATTATTTATAAAGCAACATAATCTCAGTAAAGCGGTGGGTGGCTCACAAACCCCAGGCTTCATTCTAGAGCCGAAACAGATGTTGGATGTCTCAGTAAACTTATTTGGCCCTCATTACGGCAGTTACCAACCTCGATAGAATGTCAAGATCCGCACCTAGTCAGAAAATTAGGGTCATATTACAAATAAGGTGTGCTGTCCTTTTTTGCACAACATTCGTTTCTTCAAATTGGTGTGCTAGGTGCAAACAGGGCAATGACCTTGTTACTGATACCGTGCTGCCCCAGCGCAGCCATGAACTTGCACTGCTCTGTGGACAGCGTATTAGTGAAAGGAGAACTGGCTAGTTGAAACAGCGGCTCTCGTCTTCCACAGTATAGGTCAGTAGTGACTTGAACAGGTAAGAGCGGTGGGGCGGAGCGGGGTGGGGGTGGTGGAAGTCGACAGACAACGGGATAAGTAATATTAAATAAATAAATACATAAATCCTGTTAGCGCAAAGTAGGTGATTTTATTTATCTATATTACCTATCCCGTTGTCTGTCAACTCCCCACCCTGCCCCGCCACGCACCACCGCCCTACCTGTGTGAGCCACTAATGATTTAGGCAGCAAGTCCTTGGACGTCATAGGTGGGACAGAGCAGCAAGCAGGTGCAGTAAGTGACTGTATCTACTTGAAGAGGGATGATGTCAAGGAGGTGCATGGGACCCTCTGTACCTACTCCGGTGGCACACTGATTGCGTGCCCACTTTATGTGGCACATAGTCAGAGTGTCTCCTCTTTGCCTCTATGCCTACATCCATATTACTGTGTGGGCGCATAGGCAAAGTGTTTCTGTCATTTGCATGTAGCAACACCCCCATGCAAATGAGCTAACACTCTTTCAAGATAGCAGCAGTGCTGTATGTGTGTCGTAGGGGTGAGTGGAATATTTCATTCCGGTGGCAGAATTGGTGGTATTTGCCAACTCTGCATTGCTCTTGTAACGCGGGGTTCTGGCCATATTCCACCAATCACCGCCTAGCATTTTTTTTCCAGGCAAGGCCAGAGAAATGCGAGCTGGCAAGCACAAGTGAGATCTGATGCCCTCTAATGTGATTTTCAAATGTGGGCTGTTGCAGGTGGTTGCCAGCAGTCGGGCCGAGGGCTGCTTAGAATTGCTGCAGCTCAAGTATGTTTTCTACTTGAGCAGCAGCGAAATCAACTCAAATGGTCATGCGCTCTTGCTCACTGTATGGTGAAATTTGCACAGATATTTCAGCGTTGTTTGCGCTACCAGCGCTACATTGCACTGCGGACAGTGCAAAATGCATATTTTCCATCCCTTGGTGGAACTCAATGAGATCGCGCAGATTTTTTATGTAACTTCGCTGAATTCTGCAGAGTGAAACTCTACGAGTTCCGCCCACCCCTAGTGGGTAGGCACTGCCTGTATTACCGAAGGGGGCTGCACAAGAATACTGTGGCCCCTTCTGTAATGCCGCAGTGTCCCACGGGGTGCAAACTATTTCCACACATGCTCATTACACTCAGATCACTGTACACAGAGCTTAATTTGAGCCGGTGGTGTCTGGCGCTCAGCACCAGCACCTAATTGTCAACACCAGCACTTGTAACACGGTTAATTATTAATTCAATATACATTTAAAATTACTATTACTTGCCACCCAAGCCATTCTTATAGCTTTGGGAGGCCTGTAACAGTCCACATTATCCCGCTTGTAGGAGTGTGATGATTAGTAGTTGTGTTGCTACTATCATTGGAAGCATGGCAGAGTCAATGTGTGGTGCAAGCCCCAGTGGCAACCTGGCAAGAGCCCTGGCAGTTATTTCTTTTTCACATATTAAGCACTGATTGTACATGATATAGCCTCTGATGTCTTACACCGAAGATTCTATCTACTAGTAGCAGAATGAAACCCTGTCTGTGCTGTAGGCCGCAGGTATTGAACTGTGCAATTTAGAAACAGTCCACATTGAGGTAAGATTTGGTGGCGGGTATGATTTGGCAATTTATGACAATCATATGAAAAAAAAAAAGAAAATCAGTGGCGGCTCCCACTGCATTGTTTACATCGGTAAAATAAAATGATAATAACACTACATTATTATCATTTTAATTCCCCTTTGTCATGCAGTTTTACAGGGCTTGGCTGCTGTCACAGCCAGCAAGGGGAGGAATGGTGGGCACTTAAGTGAACATAATGGTTTGAGTGGCCCTCTTGGGCCGGCCAAACAGTCCTTTGCATTTTGCATGTTCCCCACCAGGTTGCATTGCAGTGTTGTGATTGGCTTAGGGGAGCAAGCCTGTGCTTCCTGCTTCAGCGGATGACGCGAAGCGGTGGTACGGCGGCAAGGTAAGTCTATTTTAACTTCTTTTTCAATCCCACCCCCACCGCAACCCGTGCTACTCTTTGGCAGCCGCCACTGAAGAAAATGCATTTCTTGATTGTATAGTTTCAAACATATGTGTTAAGTAGCCCAATGATGTTAAGGCTGTTGAAGCGTAGCAGCAGACAGGAGATTGAACTACACATTTTGAGAATTATTAAGGGGAACGTCGTCATTTAAAAAAACTGAAATTACATTTGCAGCCTTTGCAATTTAGCGATTCAATGAAAAGCACCCCATGCAGAAGAAAAAATCAGTTTCATTTCAGAAGATGAAGGGTCTAATTTAGAGTTAAGTTGTAATGTAATATCCTCTGATTTCTAAAGGATGTGCTAAAAATGAGAGAATCTGTGTATAGAATATCCTCCACTGTAAGGAGGCTATAGTGGAAGAAATTTCGAAAGTACATTCTACTATGAATTAAGGACTAGCCCCAGATATGAAAAGCTTTTCAATTGCCACCCACATCTGAATGACTGGCAAAGGTTTCAGATTTAGTCAAAGCTCAGGGAAGTCCTAGTATATAAGTGAGTGCAACATTAGCTTTCTATTTTCATTAAATTTGATATTGTGCTAAAGAAGAATTTCAGCCAGAACTATAACTCAACTGAAAAATAAGATATTGTCTAGATTACAGTAAGGGCTTGCTGAGAAACAAGATATATTCTCTTAGTAATAAAAGGGTCACTGGAGGGGAAAACAAAATGCACTATGCCTGAGATAAAGCACAAGCGTTTTTATAGCTGAAAAAACTCCTGCCCCTTCCCATGCCCTGATCCTTCAAAGTACTGGGGAGCTGCTCAGAAAAGCAACCACTGCTTTAATGTATCTCCCTCCCAGCAACATTTGTCTCTTTCTCTCTTCTAAAAAATTGCCACTACCCACTAATAGGTGTGAGCTTTCATCCAAACCTGTGGTCTTTAAGCTGGGGGGAGGGGGTGGTTAAACTGAGTCTCAAGAGGGACTCAGGGTCTCAGGGTATGTCCCTGAGTGAAAATAGTGCTCTGCTGTAAGGGATGCACTCTACAATGGGCAGTGACATCTTTTGTCAGTCATGCACAGGCTTAGAGTAGGGCCCCTCTATTTAACCCCTTCGACGCTCATGACAAGCTCAGCTCGTCATGAGTTACGGTTCTCGTACGCTCGTCATGTAACACAGGTTTTTTAAAAAGTCAGTGCGCAGCGAGAAAAGCCGCCGCGCGCATGGTGATAACTTCCAACCTGACTCACACCAAAATGCTTGTAAGGGATCTCATGGTGGGTATTCTTAGAGTGAGAGATCTCCCAATAAAACATCCATAATCATGTATTTCAGTGTTCTTCTGAAAGAAATACCTGAACATACCCGTATGTTTTTAGCCGTAAAACATACTCATACTTACAGGAAGCACCTTGTCTTGTGCAACAGTTTCAGCCAGTCATAGGATATCAGCACATGACATTTTAGGAATTACAGATTGACTTACAGGCTCAAAAACCTCAGCAAGCAAAGAGCTTTTCAGCAAAACGTCAGGCTAGGCTGAAAGTGTCTCACATGAGATGGTGCGAATTGCCAGCTAGGTATGAAAATAAAAATAAAAAAAGGCGGCAATCAATATCAATTTTTGTCAAAATTTCTTCCTAAAACCAGACCTCTCCTCTCCTTTTCTCTCATCTCCTCATCCTAGTCAGAAGATGATGGATCCTTTCATCTCATATGAAAGCCTTTGGCTGGCTCTGAATGACAAGCTCCAACTTGACCAGGTCATGGCCATAGAGCCACAATTTCCAACTTAGAATTCTTAAAATTTGTAAATATTATACACATTGACCGGAATGCAATGTGGGATCTCCTCGCTCATTGGTTTGCTGATAATTAGTCTAGCACCTATACAATTAAAAGCCTCTCCAAGCGATACTCCAAGGCTGATTTCTGGCACTTGTCCATACAATCAACTACTAGTGTTGCTATACTAACTAAACACGCTTTTGTTTGAGTGTAGATGTCAATCAAGTCTGCATTTCTGGTTTACCAAGCTGTCTACCCAAATTCCCCCAAAGAGCCATCTCATGGGAGAATGCATACTGCACAGCAACAGCTCTACATCAATACCCCAAATTTTATAATTTTCTCTGGCTCCACTCCTAAATTCGAAAACTCCCATTTCCTAAAATACAACAAATACCTATACTTATTATTTGCAAGAAGGAGCTGAAGCTCTTGTTCATGAGGCAGTGGCGTAGCAGGTTTTGAGGGCAACGGCCTCCCCCCTTCTCTCACCTGTGGCTGCTGTGGGGCGGCAATCGCAGGAATCACCAGCAAACCCTTGCCCCCTTTCTTTAATGCAGCCAGGGTGGCAATGGCAGGGACCGCTATGGACGCAAAAGCACAATTTTCTCACAATGGTCCTGAGGGAAGATGGCTGCTTGCTCTGTACTGCCATGAAATTATGAAAGCATTGGAGGCAGCACTACTGGCTTTTAATAAACTAGTACAGCGAGTAGTGACAAAATTGCCTTATCACGATCAATTCTGACATCAGAATGTGCATCTAAAACTTCAAACGCTGAGTGTATATATAGAAATAGTGCACTCATGCATTGCAGTTCTGTTTTCAAGATGTGATTTTCCCCATTGGAAATAAGTGCATTTTGACATTGATTCTACTCCTAGGCAGAAAGGGGGTAGGCCACTCTTGGCTAGCACAGAGTGTTAATTCACCTACCGGAGAGAACTGGACACAATCTGACAATGCAAGGCTTGAATCCCAGCACCTGAACTCACCTGGCCTATGTAAACCGACCACCACTGACGTAGGCAAGAGTAACAATTGTCAACAGAACAAGAGCACACTGATGAGATGCGGCACAACACCAGATTCATATGATAATGATCATCATCTTCACCCTCATCATCCTCATCGTTATTTAGGCTTTTTGACCCTTTAAAATAGTTGAGGGAGTAGAGTAAACTGAGCACATGACGCGTCCGCAGGCACGCTTAGAGGGATGTATGACGTTACAATGCATACTTTTACAACGCATAACATCCCAACGCATTTTTTACAATGCAACACCCATTACAACGCATTCCATTAAAACACATGCCATTACAACGTATTTTTAAAAACTACCATTACACATCATTCCATTAAAATGCATAGTACCTTTACAACGCATACCATTACATTGCATGTATGGTAAGTATTGGATAGTGTAGGGGTAAAAATTACTATTCTAA
Organism: Lissotriton vulgaris; assembly: GCF_964263255.1. Lineage (NCBI taxonomy): Eukaryota > Metazoa > Chordata > Amphibia > Caudata > Salamandridae > Lissotriton > Lissotriton vulgaris. The sequence goes on from NC_141689.1 coordinate 1,415,743,286, forward strand.
CTCCAGGGGGGCGCAACAGTAGGGTAAGTGTTGGATAGTGTAGGGGTAAAAATTCCTATTCTAACTCCAGGGGGTGCAACAGTAGGGTAAGTGTTGGATAGTGTAGGGGTAAAAATTCCTATTCTAACTCCAGGCGGGTGCAACAGTAGGGTAAGTGTTGGATAGTGTAAGGGTACTATGCATTGTAATGGTATGCCTTGCAATGGTATGCGTTGTAATGACTGCGTTTAATGACATGCGTTGTAGTAGTATGCGTTGTAGTGTCATGCGTTGTAATGGTTGCGTTGTAATGGCATGCGTTGTAATGGATGTTGCGTTGTAAAAGTTTTGTTGTAATGGTAGTGCGTTGTAAAAGTTGCGTTGTAAAGGTTGTGTCCCCGCTTAGAGCAGTATGCCTTCTAAACACTTTCCATCTGTGCCTCTAACACAAAAGTTGGCCTGCTGAACTAGTGAAGTAACTCCCTTCTGTACAGTAACAGACTAGTTGATACAAGTAATGAGAAGAAACATCAGCTTTCAATCTCTACTAGATTATTGTATTTCAGCAGCACTGCAATACACGGTCTCACCTTTCCATTCTTCAATGGTATGCTCTCTTTCATCCAACTGTTTGTCGTAGATCTGAGGAGGCAGCTGTGGAGAAGAAACGAAAGTTGATAAGTAGGGAAGTACTTTTCTACTGCACGTATATAAGTGTTGCCTCTCCCACCCCTGATAGGCATTTGGGCCGCCATTTATAGGCAGGAGCGGCCTGTGCAGGTAAGAGCGGTGGGGCCGGGTTGGGAGGGGGATTCGACAGATGACCACGAAAGGGATTAATTAAATAAATATTTTTCCCTCGTCGTCTGTCAAAATCCCCCCCACCCGGCCCACCGCTCTTACCTGCACGGGCCGCTCCTGTTTTTAAGTAGGGTACAGGAAGCCACACACTGGTGCTGATCCGACTCTGTATCCCATTAACGTAGCAGCACCAGTAGTGCTTAGTTTGTAAAACAATAAGTAAACATGTGCAGTTGCTCAAAGCTTTCCTCAGGAGCGTGCTGCAGGCACCGCTAAATGCAGGGAGGCTGCTTGGTCTTTTCTCTAACTCCTGCCTCTTTCTTCCATCTGTTTTATCTTTCTCATCCCTGCCTTCTCCTTTCGTCGTTGTTTACCTCTCTCTCCTTCCTTTTTCCCTTTTTGCCATTCTCTCTCTTGCTCTGGGTCATAGTGTTATGGTACAAAATAAGTCCCGGTCCCAAAAATGAGTGTCCGTGCCCACTATCTGCAACCCCCAGTATATATTATAAGTACTGAGTGTTGAAACATTTCTTTTTGTGTTTGAGTGATCATTGAATTTTGGAAAATACTGCTTTTTTTCAATGTACAGCTTGCTCCTGCACTACCTCTGCATGTGATGCTGTCTGGCTATTTTGCACACACATAGGTGCATTTAATTTAACCAAGCGGTCATTGATTTCGAACATCCTGAAAATTCTATTGTGGTCAAACCCGCTGAAATGTTGCGACAAAAAGGCCTCAAAACAAAAAACATTCGGAATTCGGTGAGTTAAATACCGATTTCGCATGTTATGTCTTATTTTAAAGGGCACAACTTGTAATCAGCGATAATTATTGTACCTTGGTATCAGATTTTAATACTAGCCTTCCCAGGCCGGCACTCATAATAAAGGCTTTATTAGTGATTGAGGGGTTGAGCGAGTGAGTGAGAAAATAAGTCATTGAAAGAATATGAGTGAAAGTGGAAAAAATAAGATGGGCGGTAAGTAAAAGTTTAAAAAGAGCTAGCGAGGAGTGAGTACACTTGGTAAGAATGAGTGACCGAGACTTTAAAATGGTAGAGAGAATGTGTTAGTAAAAGTGCATTGTTGAGTAATGGAGAGAGTAAAAAATAAGAGTTAGTAAATATGTATTAGTGAGAGTGCGAGTGAGAGAATGAATATAAAAATGTATGAGTGAGTAAAAGTGTGTTGTGAGCAAGGAAGGGTCTAAAAATGAAAGGTGTGAAAAAATGTGTAATAGTGATGAATGAGTATCAGTTTAATAATGAAATAAAAACTGTAAGAGTGACTGAGCGAGAGTGAAAAAATGTAAGGGGGAATGAGTAAAAGTGTAATACTGAGAGAGGAAGTACGTGAGCAATGAAGCAAGTAAATGAGTGTGAAGATTTTCAGATTGCTGCATTATATTGTGAAACAAAACACCTCCAGCTTATTAACACCAGTGGCACTGAGTAGCATGCTGGATTGTGGCGAATTCCTGTGTATCTGGTGTCAAACTTTACACTGATGACCCAGCGCTTAATTTGAGGAAAAATAAGACCCAGGGCCCTTGTCAGGAAATCACTAGAGCTTCCACCACCCATTGCCCCTGTCAGCGCTGCCAATGACAGTAGCAACACAGCTACTAACTATCACACTCCTACAAGTGTGACAAATTGGACTATCCCAGGCCTCCACAACTATAAGAATGACGTGTACAGCAGGTATTAGTCATTTATAATGTACACTGAATGAATGGACAAATGTGCTCATCTCTAAATTAGACAAACACAGACAGTATGTGGCAGACTGTCATAAGTTCCAGTACTGACAATTAAGTGCTGGTGCTGAGCAGGGGAAAGCACCGGCTCAAATTAAGCACTCTGAGGACCTCCTCTACATTTCAGTCACACAGTGAAGACTATTCGTAAAGACATTTTGGGATGCAAAGATTAGTAATCCTTCATATACCTTTATAACCTTTCTATGCAAGCATTTGTGAATTAGCCCCAAAACAGTTAAAATGGAAAAAGGTGGGAATAATCATATATATATATATATTTAGCACAAATAGAATGTAGTATGCCTTTTTGCACTTTTACTAGTAGGGATTTGGATATTTCGTGGCTGATTCGCGAAAGGCATATAAGAGTACACAAAAAAGTACTCCTGGGGCCATATGATAGATACTGTGCACTTTCTCTGTTTGAGCTATAGTGGACCTTTAAAAAATGTGCTGTGCGCCAACAAGGAAAGTGCCCCATCTTAGAAAGAATGCGCTGCCCCCAGGGCAGCCGTGAACAAGCACTGCCTCGGGCAGTACATTCAAGTGAAATACGGAGCGGATGCTTCAAAGCCGCTTGTGTTTCAAACTGCAGGCAGTATGCTGCCTGCACTTTCAAGAGGGGACAGAGATCCCCTTGCAGGTGTCTGCATTTAGTGACTGTACCCACCTGCAGGGGGATATTGGGGTGCATGGATTACTATTTCCCCTTCCGACAGTACTACCTGTAGGAAGCGCACTGAAAGTGGACCACTTTTTTGTGGCACACTTTCTGTGCTCCTCCAAAAGGCATCTTTGCCTCTGCACCCTCCCCCATAATACGGCAAGGGCGCAGAAGCAAAGTGAGCTCCTTATCTGCATGGGGTCACGCCCCCATGCAAGTGCGGCAACACATTCTAGAGTCCTCGTAAGTGCTACATGTGCGCTAGTGCTATCAGTATAACAGAAGGGGCCACTGAGGTTCCGTGAATTCTGAACCCACGGGTTCCATTTTGTGCATGGCAGCCATTTTGTGGTTGCCCTCACATAGGCCGATGACTTTAGCTGACTTCTGGATGACCTGAGTGAACTGGTGTTAATAAGCTGGAGGTGTTTTGTTTCACAATATAATGCAGCAATCTGAAAATCTTCACACTCATTTACTTGCTTCATTGCTCACGTACTTCCTCTCTCAGTATTACACTTTTACTCATTCCCCCTTACATTTTTTCACTCTCGCTCAGACCCTGTTGCCTGAAGCTGACCTTGTTAGACCAGTTCCTTGCCCAGTAGCTGATCAAGATTAAGGATCAGAGCACAGGAGATTCTAAAGTTTGGTATGCACATACACACCCTTATCCTACTTCTCATCTGTTTCTGTTCCTTCATTTATGGCCTGTTTACAATATGGGTTGTGGTCTTTTATTATGGGTTTGTCCGGCTTGTGTAAGAAGGAATATTGGGCTTTTTGCATGCTTGCAAAAGCTAGGACTGCCCCTTACTTTTATGCTGAGTTTTGTAACCCTGAGCATATATAAGGCCTCTGTTCTCTGTATTCCTCAGACTACCTCATTCAGTTGTTACGGCTTCTGTGTGACGTGGCCTCACTTATTAAATTTAATAAAGATGTCTTTTCATATTTCAGCTTCTGTGCCAAGTTCTTCTTTCTATTAATAAGTATTCCCCGAGAATGAAGATTTCAGTTCTTCACCACACAAGCGTCTGCAGCCCCATCTGTATCACTAAATCGCCTTGGGGTGCACTAAACGGGCACACAAGTCCGTTGTGCCCCCAGGGCACATTCTGTATTACAGCCCCTATAGTACTACTTCCCACACTCATAAGTGCTTTTGTTAAGGTCCCCCTCAGTTTAAAACTGGATTTGACTGCTTATGAGAATGAATTCGAATGTTGTTTAATTATCTTGTGGAGCTGTCATTAAAACTGAAACTGCAATTATCTATTGCTCCGTAACGTAAATTGCCTAATACAGTTCAATTAAATAAAACGAACTGTGACATGCCACTAGCAGTCACACTTTTTTTAGGATAAAGTTGTGTTTTTCTTTTGAACCAAACCTGTGCCACGAATCTCTGTTTTTATTTCTTCTTACAAAATCAGACTCAAATATTTTCTATCATGACCTGTGTGAACAGTGATGGATGGGGCACCATTATTCAGCTAATGTTTAGAAATAAGAGCAGCCATAAATATCTCCTTCTGTGCACTTCCTGTATATCCTGTCTGTTGAAGGGCTTCTGGTGTAACGGCGGACATTTTGGGGCACTCGCTGGTCCACTGCTGTTGTCTCCCTGAGCGCCGCATTGTCCACCACGCGGCTGGAGACTACAGCCCCCAGGAGTAACGGCGGTGACACGCCCACCGGCACTCGTGCCCAGAGGCGCAGAAAAGGGAGTGGAGACTCCTGACAAGCGGGGGCTTCTGGTGTAACGGCGGACATTTGGGGGCACTCGCTGGTCCACCGCTGTTGTCTTCCTGAGCGCCGCATTGTCCACCACGCGGCTGGAGACTACAGCCCCCAGGAGGCTCGGCGGTGACACGCCCACCGGCACTCGCGCCCGGAGGTGCAGAAAAGGGAGAGGAGACTCCTGACAAGCGGGGGCTTCAGGTGTAACGGCGGACATTTGGGGGCACTTGCTGGTCTACCCCTGTTGTCTCCCTGAGCGCCGCATTGTCCACCACGCAGCTGGAGACTAGAGCCCCCAGGAGGCTCGGCGGTGACACGCCCACCGGCACTCGCGCCCGGAGGCGCAGAAAAGGGAGAGGAGACTCCCGCCCCGCGGGACGCGCGCGGGCGGCGCCGGGCTGAGCCCGGGCAGAGGGCGGGCCGTCTGTGGCCGTCCGAGGCAGGGCAGGGCCCCCCTCCCTAAGCGCTGATCAAAAGACACCACATTTCCTGGGAACAAGGTACTGTGGGGCTCCTAAAGGGGTAGGTGGGACAAAGATATTGTTCATCGGTGCCATATCACTGAAGTAACATTTTTCTGAGGAGTGACTATTATATGCAGTGGAAAATGGGCAAGAGGAAGGCTACTGAGGGGGGCCTTTCCCAAGTGCAGGCAAAAAAGGGGAAAAAATCAAAAAAATCAGCTCTTGCGGCCACTAACTGTGCTCTTGTTAGAATCGAAGGAATTGTTGCTGACTGTGAGGAGCTTTTGGCTGGGGAACCAAATACAAATCCTGTGGGACCATCTGACCCTCTCACTGATGCCTTACTTCTACCTCGTAAAAAAGTGATCCCAGCAATTTTTAACAAAAAGGCCCCCTACACGCCCCCATTTGTGAAGTTCATAAACCCCTTGAAGGGCCACCAAACCTCCTGACCCCCCTTACCATCGAGAATACATTACAAGAGCTTGGGCTTGAAAGGGAGGAGGCTGAGATATCTCACAGTCTGGGTATTGACTGCTCCAATAGATTTGCAGTCTTAGAAGGCCTTTCGGGTGACCACGTTGAGGTCCCGATAGTTAGTACTGAGGCTTTGGAGTCAACTCCTATGGGGGGGTTGCCCGAATTGCTCTTATTTAAACAGGATGTTAATGAAGAAATTACAGAATTTAGAGAATGATCTAGATTTTATTAAAAACATCTTAAAGGGGGTTGGGGACACCCAGAAACCAGCCATGATTATTGACCCACAGGTTAAAGTATCCCTACCACCAACTAGGGTTGTTAAAAAGGGGCAAACTGCCCCAATTATGCAACCACAAGATGGGGAGGGCAGAGTGGGTGGGAGTCTAGTGCAGAAACAGCTCAATGATAAAAGGTCAACAGGGTAACCCAAACCAAGTACTTATGCGGGAATGGTGAAATCCAGTTCAGGAGAAGACACACATGTAGAGGTTCCAATTTTCCCAAAGAATGCACCACAGGAGGAGCGATTGTAGGAACCAGGCAGGCTATACCACCTAAATATCATCCTCCACCTAGAAACAATCCTTTAGTTGTTTACATGACCAAAGTTCCAAAGCTAGGCGCAAGGGCTATTAAAGAAGATAGGGAAGCTGTACACAATAAAGCTATAGACTGGCTGCGTCATGTGAGGGGGTGTCGCTCTATCATCAGAGAAGATATGGTCAAGGTGGAAAGAATGACCCTCCCCAGTTCTTTGACCGATTGTATTAAAATTGAGTTATACAATAGGGAAATTGAGGTGAATTTGCTGGGCCTTGAGTACCGGTCCTGCCTTCGTAAACACTCAAATATTCAAATTAGACACATGCCACTCTGGTCTCTTATTGGGGATCTGACCGACTCTGTGCTCAATAGTGTTGACTGACTAGATAGTGACAGCGATATTGACCTGCCCCCCTTTGCGGTAATACCTGCACCTGAGAGGCCAGAGACCTTGACACCCATAGTGCAGTTGAACCCAGGTACTCAGGATGTTGCATCCTACGAACAAGCTACCCGGGGCACCCCCCTTGTGGAGAGTGGGACTGCTAAAGTAATAAAGCTCCTTTTCTGGAATATCGCAGGCCTTGCGAAAAAGATGGTTATCCCGGAATGGAATGGTTTTATCTCCAATTATGACGTTTGCATGTTCCAGGAAACATGGAGCATGACCCCCTTATACAAATCAGGGTACACCACCTTTTTTAGCCCAGCAATAAGCTCAGGTAAAGGCCGGCCAGCAGGTGACCTTATCATTTGGGTTAATGTGGCACTGAATTGGTCCATCAAAATGAATGATTCAGGTTCAGTAGATATTCTACATTTAACAATCAAAGGGCCCCGGAATAATTTCAAGACAGAGCTTTTTGATGTGTACGCCTGAGGAACGCCGGGGGGCCAAATATCGCTCCTAGACTCAGCCCTTGCAGGCCTTCAGCCATGGTCTAAAGTGTTAGTGGGAGGAGACCTAAATACTACATTTGAGCCCTTGGGTGAGGATGATTTTCTGGGAACTAGCGAGGAAGATTCAAAACATTCTATACCTCTGTTGTCCCTGCCCCCAATAAAAAAGTGGTCACCCAGGGCGATCCAAATTAACGCCCTGACTACCGAGTTTAATCTTCGTGCTCTAAATGGAAGAACACCATCTGACCCTGAAGGGGCCAACACTTATAATAGAATTGACTGTCCATCCCGGATTGATTATCTATTGTTGGATATGCTTTCATGGGGGACCTTGTGGATATGGAGATCAAGCAGTCACATGATAGTGACCATAACCCTTTATGTATGGGAATTAGATGGGGAGCCACCGGGGTTGTTCCTGGAGCCCCATTTTTGTCATCAAGAGAAGTAGTCCCTTCTAACTGCAACCGGAGACTTAAATGGAATAGGATTGTAACCCAAAAAGACACACTAAATCGCATTAAAGAAACGGTAGACCGAATAAATATAGACCTTGACATTCTTAATGCTTCCCCGGATATTAAACAGAGCTCCCAGGCAAGTAATCTTTATAGAGAAATGGTGGAGAAGTTGGGGTTGTTTTTCTTCACAAATTTCTCAAAAAGTAAAAATAGCAAAAGCCTAAAGCAGGGGAACCTATGGTATACCCCCTTGTGCAGGACAAAGAGACGGGCAATATACCTAGCAATACGGGCAAAAAATATGGAAGCAGTAAGAGAGGCTAGGAAGGACTATAACAATATCTTAAGGGTGGCAAAACGGGAATGGGAGGAAGATCATTGGCAAAATGTAAAACTTGCAGCCCAAGCAAAAGATTCTTATAAGTTTTGGGAATTAATTAACATCTCTAGTAGGAAAGGATCGGACCCCATTGTTAACCACATCACCGCTCAACAATGGCATGCCCACTTTTCAAACTTATATTGTAATGATGAGGTTTTGGAGTTGGACCCTGAGCCTACAGCTGTGCCCTACCAGGAATCTAGCTTGGGAAGCCTCCCTGACCCTGACCCCTTCACCCCTAAAGAGGTCGAGCAAACCATTAAAAACATGGCCCCAGGCAAGGCTGCCGGTCCGGATGGCCTGCCTGTTGACCTACTCTTAAACGACCCAGAGACTTGGGGCCCGATTCACAGAATGAACTTACTACTTTTGGCATTCACAGAATGCACTTACTACTTTTGGTATTCACAGAATGAACTTACTCATTTCAGTATTCACAGAAGTTAGGACTACTAATTTTAGGACTCCTAAATGCCTTCTGTGAATACCGAAAGTCTTAAAATTATGATTTTTCTCAATTTAGTAGTAGTAAAGTTAGGACTACTAACTTTAGGACGCCTAAATGCCTTCTGTGAATACCGAAAGTCTTAAAATTATGATTTTTTTCAATTTAGTAGTAGTAAAGTTAGGACTACTAACTTTAGGATGCCTAAATGCCTTCTGTGAATACCGAAAGTCTTAAAATTACGATTTTTCTCAATTTAAAAGTAGTAAAGTTAGGAGTCCTAACTTTACTACTACTAAATTGAGAAAAATCGTAATTTTAGGACTTTCTGTATTCACAGAAGGCATTTAGGAGTCCTAAAGTTAGTAGTCCTAACTTTACTACTACTAAATTGAGAAAAATCGTAATTTTAGGACTTTCGGTATTCACAGAAGGCATTTAGGAGTCCTAAAGTTAGTAGTCCTAACTTTACTACTACTAAACTGAGAAACATCGTAATTTTAGGACTTTCGATATTCACAGAAGGCATTTAGGAGTCCTAAAGTTAGTAGTCCTAACTTTACTACTACTAAATTGAGAAAAATCGTAATTTTAGGACTTTCGGTATTCACAGAAGGCATTTAGAAGTCCTAAAGTTAGTAGTCCTAACTTTACTACTACTAAATTGAGAAAAATCGTAATTTTAGGACTTTCGGTATTCACAGAAGGCATTTAGGAGTCCTAAAGTTAGTAGTCCTAACTTTACTACTACTAAATTGAGAAAAATCGTAATTTTAGGACTTTCGGTATTCACAGAAGGCATTTAGGAGTCCTAAAGTTAGTAGTCCTAACTTTACTACTACTAAATTGAGAAAAATCATAATTTTAGGACTTTCGGTATTCACAGAAGGCATTTAGGAGTCCTAAAGTTAGTAGTCCTAACTTTACTACTACTAAATTGAGAAAAATCGTAATTTTAGGACTTTCGGTATTCACAAAAGGCATTTAGGAGTCCTAAAGTTAGGAGTCCTAACTTTACTACTACTAAATTGAGAACAATCCTAATTTTAAGACTTTCGGTATTCACAGAAGGCATTTAGGAGTCCTAAAGTTAGTAGTCCTAACTTCTGTGAATACCGAAATGAGTAAGTTCATTCTGTGAATACCAAAAGTAGTAAGTGCATTCTGTGAATGCCAAAAGTAGTAAGTTCATTCTGTGAATCGGGCCCATAGGCAGCATATATAAGTCTCCTGTTGAACCTAATTGCCCAGGGCCAGGATGTCCCGGGGTCATGGCAGACAGCTGAGGTGGTGACAATATACAAGAAGGGGGATAGAGAGGACCCTGCCAACTACAGACCGATTAGTTTAATCGACGTGGTGCAGAAAGTAGTTGGCAGGGTCATTGTCTCCAGAATGGGAGTATGGTTGGAAGAGGGTAGTGTTTTGTCACACTTTCAGGTGGGTTTTAGGCGGGGGGTGGGTACGATGGACTAGGTTTTCAGGTTCTTTGCGGTTTTCTGGAAATCTGTGTCAATCGAGAGGGGTTCTATACCTGGCCTTTATTGACCTGAAAACGCATTTGACCTGGTGCCCCGCAACAAACTGTGGCAAGTGCTGCACGACATGGCTTTTCCGATCTACCTCCTTGAATTAATAAAGAGACTTCACAAGGGCAATTATGCTAGGATTAGATGGGGGAGCCAGGGAGACTTGACAGAGAGGGTGACTGTGAATAGAGGGGTGCGCCAGGGCTGTGTGATGGCGCCGACCCTGTTCTCCCTCTTTGTGAATGGGGTGGTGGACCATCTGAGGGAGGACCCGGCCGACGCCCCAGCCCTGGCGGGAGAAAAAACACCAACCCTTCTCTTCGCAGATGATACCCTCCTGATCTCAAAGACACCAATGGGCCTCCAGAAACTCCTGGACAAATTCAGCTTGTTTTGTACAGAGCGTGGCTTAACCATCAACACCTCCAAAACAAAGCTGATGGCATTATCTGTATCCAAAAAAGTAAAAAGGCTAAACATTTCACCTAATGGGGCGCCCTTGGAGGTTGTCGAGGCCTTCGACTATTTGGGAATAAGAATTAACAACAAAATGTCTTGGAATTCCCATGTATCGAAAATGCTCCTGAACCTCAAGAGAGTGACAGGAGCTATTGCACGAGACCAGCGAGGCTCGACCAGCAGACCTATAGCCCCGGCCCTGGCAGTCTATGAAGGGAAGGCATTGGCTTCAGCAGTCAATGGATCCGAACTCTGGGGGCTCGAGAATACCCTGGAATTGGTCAAGGCAGAGAACAAGTTTTTTCGAGATTTGGCCTCGCTCCCAGTCTCAACACCTCTAAAACCACTTTTTCTTGATTTGGGCAGACGCTCAATCAAGGATATAGTCCGACTGCGTCCTTTGCTGTTTCGGGTGCGCCTGCGAAGATCTACGGATCTAGCCAATTATGCTGCAGCATTTGACAAACTCATCAGCTTGGGTGGGGTATGCTCAGACGTGAGTCCCTTGCTCACTTTGCCACTGGATTCAAGCAAGTCGGGCTGAAGACGGCTGGAATGCCAGAAACCGGTCCTCGGAAGCTTGTTTCCGGTCCAGGGAAGGCATGGCTTGGCAGTTCGGGCTGGACTGTTCCCATGAGGCACCGGGTCAGACTGATTTGCATACAGCCATGTCGAACTGGGGTGGCAGAGTGGGCTAAAGAACGGTGATGGATTAAACCCAGATCTTTTGACTGGGTGTGAGTGTTTGATTGGCTCAGATGCTCCGTCCATTACCACCCCTTTTTGTACCGCTTTTGGCCGCCATAAGTGTGGCAGGGTATGCTCAGACGTGAGTCCCTTGCTCACTTTGCCACTGGATTCAAGCAAGCCGGGCTGAAGACGGCTGGAATGCCAGAAACCGGTCCTCGGAAGCTTGTTTACGGTCCAGGGAAGGCATGGCTTGGCAGTTCGGGCTGGACTGTTCCCATGAGGCACAGGGTCAGACTGATTTGCATATAGCCATGTCTGAACTGGGGTGGCAGAGTGGGCTAAAGAACAGTGATGGAATAAACCCAGATCTTTTGACTGGGTGTGAGTGTTTGATTGGTTCAGATACTCCGTCCGTTACCACCCCCTTTTGTACGGTACAACAACGGTGGCATTTGAGGAAGTTAATTTTGCCCTTTCAATCAAAAGGTGCTCAGGTATTCCTTCTCAACCCGGCAAAATTAAAGGTTATTTATAATGAACAAACGCGTTACTCCACCTCGGAGATTGTGGCACAGGACTTCCTGAATGTTATGGGTCCTGGCTAAATATGCGTTACTTGTTTTTCGTACGCTATAATATTTGTGGCGCTAGGTTTTTTTTTTTCCAGTGGTAGTTTTTTTTTGTGCTTGGTTCCAGTAGTGTGTATATGCTGGGGCTTTTTTTTATTTTGCTCAGTGCTAAATATGACTTCAATATTTGGATGTTTTGGGAATTGAGCTAACAAAGTTTCTATTTTTTAAAACGGTGACACTGGAAGAGAGGTGGTAAAGTTGGGTCACGGTGGATGGGGTGCCATGAGGAGGGGACAATGCACATTTCACTCTCCATCGCAGAGGACATGGTCCTTAAGCCCCGGTTTGGGTGGTGGGGGTGTGGGTTGTTTTGGGGGGGTGTTGGGAGGTGGGGTTGGGGGAGTGGGGGTAAAAATAAAATTAAAATCAATACATGAGTACAATTCTTTGCAGTGTTTGAAAGTTTGGGTTATTAGGCGCATGCGTCTTTGCTTTGGTGTCACATCAGAAGTCGATGTTGGCTAAGGGTATCAGACTTGGAACACTTAATGTCAGGGGTTTGAATTCTCTCAATAAAAGGCAGCGGGTTGTTCGGTAGCTTCAGATGCTTCATTGTGATGTTATGTGTCTTCAAGAGACTCACATACCGTGGTCTAAAAGGAAACTGCTAAATGAGCTGGGTTATGAGCTGGTGGTATGTACTAAACAGACCTGTACATCTAGGGGTGTTGCTATTATGACAAAAAAACATATAGGCAATACCGGCCGGATATTGATGGATGGACTTGGGAGTTGGGCAATAGTTGAGCAGGGGCATTGACATTTACACTATGTTCAATACATAGCTCCAACTTAGATGAAGCAGCATTTTTAGAATTCCTGAATATTGAACTAGCGACATGGCCCACCCCTGTCATTATATGTGGTGACTTGAACATTCATTTGCCACCTGATATATTATGTAATAGCTTCACCTATACTGGTAGGAAACCAAAGGTGTTTAAGGCAATACAATCATTGATCTCGGCACATGGGTTGGTTGATGCTTGGGCTTATTTAAGGGGTTCTGAAGCTGGATACACATTTTTCTTGTGTCCTCATCAAAAGCTAGTCAGGCTTGATTATTTATTTGCTCCACAGCATTTCTTGAATCCTGCACTTATCCAGGTATACCCAAGGGTGACGTTGGATCATGGCCCAGTGGTGATAACCATGTCAGGAATTGAGGTTGTTAATAAACCTAGGGCGTTCTCCTTTGACCGGAAACTTCTCCTGGATCAAAAATTTCTTGTACATATGAATGTCTGGATTGCTGAGTTTTTCTGTATTAATCGAGGAAGCACTGATCCCGGCTATGTTTGGGATGCCTTTAAGGCTCCCTTCAGGGGAGAGATTCATAGTTATGGGTTACACATTCAAAAGCAGCTGGGGCATAAGCTACAGGAGCTGTATCAGGGTCTAGCAATGGCTGGAGAGATTTTAGTTCAGGGCATACATGCTTAATACTATTCTAGACCCCAGTGGGCGTCGCATTGAGAATGAGACAGGCATATTGGAGGTATTTAAGAATTTTTATGAAACACTATATGCGGATGAACAATATGATATCCAAAAAGTTAAAACATTTGTACGTCAATATTGTGAACAAGATCTGGGGGGGGAGGAGGCAGTGAAACTAGATGCCCCTATAACAATTTTGGAGCTTGAGCAAGCTATAAATGGGTTGGCAGCCGGTACGGCGGCTGGCCCTGAAAAGTTGCAGCTGGAGATATATAAATCCTTTATTGGGTCTCTAAAGGAGGATATGTTAGTTACATTCAGAAGAGCACAAAGTGGGGCATCTCCTAAATCATGGGATGATGCCAGCATAGTCGTATTCAGGAAAAAAGATAAACCTCCGGACTTGCCGGCATCATATTGTCCAATATCCTTATTGAATACGGATGGCAAAATCTATTCAAAGATTTTGGCCACTAGGTTAGCCACTGTGATTACTCCACTTGTGTCTACAAGACAGCATGATTTTATTCCTAATCGGGGTACTACAAATCACGTGAACAGAATCATAACTTTATTAGACCATGCTAATTATACTGGAGACGCTTTTAGCCTCATTCTATTAGATGCCGAGAAGGCTTTTGATCGAGTCTCTTGGTGCCTTTTATGGGAGGTGATGCGATATCGTGGTTTTGGGCAACAATACATTACTGCAGTACAAACGCTATATCGTCAACCTGTTGCCAGGGTATGCACCATGGGGCTCGAATCAAAGGAAGTGTCTATTCGGAGGGGCACTAGACAGGGTTGCCCCTGTTCCCCATTATTATTCTCGCTATATATTGACCCATTTCTAAAAATGCATGAGTATAGCTTGCAGATACAATCCGTAATTATACAGCAGCAACAATACTGTGTCTTTGCCTATGCGGATGATGTTGCCATTGTATCTCCTAAACCAGCAGCGGCAATGCAGGAAATAGAACAATTAGCATTAGAGTAAGGGGCCGTATCGTGCTATAAACTGAACACAGCTAAAACACAAATCCTGTATCACAATGTAGGCGGCTTTAACGATCCAAGGGTGTCTCAGGAGGTAACGTACCTGGGAGTGCTAATCAGGTCTTCCTTATCTGTGTTGGTTGACTCTAATTGGGGAAAGTTGATGAAGGCGGCTCGCAGGCAATTAGATCATTGTGAATGTTTGCATCTCTCACTAGTTGGCAGATGCAATGTTCTTAAGATGATGATCCTGCCAAAAATATTATATTTTTTTAGATGTGTTCCATTGGCACAATTACAGTCCCTGTGCATGAATTTTATATGGGCACGTGGGAAAGCTCGTAGAGCATTGCGTTATATGGTGATACCCAGAGCTGTAGGTGGGGGGGCTGTCCCGGATTTTACTCTTTACTACTACTCATGTATGCTACAGCATATGAATATATTGCTTACTGGGGTAGGGCCAATAGATGTCTTTGAGTCCCCCTCTATATATCAGATGTTGCTTGGCTCTGATGCAAAAAACTGTTTGTTTATAAACTTAGACTGGAGCTACTACAAGCGCACAAGATTCAAGATATTGACACCTGCTTATAAAGTATGGAAAGCCACTAAGAAAATGTTTGTGGTAGAAAAAGTCTCATGGTATACCCGACTAACAGCTACGGCCTTTTTTTCGAGTGCATTCTGGGACAGGATTGTATATAGCTGGCGCAGTAAAGGGATAATAATGGTTGGGGATCTGTATATGGAGGGGGACTGAAATCGTTTGATCAGATTCAGGAGCAATATCATGTATCCGGGCGGATTTTAAAAAATACTTACAAATCAGAGACTATCTGCTTAAAGCCCGTTGGAATATCCAGACTAACCCCCTCATAGAAGCTAACAGAAAGGCATCAAGAATCGGGACATGGTATACTCTCATGTTAGGATCAAAACCTAACGATTTGGAGGAGCACAGCCATAAATGGGAGAGTCGGTTAGGCTGTCAGGGGATACATCTGGAGACTTCCATTGAATTAGCTAGCCGATTATTTATGTCCGCCAATTTGTCTGCCCAACACTACAAAACTATGTTTTATCTTTACCTCACACCCAATAAAATTGCTAAATGGGGTGGAGAACGAGAGGGAAATGCTTTCGCTGTGGCAATCCAGATGCAGATGTGGAACATATTTTCTATGCATGCACACAATTAAATACATTACTGGAACATGTGGATACATTCTTAACTGAGATCCTTGGACTTGCTATACATTTATCACCTATGCAGATTTTGTTGGGTGTAGAGATGGGTGTAAATGCAGATACAATACCGAGTAAGGCTATATATTTACTTTTTGTAGCCTCTGCGGTGTTAAGGCTGTGTATAGCTTCATGCTGGCTACAAGAGGATGCCCCATCTTTTGATGCTTGGAGGGCTAGATATTTGGCTAAGTTTAAGATTGAGCATAGTTTATACGCTCTTAAAGGTAGGCTCAAACGGAATTAGGGTTTGCAAATTTTGTGTGCTTTGCTTTATTTTTCTATTTTATGTATGTTCTTTGTTCATTATCCCCAGTGCATGTTTAACTTGATTATATATTATCTGTAGAGCTTTGTACAATGTGCAATCTGATTCTAAGTTTGTTATATGATTTTGACGGTTGTGCCGTGTCCCCTTTTCTTTCTATGTTTTGTGCTACTCATGTATTGTCAATAAAAAAAGTTAAAAAAAAAAAGTTCAGAGCTATCATATTGTGCAAAGAAATGGTAACAAATAGGAAAATCCCCTTCTAATATACATTTAACTGAAGAATGGACAATTGTCTGCCCAATGGGACAGGAATACTTAAATGCAGTAGTATGAAGGGTTTTAATGGATATTATGGCACATATATACCTAGATTTACTAAGGGTTGTTCATCTTCTTGTGCATCATTGTACAATTTTGCACTGCAACCGTAGGCTTTTATAATGGTAAGTAAATTGACCCAATTATTTGCATCTCTTTGTACAATGAGAGTTCATACTCAAAAACTTTGTGGTAATACTCATAGTTTTAAACAAGGTCTTTTCAAATCACCTTCATTAAGCTGACTTATCCTTAGCGTGAAATATTTCTAATTATGAATTCTGAAAATGAATGTCTTGCTACATTATTGGACCCTGTAGGGAAAGCATTGTATGTTTAGTGGGATCTCAAAAGCTACCTCTCATGAGGTCCTTCTATCGCTAATACACACAGATTAAAATTTAAAATAGTCATAAACAAGTTCTTTTTACCTTCATATTATCCCCGTTAAAAGGTAACTGAAAACATTGTATTACATGACTAAGAACAATTATCAAGAAATCTGCATCTTTGGTGCTAGATTAAGTCATGTCATGGTGCTAACAATAATGGTATTACAAAGGTAAATATTTAAAAAAAACAATGCTTTGGAGGCTTCATAGATTATACCACCAACTTCAATCATGTTGACTAGGTGGCAATTATAGTTGGAGCAACAATCCTAGTACACTCTCTGTACCCTACTAAGTCTGATAATTCAGTAACATCCCGGTACTTGGTCAAGCTGTCTCCTGAAATGAGAACGTTAAAAAACATAAAGCAAGGTTTCGTTCTTGAATCACTACTTCATTGTATGTACATGGTAGATCTTCCTAGATAATGAGAGAGGGCCCGATTCACAGAATGAACTTAAGACTCAATCCTATATTACTACTATTTTGGTATTCACAGAATGCACTTACTACGTTTGGCATTCACAGAATGCACTTACTACTTTTGGCATTCACAGAATGAACTTACTACTTTTGGTATTCACAGAAGTTAGGATTTTGTCTTAAGTTTGTCTTAAGACAGACTTAAGACAGACTTAAGACAAACTTAAGACAGACTTAAGACAGACTTAAGACAAAATCCTAACTTCTGTGAATACCAAAAGTAGTAAGTTCATTCTGTGAATACCAAAAGTAGTAAGTGCATTCTGTGAATGCCAAAAGTAGTAAGTGCATTCTGTGAATACCAAAATAGTAGTAAGTTTAGAATTGAGTCTTAAGTTCATTCTGTGAATCGGGCCCAGAGTGCTGATTCTCATCCACCACACTTGGGTACTGTTATGATCAGATGTTTAATGGACACCGGCAATTTGGTTTTGTTGGATAATACCTCTGTCGGCCTCCAGAGGCTATGCAGGACTTTGGAGTTCTACAGCAGTGAAACCGGGTTGGTGGTCAACTTGACCAAGATAAAAGTGTCATCTTTTAATTAATTTTAAAAGACAAAATATTATTGGGAAAATAATGAATACAAAAGAGACCAGATAAAGAAGTGTCACTGTCTTGGAATGATCCTAAATGAGGCACTATCTTGAAGGCAAGATCTAGTTTATGCTATCTGTGTGGTGTAATTGGCTTAAGGCGCCTTCATCACACTTTATGGAGGGACACCGATGTGGAAGGCACTGCTTTTAACTCTAAAATTAATTCCAGGCACGATGCCACAAGTTCTTTGGGATGGAGTGACAAGCTAACGCTAGCTACCCCACTTTTTGGTTCGGAGAGGCTGGGTAAGCTTTGGAATACGAGAGGGTTTGATAAGTGGGATCTAATAGGGATCTCCACCATCAAGGACATCTGGGGTACGGGGAGGATTAAGTCATTTGAGGAGATGCAGGCTGAATTTAAGTTGGAGAGATCTGAGTATTTTTGCTATGCCCAGATTCGGCACTCATTACAGGTGGCCCTGACTGTGGACGTGGATCCGCCTGAGGCCTCGCCTCTTTGAGGATAGAATTTTGGACGGCCTCCCTGAAAAAACGATCTCCCTGATCTATAAGAAACTAATTAATCACAGGGCGGATCTACTTAGAGAGTTGAGGGATAAGTGGGTGCAAGATGGAATAGAACTGGATAATGAGGACTGGCAATCTGCTCTGTCCTATCCAAAAGTGGTTGCCATTCCTGCACTGCTGCGGCTAGTTCAGTTGAAAATACTGCACAGGGTCTATGTCACGGGGCCCTGTCTTGTACGGCTGGGGTTGGTTGATTCTGGATTGTGCAGAAGGAAGTGTGGTATGGTGGGGACGTTCTTCCATATCATCTGGGAGTGTCGATATATCACTGAGTATTGGCGTAAGATTCACAACACCATACACAAGGTCCTTGGGGTCTCCTTGGTACCAGAGGCGCGGCGATGCCTCCTTATTATATGGGAACCTACGGACCTTAACTCTGCGCAGACACAGTGGGCCACACTAAGTTTTATGTTAGAGAAAATAAATATAGCCCAGCAGTGGGGATCTGAACAGCCTCCCACCCTTGAGAGTTGGAAAAATAACCTAGATTGGAGTATGTTCCAGGAGAAGACCGTTTTTGTGGCAAGAGGCCGCCCTCGAAAGTGGGCTTCAGTATGGGGACCTTGAAATCAATTTAGAGGAGAGATATGTGTGCCGCCAAGGGACGCTGTCTTTGATGTACCCCCATCCCCGTAAAATTTCCGACATGTATGTACTCTGGTTCCTATATCCCTGAAGGTGTTGTATTGGCGATGGCATGTCTCTTCTGTACTGTGTTCTTTTACCTGATGCTTTGTTTTAATAAAAAGAATTGTAAAAAAAATATATATATTCATCCCATATTATTGTATGGTATGTCTGTTTTTCGAGAAACAACTTGACAAGAGTGTTCACTCATGTTACTGAGTCGTCACAGTACCTTTCCACAGATGAAAGTGCACCTGAAATTATGTCTGAGTTCTGTTTCCTTTCGGACAGGTCATTCGATCTGGGTGTTCATGATGAAATGCTTGAAGGCGGAGAAGTTAATATTAACGATCCTAATCAGTCATAAAATTCTAAAATGTGATCATTTTGATATGAGTTAGTCTACCTTTCTAATCCATGAAAATGCGTCAAACAGATAGCTGGGATCTGACCTTACTGAAACTGTGAGCAAAAGAAGTATAATTTGAAGTAGATACTATTTTTAACTAAACAGAAGCAATATCATGAATTTGATTGCTTCTTCTCCGAGAAGCTGACAAGAGTAACTCAAATGTAAGATCAATTGTTAAACTTAACCAGCTAAGATTAGACTGCTATATAGTGCAATTCTGCAATATTTAGTAGCATGGTATGGTCTAACCCACAATGAGCGTATATGCAAAGGAAGCAGAATATATCATTAGACTATATCCCCTTGGCTAGGTATTTAATCTGTTTTGCTTAATCAAAGGTGAGGTTTGCTACATTCAATTTTTAATAGAGAGGGCATAAGAAGTGTTTTAGCTGCTTTGAGGCTGCGTTATACGAAGATGAGAATTAGAATATAGGTCAAACAGTAAAGTTCATGGCCATGGTGGCAAAATAATTTCTATTCCAGTGATTTCCAAGTAGATAGTGACACAATGGCACTGTGCAGTCATTTAAACCCCTATGGCGAAGATCAGCTGGCTATGCATCATATATTATTAAAGCATGTCAAATGAAGGTCAATGAAGTGATGACTGGCCTTATTAAGAGTGGTGGTAGATCACTGCCTTAATCTATTTTTTATGATTAACTGTAAATAATTATTTTTCTGTCTACCGAGAGAAGGCTTAGATTAAGTCTTCCATTTTATATTGTACGTAAAAAGTATGCCTTAGTAATTGCATGTTTTTTCTTTTATTGAATTTTATTTTAATTTATAATATATGATAATATTTTATAATTGAAACATAAAATGTATTAAATTCGATAGTCTTCATAGGATGTTCCTAGTGAAAAGAAAGGTAATAGCCAGTAAAATATATTATTACCTGCAAACCCTAGAGAATACAGCATAATTAGCATAAGATACAATAGGTTTATTTCAGTCTGGAGAATTTAATTATCAAATGTATTACTACTATGGCTCACTACTTCCATACATTGTTAAGCAAATTTGTTGAGAACAAATTCATTTTAGAGTGTCACCATGACTTCTCAACTGTGAACTCTGAATATGTTATGTTTTATTTTGCTATCATTTGACTCTCCATGTTAGCAAGCTGTCAAAAATGTCACTTACTGATATGTGAGGAAAATACTATTTTCTTGGCTATTGTCATTTTTCAAACATCAATAGTTTCAATTCCTTGAATTTATTGAAATGAGTCATATCTTTGATTTGTTTTCCATTATTTGTGGAAAATATATTATCTCTATGGATTACATGTTTGAATAATTGGAAGTCTAAAACACGTCTTTTTACTTAGGAAGTAAAAGCCGCATCAAGCATTAAACAGCTATCGAGGTTCGATAATGCTACCTTATTGTCCAGCTTACTTTTAGAAGCCACTACTGATATCTCTAGCTTATTGTCAAGTCACCAAAACCTTTATATGACAGAGGCGGCAGACCCAGAAGCTGAGATCGGCCGTGGACCAGGGTTCGATTCCCTGCCTCGGCGGGTCTCGGGCTCAACAATTCCACGGAGTCGACAATTCTCGCTCTGGTGCCTACTTGACTCACGGGATCTCACTCTGCGACTCTGGGCAATAGCTTGCTTAATCTCCACTACGGCCCCTCGCGGCGGGATGCCTGGCTTTCACCTTGTGGATACCCGGCCGGGGTATCTCACAGGGGAATACCAGGACGGGTTCCCTAAGCAAGCACCTAGAGACCCCTGGGTTATAGCGCGCTATATAAATCGAAGCACATTTACATTTACATTTACATAATACACATCATATATAGCTGTGAAATTCAAGCCTAGAAGAGTATTGAAGAGTTCTAGTGATTCACGAACCACAGTGATATAATTTAATAATGGCCTGGAACGCAAGATTTTTTTTTATCTGACATGCTTTAATTTCTGTTTAAAAAAGATATTGTTTATTGACAGCAATAGGTGAAATACCCTTGGTCTGATTCAGAGTTGAGTGAAGTGAGAGAACTACCTTAATTTGGTGGTCCTCTTGCTCTGTCTAACCTGCAGTTCCTCAAGTGGGGGTTGAGTTGGGGGAACCACCAGGTTTACAATGGCAAAACTTCCTCTGGCTCCAACAGTGTAAATATGTGACCTGGCGACACATACGCCAAAGGGCCAGCAGGTCACAGTAAATGTTATGGTGGATACCGACATGGGAATGGCTCCCACTCAGGTGGGGCAAAATCCATTGATATTTAGTCCATTTACTTTTTGCATTGCGAAAACAAATTCCTACTTTGGGAGTTTATAGTTCTGAATACAAAATGGTTTACTGCGCAGGCACTTTAACCCCTCCCATGCGACCGCTATTTTGCGGAAGTGCGGCACTTCCGCAAAAGTGGCGGGCCGTGTCGACCATTGGCCAACGGACGCACCAGCGAGGTAGCGTTGCCGTCAGCCAATGGCCGACTGCAGCATGGAAGGGGTTTAACATGATCCTCAATTAACAAAACCATAGTGTTTTCGAGGTGGCTACCACATTCGCAACTTTATTTGCAGCACAGAGATATCCAACCGGCAGGTTGGGATCATTCATTTGGATACACTGTCCTAGACAAAGATGGCAGAGGCCATGCTTTCTGCCTTCTTTGTTGGATATGGGCTGTTTGTCCAAACATAAATCAGTGCCTAATTTTTTGGTTGTACATGTGAAACAGATATGCAGGTTATAACTGTTACTGAGGATATCTGATATACCCCTTTTGAGTTTACATTTGGAAGCATGTGTTTGGATCAGTAGTAGACTATCATGATGATTGTTTATAATTTAGGAGGGATGCAAAGGTGAGTTGTTAAAAATAGCTAGATGGGCGCGTGGCTTGAGCGCCGCACAAGATGCCGGCTTGACGACAGAGCTCCGCTGACTGGGCACAGGCGCCGGCAGTTTTCTCCACGTACACCGGAGGAATACGACAACCACGCACAGAATCTGGTGTCGGAATGTGAGGTGAGCAGGAGGATCTATGCCCTGTCTCTAAATTCTGCCGACATGCGTTCCTTTCTGCAGTGACGCGGTCCGCTATTCCGGTGGCGCCATTTTCTTTTTACCGCGATTCCTCCACGAGCGGTATTTGCCGAATGTACGCCTCATTCCCCCCTTCTCAAAGACTTTTAATGTCTGCTCTCCTCCTCAACAGCCTCAACTTATTGCAGAATGCATCTCCAGCTGCAATTTTCTTCTTCTAATGTTCTGAAGGGCACGCGCTGTTTTCACTAACTGTGCCTCATCACCTCATGATTTATCTTCTTGGTTAGCGCCTTTTTTGACCGCATTCTATATGCGCTACGCTTTTTGGTCTACCACAGAACTTCCTTTTGCGCAGTGATTTTGCAGTACTCTTCCTAACAAACATTGGTTCAATTACTGTATTATCATGCTGGATATACTGCGTGTCCTTGATGTTGCTGCCCCAACACTTCTATACACTGCTCACTGCTTACTGCGATGTTCTATTTCCGCACACCTTCTATGAAAGTTCTCCTGAGCAGTTTTTTGCGCAGCTCTCATCTGAATTATTCCGACGCATCCTCAGCTTTGTTGGGCGCAATTTCTGTACGCATTTACTAGTGCCGTGACGCAGTGTTTATTCCTTGCGTACTATTGATACAATTTCTCTCCTGTGCTCTGTGGTGGCGCTATTATTTTCTCTCCTATTTTCATGGGGAAATTGCGTACCCTTAAACTTACTTCTTCTACGCTCAAACCACGCCATTCCTCAGATTCTGACTCCACGACCCAGAACATGGATGATCCTGTTTCCCATAAGCCAGACACACGTCCTGGGGCAATACCTAAAACTATTCCTTCAAGTAAACTTCTACAACCTGCATCAACAAAATGACTAAAAAAGGATCCTCAGGCTCTTCGTCACATTCGGCATCCATGGATCTTATTCTTGAGGAAATTCGTGCGCTTAAACCCTTCATGGCTGAGACTACTAAGACTTTGCAGTTTCTCCACGACAAATGGTCCACTCTTGAATCACGGGTTCTTCTGGTGGAACAAACAACGGAGTCCCTCCAGACCTCATGTGCTAAGATATCGAGTCTAGAGAAAGATGTCTCTCTCCTGAGAAGGCAGACAGAGGAGTTGGAAAATCGTAATCGTAGAAATAACCTACGCCTTTATGGACTTCCTGAACTTACAGAGGGATCCAATCCAACTGCCTTTTTCCAAACCTTTCTACCAAAAATGTTGGACCTTCCTCCTTCCTCTGCACTTAACATTCAACGTGCACATAGACTTGGTCCTAAAGTCTCCACCAAACCCTGCGGAGTCATCATGCTGTTCTTACAATATACTGACCTCCTTCAAGTACTCTCAGCAGCAAAAGCTAAAAAACAAGTTGTATGGGAAGGTCACCGATTATATCTATCTCAGGATGTGGCTAAAGTGACGGCTGATCGTCGGAAACAGTTCCTTGATTTGAGACCTCAACTGCGAGCTCTTAATGCCAGGTTTGGATTGCTCCACCCATGTCTCTTCAAGGTGACCTATAAGGACAAGACAACAACTTTCGATGATCCACAAGTCCTTCAAGAGTTTCTTCGCCAACAAGAGGCCGACGTCATGGACACTGCAGGAGCTGTTTAACTACGCTTGTTTTATCACGCATGACTTCAATGTTTGCCTTTTTGTTACCCTATCGTATCTTATTCTTGTTCCCTCTTTCCTTCTGATTTATATCATATCCTAGTATTTTGCATTTTGTATTTTGTATTTCGTATGTTTCTTTAATACCCACCTTAATTTTTTGTCTTCTTACAGATCCTCTTCCCCTTTTCTTCACCCCGGTGTATTCATGCATCTCTTCAATTCCATCCTCTGCTGGTTCCTCAGGTGTTCGGTGGCGTGTGTTCCGCTGTCGGTGTCGTCATCTTCTGGCGTCGTCACCCCTCATTCTTCGTTCTGTATTTGTTGGTATGTCTCTATGTTCTTCTTACATTGTTCTGTCTTTTCTACTGTTCTCTTTTACTATCTTCTTTCTTTGCTCTTTTCTCTCCCTTCTTTTTACTGTATTTTCATTATTTTCTCTTAATTTATTTCTCTTACATACTCTATTTTTGCATTCCTGCTACTATTCTCTTATCTTCTCGACTCACTTTTATACTTTATCTTCTTTCCATATCATCCTATTTTTTGATTTCTATTCCGAGTAGTTACTTGGAATGTTAAGGGGTTAAATAACCCCATTAAACGTCAACGAGTTCTAACGCATTTGACTAGGCTTAAAGCTGATGTAGCCCTTCTCCAAGAATCTCACCTTTCGGAAAAGGAGGCTGTAAAACTCAAACGTAGCTGGGTAGGTCATGTTTTTCACTCTCCTGCCTTGGGTAAGAAAAATGGTTCTATTATATTATGTCATAAGAAGTTAACTGTTTCTGTTATATCTCAAGACTGTGATGTTAATGGTCGTTGGGTTCTTGTAAATCTTCTCATAGATAAAATACCTATAGTTATTTTCAATGTTTATGCACCTACAGGAGTTGATAAATTGTTTTGGCCTGCTATTTCTGAAAAACTTGTTACGTTGGCTGAACAATATGTTATTTTCGGTGGTGATTGCAATCAAGTCCTAGACCCTATTTTAGATAGGAATTCTAAAGTTAAGTTTGTTCCCTCCAAAATGCACTCCCAATTTACTGCCTCTATTCAAAATAAAGCTTTAGTTGACATTTGGGGACTTTGTAACCCTGACTTTAGAGAATACACTTTTTATTCCCCCACCCATCACTCCCAATCCCGTATCGATTACCTCTTTCTTTGCAAACCTCTAGCCCAACTTGCCCTTCACTCAGACATTGGCTCAATCTTAATTTCAGACCACGCTCCCGTTTTTGTTGATATCGACCTTATTCCCTTCTCTCCCCATTCAGGACGTTGGAGATTTAATAACTCTTTACTCCTTGACCCCGTTTTTGCACTAAATTTACGGCTTTTGCTACTGAGTTTTTTACACTTAATCATCTCCCTGATTCTTCATTTGTCATGGTGTGGGATTCATTTAAAGCAGCTGTTAGGGGATTTGTCATTGATTTTGTTTCTCAGAAGAAAAAACAATCGATTTCAGAGTCAACTCAACTCTTAGATAACATTAAGAAGTTAGAATATGCTTATTATAATTCTAGCTCTGACTCTTCCCTTCGCGAGCTTATCTCAGCCAAATTTGATTTTAGTAAATTTACCACAAATGCTGCATCAAATTCTCTCCTTAAATGCAACTCTCGTTATTATGGAGGTCAAAACAAAATGGGCAAATTATTAGCCAACTATCTTAAAATACGAAAAGAAAGGACAAAAATTGAATCCTTACAGGGTCCGGCTGGAATTTCTCTCTTTAAAGATAAGGATATATTAACTCAATTTGTTTCGTTCTATCAAACTTTATACACTCCTGAATCCAATCCTGACCCCAATGATCTTCATACTTATTTTCAAGATATTCCTTCCCCTCTCTCCTCTCATGTAGATTTTCAATCACTTGATTCAGATATCTCCCTTCCTGAAATTTCACATGCTGTTTCTGTCCTCCGTCGTGGTAAAGCACCAGGGCCTGACGGTTTCACTATTGAATTCTACAATCACTTTTCCTCCCTTCTCCTTCCTAAACTACTCCTGTTATTTCAATCTTTTGTTGATTCTGGATCTTCCCGGGGTACCTTTCAAGAAGCTTTAATTTGTTTAATTCCCAAACCAGACAAAGACCATACCTTATGTAAAAATTATCGCCCCATCTCCCTGGTCAATACAGATTATAAAATCTTCGCCAAAATATTAGCTCTTAGATTAGATCCCCTATCGCCAAATATTATTGGCACAGAACAATCGGGCTTTGTTAAAGGGCGTCTTTCTTCAGATAACTCTCGTGTTTTCTTTAATATTTTGAGTAAGGCCCCCTCCCTTTCTTATCCGTTGGCTGCCATCTCTCTAGACGCCGAAAAGGCTTTCGATAGAATAGGATGGGATTTTATGTTTCAAGCTCTTCGTTGGTTTGGTTTCTCACCTAAATTAATTTCTCTTATTTCCCTGCTTTATTCTAGCCCCCATGCTTCAATTTTTGCAAATGTTATGTCGTCTGATTACTTTCCCCTTCAAAGGGGTGTGCGTCAAGGGTGCCCTTTATCCCCTCATTTGTTTGTTTTAGCTTTCAAACCCTTTTTAACTAAGATTAGACTTGATAAAAACATTTCTGGTTTTTGTTATGGCGCCCAACAACAAGTTAAATTATCTGTCTACGCTGATGATATTTTATTATACTGTTCGGACCCCCAATCCACTTTACCTAACTTTTTAAATCAAGTCTCCTCCTTTTCTAATGTTTCTGGTTACCGTCTTAATATTGATAAATGCGAAATCTTACCCTTGAACCCTCTCTCTCAAAAACATCTTTTTGATACTTCTGGCTTTTCCTGGCAGCCTTCTAAGATTAAATATCTAGGTGTCTGGTTTGCTCCTCGTCTCTCCGACACTCTTAAGTTCAATTTCGATTCACTTTCTAGTAAACTTACTGCAGCTATCACTCGCTGGAATCCTCTCTTCCTATCCTGGTGGGGTCGTCTTGACTCGATAAAAATGATGCTGGCACCTCTCGTACTCTATTCCATCTCCATGATTCCCATTCGCATTCAAGACCATTACTTTAAATCGATAGATTCTATTTTGACAAAATTTTTGTGGAAGGGTAAGAAATCTCGAATAGCCCTTTCTGCTTTGAAAAAAGATAAATCCCTGGGAGGGGTTAAATTTCCTAGTTTTAAATCTTACCATAACGCTTTTTCA
Source organism: Lissotriton vulgaris (assembly GCF_964263255.1). NCBI lineage: Eukaryota > Metazoa > Chordata > Amphibia > Caudata > Salamandridae > Lissotriton > Lissotriton vulgaris. The sequence continues at coordinate 1,415,770,388 of NC_141689.1, forward strand.
TTAAAGAAAGCCTTGCGTTGGCTCTCTTCTGATCTTCCTTATTATCCCCCTCTTTGGCTACGGTTAGAATCTTCTTTCATTCATCCTTTTGACTTTAGAGAGATTCTTTCCTTCTCTTCTAATGTAACATCTCTTCGTTCCCCCATTATCTCTCGTTCTCGCTCTCATCTTCAACCTTACTTACTATCCTCTTATCCTTCTGCTTCTTCCATTCATACTCAACCTATTTGGCATAACAAATGCCTCAAAATTCGTAATCGCTCTTTATATTGGAAAACCTGGCATTCTCTTGGCTTAAAATGGATCTCTCAACTTCGTTCCGGTAATCAACCTCTTCCTTTTTTAGACCTTCAACAACAATTTTCGTTGCCCTCCTCTTCTCGTTCACGATATTTATCACTGATTCCTTCTCTTACCCAGTACCTTTCTTCACTTCCTGCTACTAACTCTATCCCTACAGCTTACCTTTCTGTCTCCAATGCACTCGATCAGTCCCCTTCTGCTTCTTTTCTCTATAAGTCTATTCAATCTTCCACTGAACGTATCAAATCAAAGTTGAGTTGGCTTGGGAAAAAGATTTTTCTCAGGTTTGGTCCTTCACTTTATGGGATGAAATTTGGTCAAAAATTCATAGCACTTCCAGAGCTGCCAATACCACCCAAACATTATTTTTTGTTTATAATCGTACACTATTTACTCCATTACTTTTGTCATCCTTCTCCTCAGACACTCCCTCCACTTGTTGGTCCTGTCCTTGCTCTTCAGCTGATTTGATGCATATGATGTTCAATTGTCCTCCCATTTTTCGTTTCTGGCAATTAGTTTGGTCCCAGTTTCAAAAGATTTTCAATTTTCATTTTTCCTTCTCCCCTGTTCACATTTTTCTAGGTTCTCTTTCTTCTATTTTTATCGATTCATCCCGCAAACATAAATTAATTGACCTTTTGATAGCCATTGCCTTACACCATATTACATCTCATTGGAAACAGGCTAATGACGTTTCCTTTAATGCTTGGTGGAATGCAGTTTGTTTTAATCATCGTTTAGACACTAATTTTGTTTCCCCCATTTCTCTTGCAATCAAACGTGATCTTTTATGGCTTCCCCTCACCGAGTATTTAACCAGAGTTGTCAAAATCCCACCTACTTCTCAAATCCGCACTGTTGAAGTTCAAAAACCACCGTGATTTTATTTTCTTAATTATATTTAATGTTTTTCCCATACCACTTATGTGTTTTTATTATGCTGGTTCTTCCTCAATTCCCATGTACACATGAATATTATTCTATGCTGTATTTTTCTGTATGAATATTTTAATCAGTTCTACTTTTTTGTAAGAGAGATTTCTTGTTTTTTATAACTTATGATTGTTTCTTCATTTTCTGTCTTTGCTTCTTTATACTTTAATAAACTTCAAACTAAAAAAAAAATAGCTAGATGAATGTATTGATTCACATTTTGTTCATGGGTCCTATTCACAAAATGCATTTTGTAATATGTGAAGTAGTACATTTATAGTACTTCTCACATACTAAAAATGGCCGTCACAACCCTGCATGCAGAGATCTCTGCCTCTCTCATCTTTTCGTTGCAGAGATCTCTGCACACGTAAGTATGCAATTTAGGTGTAAATGTGGGAGGGAGAAGAAGAAAAGTGGGAGGACAACGGCGAATAATTTAATCCCTCAAAATAGGAGTGGTTAGTGAAACTTAAAGAGCGGTTTAGCGAGGGACCAGCCAATACAAGCACACACCCACAAAACACCAAAACCATTGTTATTCACAATCTACACATCTTAGGTGTCTACTTTAAAGGAAATAAATTAAATGATTGGACTTGGGGGGAGGAGC